>NC_092046.1:46452196-46777993 GCF_003086295.3 Arachis hypogaea | reverse complement strand
GTAAGATGCATGTAAAAGAAAATGAATCACCTTTAGCCTCTTACTTAGCTTGATGTGGTTTGATGTGAGTGATTAGACTTCAACCTTTCTTGCTTAATCCTTCTCTTTCTTTCTTCTTTGGTGAATATTTGAAGAACGAAGATTTCTCTCTCTTTCCTCTAAGTTCTGACTGAAAATGAAAAAAGGAACGTTGCTTTTGGTGGAAGCACTTTGGAGGGATTGGCATGAGGGATTAATTCGGACTTGGGTTGGCTTTGTCTATTTGGCCCGTTTGCTTTCTTTGTTATAATTTGATTGGGCTTTGTTTATAAGTGTAACACACTATGAAAGCTTCAGATTTCTGTTCCATTTAATTGGGCTGCTGCATTATTGAATATTAGCCTGCATCACTTAAAACACAAATCATCAAAACTAATTAGGTAGTTGGCCCAATAAATTTAATGTTTGTCATTATCAATTATGTTAGTTAATTTCTTAACTCAACAATCTCCCCCTTGATGACAAACATAGTTGAAACAATGATCAAAAGGAATTGAAATTTAATAAAGTTAAATGACTTTCCTTTGATCTTGTGTTGCTCCTCCTTTCCTTTAAAAAGGTTGCTCCCCCTAGATTTGTGCTCTTCTCTTCCTTCCTGTTTATTATTCTTAAAGAGAACCCAATAAAGTGCAATACACAATTCAACTTGACTAAGGAATTTTACACAGCCAGCGAAAAAAATCAGCCCAATACTGAACAAACATATCTCAAATATTCATTTCATAAACTGTAACTAACAGAGACATGACAAAGTAACAATACTTGTAAAGTAAAGTCAAGTTAGATGAGCACAGCCTGATCACAGCAACGTCAAGCTTTCAAGATCAATTCACAAAACAAACAATTATCACAGTAGCATATATACATGACAGTAGCAAATATCAGATTTAATTCACAAAAAATTGTCACCGGAACCATTTTAGAAATCACATGACAGCAGCAAATATGTCATATTAAATTCATCAATTTCCAATATCATAGCTACTACTACTCCCCCTTTTGTCATCAAGGGTGGAAAATACTCGAGACCAAGTAAAAAACTGCACCTTAAAACCTGCAAGAAAGTTTTAATGCAAAGTTCAAACATCAAATTAATTGAAAATAAATGCAGTAGTAGTTAGAAGTTTACAGTCATTCGAAACACAACATAGAGTAGTTCAAAATAAACAATAGCAGTTTCATGACACAAAAGTAGATAGAAGGCAGCAGCAACATGAGACCAATCTACGCATCTGAACTATCCTCCTCAGAATCAGCTTTTTCTTCAGCATCAGTGGCAGCATTTTCATCCTCTTGGAGATTATCAATAAACTTCATGAAGACAGCCACTCTATTTCTTGATTTTCTAAGGAAGTTCTCATGCTTGCTTACTAGCTTCCTTTGTTCTTTGCTCATAGAAATCATATGGTTTGACTGTGAGACAAATTCTTGGATCACGTCCTTGACAACCCCAAACAAAGTAGATTTTTGTCCAGTTGAGACTGAGGTACCCTCAGTAGAAGGTGGGGGAGAATTCTCAGGAGCGGATTCATCATCATCATCATCTAGAACCACCCTTTCAGAGTGAGTGGGTCTCTTTTTCTGCTATTTCACTGAACCACCTCCTTTTAGAAATGAGTATCTATTTTCATATGACTCATTGGACAAATCAACACTAAAATGTTCAAAAATACAAGTTAAGAACATGCCATAAGGAAGGGCTTTATCTTTCTCACTTCGAATAGAATCAAACATATATCTAACCATTAAATAAGCAAAAGATATTTCTGTTTTTGTGAGAAGAGCATACAAAACAAGAGTGTTAGTGTAAGATACCCTTTAATATGAACCACTCTGAGGAAGGATGACATGATTTACTATACAGTGCAACTGAGCACGTTCATAACCCAAGGCTCTGTGAGTAGGGGTGATGCCATCAATCAAAGAAACATGTTCACAAATATGAGCCAGAGCATTATTGAAAGAGATACCAACTCCTTCATCCCACTTACCCGAAGTATACGCACAAGCCCCAACATCAGTGTATTTCAAGGAATCACGAATAGTTTCATTGTTTAGCACAATGTCTTTGCCCTTGACATAGGAATGAACACTGCCCTCATGATAAGTCATATTAGCATAAAACTTTTTGACCAAAAGTGGGTACACAGGCTTTTTGATGTTAAAAAGATGATTCCGTGCCATAGGGTTAGTACGAAGAGGAGAGGTAGAAGGAGAAGGTGATGGAATGAATGTCTAGTCTCGTGAACGAGTGGAAGGCTTGGAGGATTCAGGGAGTTTGAGAAGCTTTTCACGAGGAGGTTTGTTTTGAACAACCTTCTTTCTCATTTTGATTTTAACCCTGGTTTTGAAGGAAGAGATGCACTAATGGTAGTGGGAAGGAACTGAAGGGTTAGTGGTATGATTTATAAGGAGAGAGGCTTAGTAACTGCCATAAAGGAAGTTTCTTGGACCCATGCAACTGCATCCCTATGACTGGACATTGAAAAGACTTGACCTCACAAAAAATAATTTGATTTTATTAAAAAATAAAACAAAAATTATTTTTAAGTTTGAAAACTTTTGACTAAAGGACAAAAGGCATAAAATAAAATAAAATAAAATAAAACACATAGATGATGTAACACTCATTTGGGCCAGAGGTGGTTTATTTTAAGGAAACATGTTAGACCACCCAGAATCTGAATTTTAAGGTTGGCCCAGATGATTCAGCATGTGCAGTAAAGCCCAGAGAGAGCCGTTCAGAGATGGTTCTTCATATGCCCAGAATTGTCTCATACCTGTTTATGAGACAAAAACTTTAACAAACACATCAGCAAATTTCAAACAATGAAACATGACTTAAAATCCCTAGACTAGTTCTAAGCATGCAAAATCTGTCTTCAGCTAATGGTTTAGTGAAAATATCTGCCAATTGCTATTCTGATTTAACAAATTGAATGCTAATATTCCCTTTTTGAACATGTTCTCTTATTGAGTGAAATCTCAATTCAATATGTTTAGTTCTAGAGTGCAAAACTAGATTCTTTAAAATATTAATGGCACTCATATTGTCACACAACAAAAAAATATTTTCAGCATTTAATTTATAATTAGCAAGCTGTGTTTTTAACCACATAAGGTGAGAACAATAAGAAGAAGCAGCTATATACTCATCCTCTGCAGTGGATAAAGCCACTGTGGACTGCTTCTTACTTGGCCAAACATTTAGAGACTTTCCAATGAAACAACATATGCCTGATGTGCTCCTTCTATCAACTCTATCACCAGCAAAATCTGCATCACAATAACCAACTGCAGAAAAATCATCAATCTTAGGATACCATAAACCAAAATTGGATGTGCCATGAGTATATCTAATGATCCTCTTAACTACAGAAAGATGTGACTCTTTTGGTTTTGAGTGGAATCTTGAACACATTCTAACACTTTGCACAATATAAGGTCTAGAGGAAGTTAAGTACATAAGAGAGCCAATCATTCCTCTATACCTAGTCTCATCTACATCTTTCTCAGTTTCTCCCTTTTCTAATTTTGAATTAGGGTGCATGGGAGTTCCCATGGGTTTGGCATTTTTCATACCAAATTTCTTAACTAGTTCCTTGGCATACTTCTCTTGATGAATAAAAATACCATTTTCAGTTTGCTTAATTTGAAGTCCAAGAAAAAAATTAAGTTCACCCATCATGCTCATGTCAAATTCACTTGTCATGAGTTTTCCAAATTCAGTACAAAGGGATTCATTGGCTGATCCAAAAATAATGTCATCAACATAGATTTGGACTAGAATAAAAGAATCATTAGATTTTTTGATAAATAGAGTAGTGTCTGTGGTGCCTCTTTGAAAATCATTTTTCAAAAGAAATGAGCTAAGTCTCTCATACCAAGCTCTAGGAGCTTGCCTTAAACCATAGAGAGTTTTTGATAGTTTGAAAATATGGTTGGGAAATTCCTTATTTTTAAGACCAGGTGGCTGTGTCACATACACTTCTCTATCTATCACACCATTCAAGAATGCACATTTCACATCTATTTGATATAATTTGAAACCACAATAAGCAGCATAAGTTAGAAGAAGTCTTATGGCTTCCATTCGAGCAACAGGGGCAAAAGTTTCATCAAAATCTATTCCCTCTTCTTAGTCATATCCTTGTGCCACTAGTCTTGCTTTGTTTCTAGCAGTGCTACCATCCTCTCCTAACTTGTTACTAAATATGGCTTGGGAACCAATGTCCAAACTTAGTTCTTTTCAAACTTATGAAACTCTTTCTCCATTGCCTTTACCCAAGATGGGTCATCAAGGGCTTCCTTGACGTTTTGAGGCTCCATTTGAGAGAGAAAACAATGTTTGTTTCTTCATTTGCTTTTCTAGTAGAGGAACGAGTTTTGACACCTTGTGACACATCCCCAATGACAAAATCTTGTGGATAATTCTTTAAGAATCTCTATTCTCAAGGTCTAGTGAACTTGGAGGCAGATTCAGTCACCAAGGGATTCAGAGAACTGGTGATTTCAGGATTTTCTCCAGATTCATGAGACAAAACAGAATTATCTTTTGTTGAATCTACAGCAGCTGCAGTTTCTGGTTCAGTTTGCCCAGAATTTTCATTTTCATAATTTTGTGCTTTTTCATCATCCTTTTGAACCTGATTTCCTGCATCACAACCTTCCAAAATACTTTGAACCAAGTTAGTGTCACAAAATGTAACATGTATGGACTCTTTAATTATTCTAGCATCTTGATGATAAACTCTAAATGCTTTACTAGTTGTGGAATATCCTACAAATAAACACTCATATGCCTTTGGATCAAATTTTTCCAAATTATCTTTGTTATTTAGAACAAAATATTTGCATCCAAAGATATGCAAGTAGTTTAAATTTGGTGGGTGACCTTTCCAAAGTTCATAAGGTGTTTTCTTCAAAAATTTCTTTATGATAGTTCTATTCAAAATGTGGCAAGCTATGTTAACTGCTTCAGCCCAAAGGAATTTTGGAACATTAGTCTCATAAAGCATGGCTCTTGTCATTTCTTGAATACTTCTATTTCTTCTTTCCACGACACCATTTTGTTGTGGTGTCCTTGGACAAGAGAAATTGTGAGATATTCCAAATTTCTCACAAAAGGATTCAAATAATTGGTTTTCAAATTCAGTTCCATGATCACTTCTTATAGAAGAGATCTTTAAATCCTTTTCATTTTGAACTTTCTTGCTAAAAATTTCAAAGCCGAAAAGGCTTCATTTTTGTGTGCAAGAAATAAAACCCAACCAAACCTAGAGTAGTCATCCACAATTACTAAACCATAATATTTACCACCTAAGCTTTGAGTTCTTGTTGGACCAAATAAATCAATATGTAGCAATTCAAGAAGTCTTTTAGTAGAGATGTCTTCCTTTGATTTAAATGAACTCTTTGTTTGTTTTTCCATTTGGCAAGCATCACAAGTGATGTCTTTGTCAAACCTTATCAAAGGAAGACCTCTTACTAATCCTTTCTTGACAAGTTTGTTTATTTGAAACATACTTGCATGACCCAATCTCTTATGCCATAGCCATCTTTTAGATTCTTTAGAATGAAAACAAGCTACATTTTGATCCTTTAGTTCATCAAGGGTAAGTCCATACACATTATTACAACGCTTAGCAATAAACAATACTTCATTAGTCTTTTCATTTACAAGACAGCATTCCAATTTTTTTAAAAATCACTAAATAACCCAAATCACACAATTGACTTATGCTCAACAAGTTATGCCTTAAACCATTAACCAAAAAGACATCATCAATGAAAGTAGAGTGATTATTACCTACTTTTCCAACAACAACTATTTTATCTTTTCCATCATCTCCAAAGGTCACAAAACCTCCATCATACTTGTTTAGTTTGATTAAGAAGGTTGACCTTCCAATCATGTGTCTTGAGCATCCACTGTCCAAGTACCACATATCCTTTTTGTTCTTGGATGCTAGGCAAATCTGCATTAAAACTTCAAATAATCTTAGGTATCCAAATTAATTTGGATTCTTTGAAGTTAATCCATCTTAGTTTCCCAAGTGCATTGAAATCACAAACAATATTGTAAGTTTGGTTTCCTACTATTCTTTTTTCAATGAAGCATTGTAAGTATGAGTGACCAAATTTCTTACAATTAAAACAATGATTTCCTGATTCTTGTTGCTGAACTTGATGTGAGTTATGATGTTGGAAATGATTAATGGATTGAAATTTTCTAGTTTTTGGAAGATGTGCATTTCTTTTGACAAAATAATTTTTGTTATGATTGTTCCTTTTTGCAAAAGCATTCCAACCATAATTTTTGAATGAGTTTTAGCTTTTTGAAGATGAGGTTCTATTGTTAAATGTTGATTTTTTTATTGTAACCTCATTGGTTGGAATATAGCCTAGACCCGACTTGTTAGAAACAGTTTCGATTCTTGAAGATAAAGCATTTTCATTTGAAAAGGAACTTCCAAATTTTTCTTCATGTATGGGAACATGTCCCAAAACAAATTTGTCCAAGTTGGACTTAGTTTTTGATGAAGATGCCAGAAATATTGTAGGAGATCTATTAAAAACAGCATCATCATTTGCCACATATCCTAAACCAGATTTTTCAAACAATGGTTTTTGACTTGCAAGTAATTTTGTCCAAGTTACTAGAACGTTGAGCAAATTTTGCTAAGTCACCATTCAATCTTTGAATCATTTCATTTAGTCTTTCATTTTCAGCAATAAGCTCTTGAAAAGGATCAACAATGTGCTTTCCTTTTAGTTTTTCAAGTTCAGATTTTAGAAATCTGTTTTCTTCAATAATATCCAAAGCATATTCAGTTTCCTTCACCTTTTCTCTCAAAAAATCATTTTCAGCTTTCAACGTACATTTCTTTTTCAAATTTACGTTTAGTGTATTTTTCCAGCAGTTTTGAAGAATTTTTTGTGAGATCATCAATTATAACGTATAAATCATCTATGGACAAGTCATAGTAATTTACCTCATCAAGTTGATCATCACTAGCCATGAAGCAGATTTTATCTTCACTTTCGGAGTCTTCTTCCTCATCCGAATCATTCTCAAGATCCTCCTAAGATGCCATGAGCACTCTCTTCTTTTCTTTCTTCTCTTTGTCCTCCCTCTTGAGCTTCTGACAGTTGAACTTAAAATGTCCAGCCTCCTTGCAATGATGTCTCGGCTAGGACAATGGCTGTTGTTTCCCATTCCTTTGTGAGGCTTCTAAGTAGTTTTCTCACTAGGGTTTGTTCTGAGTAGGTTGTTCCCATAGCATCGAGGTTGTTGATTATGATTGAGAATCTCTCAAACACTTCATCAATACTTTCTCCATCCTTCATATTGAACATCTCGTATTCTTTTCACAACATATCAGTCCTCATTTCTTTGACCTGTTTGGTGCCTTCGTGTGTAACCTAGAGTTTCTCCCAGATTTCTTTGGCTGTCTTGCATCTAGACACCTTTTGGTACTCTTCAAATCTGATAGCACAGTGAAGAAGGTTGATGGCTTTAGCATTCATCTCTACTTTCTTCTTGTCATCGTCATTCCATTCAGTTTCTTCTTTTGGAGTCACCACTCCATCATCACTTGTTTTTATTGGAATTTTAGGGCCGCTTACAACAAGTTGTTCTTCCCGTTGAAGAAGGGAGGCTTGCTGTTTGACTGGCCTTCAGTTAGTGTGTAGGCAACTGTGGTTGTGCCCAAGTTGTTCGCTATTGGACCTTTGCTCCAAGCGGTGAAGCTTGATTCTTGAGACCTTGGCTCTGATTACCAATTGAAGGTTGTAGAAGTCTTAGAGAAGAGAGGGTTGAATCTATGACCTTCTTTTACTTTAATGATGTAACCCTTTTAAAACAAACTTTCAGTATGAATCTATTTGAACTCAGTAGCGGAACATTTATGAGACAATTTCATTTTGCCTCATGAATATCAGAAAATAGAATAGAGAAGGGAAGAGAGAAGCTGACACCATCATGTATCCTAGTTCAGTTGCCTTGTGCAATACAACCTACATCCAGTCCCCACCACAACAGTGGTGAAATTTCTGCTATAGTTAAAGTATTACACACACCAATTCCATTGGATTGACACAATTCTTTCACTCTCAAGTTCTAACCTAACTTGACTTGGTTATGCTAATACCTAACTCTTCACTCTTAGTGCTCACCCAACTAAGAAAGGGATACCTCACTGGTACAAGATACAAGACATAACACCAACCTAAAGAAATCTGAAATCACTCTAGGCTTTTCACTCAAGTGTTTCTCTCTGCCTCTTTCCACTCTTAGGCTCTTTCAAGAACTCTCTCATTCAGCCTTTTACCTCAAGAAATTACAGAAAGATAAACATTAAAAAGAAATTACAATCTGTAAAATATGAAGGAGATTAATGCTTCAACAGCCTCTTTGCTATGTGATTGAACCAGATTTGCTTGCCTCTAATTTAGTTCCTCATTCTGGCGGAATGCTCCTTTGATTAGGAAACACTGTCCAAGTTGATGAACTTCTTCAGAGAGCTGTTCTCAGAACATAAACCTCAAAACCTGGTTCTATCTCCTTAGCTTCAGAATAATGAAACATTGTCTTTTGTATCTCCTTGCATGTTGCTGAGATGCTCTCTTCCAAGTCAACTCCTTGAGCTGTGTGCTACCAACTTGTCAAATCACTTTTTTCAGTTAATCCCCAAATTAGAAATTTGAATATGACTTTCTCTTACTTGACCAAAAGCTTCAGGGAAGCAAAGAAGAAAAAAGTTTTCAATGACAATCCCACATCTGAACCCTTGAGATACTACTTGGTCTCTAAGAAACAATCTTGGCCTTTGATTCATAGTAGTGTATCTCAGAAATCACACTTTCCATATCTCAAAATGAAGTAACAGAGAGTTGGAGAAGGAGGGAAGAAAGTAAGATGCATGTAAAAGGAAATGAATCACCTTTAGCCTCTGACTTAGCTTGATGTGGTTTGATGTGGGTGATTAGACCTCAACCTTTCTTGCTTAATCCTTCTCTTTCTTTCTTCTTTAGTGAATAGTTGAAGAACGAAGCTTTCTCTCTCTTTCCTTTGAGTTCTGACCAAAATGAAAAAAGGAACGTTGCTTTTAGTGGAAGCACTTTGGAGGGATTGGCATGAGGGATCAATTCGGGCTTTGTTATAATTTAATTGGCCTTTGTTTGTAAGTGTAGCACACTATGAAAACTTTAGATTTTTGTTCCATTTAATTGGGCTGCTGCATTATTGAATATTAGCCTACATCACTTAAAACACAAATCATCAAAACTAATTGGGTAGTTGGCCCAATAAATTTAATGTTTGTCATCATTAATTATGTTAGTTAATTTCTTAACTCAACAGAACTCAAAAAGTTCTAAAACCACGATACATCAAGACATATTAAACAAACATATATAAATATATGTATATATCAGTTGGATTTGTTTAAATACGAAGGATTTTGCGATGATATTTTCACTGCGTCAATAATTGTCTTTGTTTCAAATTCTAACAGCGAGAACCGATAGTTAAAATTTTAACCATGGTTGGTTTATCTCTTTCTAGATTAATCTCATTACAAGTTTGATCATTTGTTTAGATTAATCATCACAAAATTAATTTATTAAGCGATAAATTAATTAAAAATTTTCTGCATACATCATCAAAACAAGTTAACATATGACCACACTTTTTAATTACTCTTTATCTCTTCTTTAGTGGGAATGGATTTTCTCAATTTTTTTTAATAATTGAGAGAGTAAAGTGTGATCTCTTACTATTAATTTTATAAGTGGGACCAAGAATAAATATGAGAGAGAGCAATGAAGAATTAAAGATCACACTTTACACTCTCAATTTTTTTTTAACAATGGAGAGGATCCATTCCCTTCCTTCAACCTAATCACTCTCTAGATTAACCCACTTAATCACAACTAAATCACTCACTCTCTCTCTCTTCTCTTCTTTCTGGCATCTTAGCCAAATGATAGTCAAGGATAATGAGTCATTAGTGAGCAATTAAATGAAGAGAATCATGCAAACTAACAAGTGTTATTTTTCTTGGTCTGTTGGCACCAAAAAATGCATTCAATTCTCTTTAAATTCATACAATCTGATCATTCTCAATAGAAGAATGCTAAGAGAAGAGCAGGAAAGGGAGAGAACCATCAAAAGAGTGAGTGAGTAAGAAAGCCGAGAGTGAGAGCAAGAACACATTCTCTTCCATTTCATCACTTTCTCTTCATCTCATCACCACCATTCTTGAGTTAGTAAGTAAAGCAAAGAGAGAGTGAAGAGCCATCCATTCCTGAAAATAGAAGGAGGAAGAATCAGTTGCACAAGCCTTCTTGGTCATGAAAAGACCAACAAGCAAACTAGGTGAGAACCTCATAACTTCCCTCTCATTGCTTCGGTATAAGCCTTCTTCTTGATGTCTCATTTGATTCTTCTTCTAGCTCAACTAACCGAGACTTACAGCTTGAGAGGATGAGAACCTCCTTCTTGTGATGATCATGAATTCGGCCTTATGGCCTTGTTGATGGAAAACTGATTGATGATGGACTAGGAGCTCAAGCCAAAAAGGGAGTAAAGAAAAAGTATTAGAAAGAGTGAACTTCAAAGAGGTAAGGGTTAGGAACATTAGATTCTTAGTTGTTGTGTTAAATGATGATGTGTGACTGACTTTGATGATGAATCATGTTTGTGAATTGATGAGTGATTGATAGTAGTAATGTATATATGATTCTATTTTGAGATAATGTGAATTGCCATGTTATTGTTTTTTAGTTTAAGTGATAAACTATTTAGGTGAGAAAGTGATTTAATGAGATAATAATTATCTTGGCTCTTTGGGGCTTATAAACAAGTTTATGTACACAATATACAAGTGTTAGAGTGATTAATTAGGTAAAAGAAAGGCTAGAAGCTTAAAGTGAACCAAAAGGTGAGTTAGGAGAATAAATCAGATTCTATAGAATTGCCTCCAGCATAGGCAATTACTTCCCGGAGCTGCTTCTCTCTCTAGACCTCCAAAATTTGTGAAAATAAATTCTACAAATCTTTGAGATGTCTATTTCCTTGCATCCAAATTTTATGATTTTTGGAATTCTGGATTAAAAGTTATAAAGATTTAGATTTTGTTCCTCAAAGCTGTCAAACCAGATTTTCAGTTTTAAAACATAAACTTTCACTTTGGATAACTTTAATTCCAAAATTATTTTTGAGTTACTTCCAAAGGATAATAGAAGATAGAGATGTCTATAGTGATGAGTTAAATTTTTAGAGTCATATAGTTTGTAGATCAAAAGTTATGAGGTTTGCAAACTAATGAGCTCTCTCACTTGTGTTGTATATATCTTAGTTATAGTTTTTCTCTTGCTTTGTTATATATTTTTGTAAAAAGGATAGGAGCCGTAATTTGGTAATGATATGTATGTTTAGAATATTTGTAAGTTATTTGTATATATATATATATATATATATATATATATATAAAAGTTGGTTTATTTCTTACTTAAATAGACTAGTAAGCTAACTACTAAGTTGGTTTATTTCTTTTTTTTTATTTATTTAATGTATATTTATCCCTTTTTATTTATATATTTTTTGTTACTATCTATTCTAACAAGAGTTTTTTTTTTTATTGTCCACGGTATTCACTTGTAAATCTGAATTTTTATTTAAAAATTTATTGTTGGCCAATAAATTATTGTATAGACAAACCAAAGTTTAAACCTCCAACATTTATTTAAGTGGATGAGTGAATTGATTACTCGGCCAACGCAAATTAATTTTGACAAAAAAAAAAAAAGAAAAGAACTAATCTATATTTTGGATCACTATTCAAAAACTCCATGAAACTCATTAAGGTAAAGCTCTATCATGCCCATTAAAGATTAAGGGTTTTTATAAGTATACGATCACAGATTCCTAGATGACTATATTTCCCTTTGGTCTCACTTGATTTTTTTTTTTTTCTTGTTTCCCTGAGGAATGTAACACCTACAATACATTATTCTTTCTGTTTTTTTACAGTATACTTTATTAATTAGATATGCAGGCCGAACCTAGTACAGTACATCATTCTAAGAGAGGCTTCTCAATATCATATTCACCTTGTTTGCCACTGCCTTCAATGTCTTCTTCTTTCCCTTTAGCCCAAAGGAAAAAGTAAAGCCCAGTGAACATTATAAACATTCCCCCATAGCTGCAAATATAGCAGAATTGTACTCAATAAGTATTAGATATTCTTGTTAGCACATTAGAATTACTTGCAATCATATTACGAGTGCTAAAAATTAGTTACTAAATTAAAATACAAAATATAAATAAAAAATAATTAAATACATATAGTTATATAAATATATGGTGACTAATTTAATAATTATTTTTTATATATAGATAATATTTTTGTATTATTTAAAAATAAATAGAAGTAATAATAGAAAAAAAATTCAACTAGCAGAATTTATTATATTTTGCCAGCATTTTTAACCTTCATTCCAATTCTTTTAATCTAACAATCTAACAACATACTTTTAGTTCATATTTTTAAACAATAAATTCTACTCATTTTTTAGTATTTTTGATAATAATAATAATGTATGTGATGAAGGTACCTTCCAACACTGATGGTAACTCCTATGGTAACAACAGAGAAAATGGCAGAGCATACGGTGCCAATGGGGCTGAACATGGACACCAAAACTGGCCCTTTCTTCTTTATTGCCCAACTACTGAAGCTTATGCACACTCCATTTACTGCACCTTCCTGTGCCATGTAGCATTTCTCATCACTTTAATAACCCAATTGCAATGTCAAATACATGATCCGAAAGAAAGTGCATTGGAAATTACCAGAAGAAAATACATGATGAGGTTTCGGGCACTAAGAACATCCGAACCAGTTTTGATTTCGTGATCTTCAAGGAATTGAAATGCTGCTGTTATGAACGTGCCCAAAAAGGATGTGATCACGCACATCGATATGGGTGCCGGAAAATCTCTAAAAATAAAAGCCTGCAAGAAATGTTTTATATACTTATGCTACATATATATAGTGTAATGAAAGCACTACATGGTTATTTTTGAGAGCACTAATTAAATAACACATTTCTTTTGAATTTGACTAAAAGTTGCTGTTCTCTCCTATAAATATGTTGATTTTTTATTAGTTAAAATATTATTTTAATTTTTAAAATTTTAATTTTGTTTTTAACGTTTAAAACATCTTATTTTTATTTTAAATTTTTTATTTTGTTCTTTTTTTTTTTCTATGGTGAAATTAAACTTTTTTTTCTAAATATATCATTTTCATCTATTATTATCTTGTTATATCTTTTTTTTTTTTTATCACTTTTACTATCAATTAACTAGAATCACGACTATGACCATTGTAAGATTTTTACCGTTATCTAAAAAAATATTAAGAAGAAAAAAGAATAATTAAAAAAAATTGACTAAAAAATTAAAATAAGACGAAATAAGAGTTTGAAATAAAAATAAAACGTTTCAAAATATTAGTAACAAAATTAGAACTTAACCTAAAGATTACGGACTAAACGAGTACTTTATCTTTTATTCTTTTTATATAAATAAAAGCCTGCAAAATTAAGAAATAACTAATTTAAAATATATTTAGATTATTTAGACTAATTTAATGTTAAAAGCAATGCGTAGACTTCAATTGTACTATGGGTAATGAGGAATTGAGGATGACGCGAGGGGAGTGGTATAAATTTTAAAAAATGATTTAAATTATATTTAAAAAGAGAAAGAATGGTATGTACCTGCAAGACTAGGGAACTTGACAATAAAGAAATTGCGAGTAGAAGATAGATGCAACCCAATATCTTCTGTTTGTCAAAGACAACATCAACTGATGTTGGATCTGATATATAATGAACTAATGTTGCATCTCCTTTGGCTGCGTTGGTGGACATGCTTTGCATTATGCTCATTGCAAAAGCCCCTACCACACAAAGCATTGTCCCCATGATTTTTACTCTACTATATGTCGATTTTATGTTCACTTTTTCCAACCTGCCTCACATCAAAATTCTCTCAATTAGCAAATGGGAATATATACTACTTCCTTTTTCATATAATCATAGGAATAATTTTTTTTAGGGAAAAGATAACAATATTTTGATTTTTGATAATTGATTTGATTATTATCTAAGCTTTTTCTATACTGATTTCATTTTGCCATTTATTTTCTTTGGGTAAACCACCAAAAATGCATTCAAATCATTTTAGTGCCGACAAAAATGCTTCAAAATTTTGTTATCGAAAAAAAAATCCTTAAATTATTTTAAAACACACAAAAATGCTAAAAAAAATTATTTTTTTAATAAAGTGACAAACAACTTTTATATTTGACAAATCAATTATGCATTTGATCCAAATTTTTATAAGACTATTTAGATAACTATTTAGAAAATACACACAAAAAACCAGATAAAAATTTTATCTCTAGAATTTTTGTATTTTTGAAAAATATTATTGGTTGTTGACAAAAAAATTCACAAAAACATATATACTTAGCAAACAAAATCACCAAAATTTTAAAGATAAAAATATTTCATTTTTCTAATCGTGTTTGCAAAAAACTGTATCGAAATTCAATCTCTAAAATATTTTTTGAAAATACATATTTAATATTGGACATTTTTATCACATTTTTAGATAATTTTAAAATATTTTATCAATAACAAAAGTCGAAAGTATTTTTATTAGCACCAAAATAATTTTAGTGCATTTTTTGTGATTTATCCTGCTCTTTTTAACAAAGATATTAGTGTGCAAAATATCTAAATTTCAGATCATATATTTTTGTTTCTAACCAATTTTTATACTCTAAAAATCTCTGAGATTGGTCCCAGTGGCGGAACTTAAAACAAAATTTTGGGGGGTCAGATAGAAAATAATTGTCAAAATATTTTTGATGGACCCCATTTAAGATAAGTTCGTCTAATCTCATCTCTCTGGTTTGGGAGATATTGCCAAATTTAAAGCCGTTTTTCAAGATCTCGTTCCAAAAAATTAAGGTTAAAGTCATCAGATATAACTTTTTGAACTTTTGAAGGTTATATCTCACTTTCTTCGTGATTCATTAAAGTAGAAGAACTATCTACAGGTGTTGATATTGTAAAAGTTATATGTTCTCCTTCTTAAATATTAGCCTTCCTCTTAAAAAATGTATCAATTCTTTGATTTTTCATTATTATTTTATATAAAAATTTAAATATATATCCTGTAAAATATGTAAAGAAGAAGTTAGAAGAACAAATATTAAAATTTATAATATTTATTGAATTTTTTTTATCACTTTATACAAATACAATAATATTAATACTTATTGAATATTCTATTATTTTTTATCATATAAAAAATTAAATTAAATAAATAGTAAAATATAAAATAATATTAAATTAAATAAATAAAAAATATCTAATTTTTTATATTTGAACTTAAAGATAGAGAGAGTGTTGTTTATTGAACTTATTAGATACTTTAAGTCATAGTAAAGTATTTAAGTTAATTGAACTACTTTTTATTTTTTGAAAAAGTACTATTAAGTTTTTTATAAAAAGTTTGGGGGAGTCATGGCCTCCCTTGTCTGAACTAAGTTCCGCCACTGGTTGGCCCTTACTCACTTTCAAAAAATACCACTATAAAACAAATTATTTTTCATTTAAAATAATGAAGACACTAAGATGTCCGACAAAATTAATTTTCGAAAAATTTTAAAAATAAAATAAGTTGGAGACCAAAGCTTTTTATCTAAAACTCGTTAAGAACTAATTTAAGTATTTATTCAAGCCTATATGATGATGTGAAATTCAATTGTCGAGATTAATTCGACGCATGCAAGTATAATACAGTCTTATATTATAAGACATCAAAATTAAGCTTATTATTTAATTATGTATAACTTTTTTAGTATAAAAAATTTAAAAATAACAAGTAATCCAAATGAAATCCCCGTTTTCTCTGTTTGTTTTGTTTTTTTTTTTAAATGACTATAGAAACGGAGCCTCATACAAAATAAGGGGACAATGACTTTTTTTAACCATCAAATTTTTTTATAAGTTATACATAAATTTTAATTTAATTCTTTTTATAATTTTTATTTTATTTTTTGTTAATTGTAAAAAAATTTTTAGTCCCTCCCTGCAAGTTAATCTGGCTCCGCCCCAAATGACTATAAAATGATTTTGCAGAGTGTGCATATTAGCAAAACTAAATATTACTACCGAAAGATCCAAGCAATGATGAAGATAAGTCCAGGGGCAACGTTTGGCATGGCAGTCCCCATTGCTGGTGAGGTTAGATTCATTCCTTTCAGCATCAAAACCTGGAATGTTGTCCTGCATACCATCAAATAACTCTCAATTTATTTATACAGATTACAGAGTGATATATTAAGAGAGTTAAACTGAAAAAATGTAAAAGAATCTCCATGATCCTCGTCGACGAGCCATCCAGCAACGACGAAATAATTCGCAAACATACCATACACATTAGGTTCTAAAATCACCAATTAGGACCAACGACGTAAAAAATGACTCTAACAGTATTCTAATTTTTTAAATTTCATTGTTTGGAACAAGTCCCGTATCCTTCTCGTAACAGATCTATTTAGGTGAAAAAAATGTATCTTGAGAATAGTTACTACTTGCATGACTATTGGGGTAAGTTTTTGTGGATCGTTTATGAAAAGATGATTGAGAATTATCACCCATTCACCTTGGTTTTGGTGATTATAGGTGGTCCCTTGTGACACATTTTGTTGAATGCAACCTTCGTGGACTACTTGTGGTAAGTTTAGAGATTACTCTGTTGAGAGGTGTTTGAAGTAGATGGACCGTGCATACAATTTTAGTGATAATCAGATTCTGCATATATATGATAGAATGACTATTCAAGTATTCATACATGAAATTAGAATAAGAGTTTATTAATTAGGACTAATTTAATCTAATTTTATAAGTAATAATTTCGTCGGTTATAAAAGTGATGAAAATACTAACGTAATTAATTTTAAATTTTTGAAGGATAAATTTGATTAAAAAATATTCAAATATTAATTTAAAAATTTTATGATTTTTAAAAGACTAATTTAACTATTTATTCTATATATTAACATTTGAAATTATATATTTATTATATTTAATATTATATATTTATTTTAAAATTAATTAATAAATATAAAATAAAATAACTTTAAATTGAGCTAGTTTTTATTCTTTTCTAAATATTTCTGTTTGATTAATTAGGTGACTGCCAACGTGTTAATTTTCACCGAGGTAGCTTTTTCTGTCCGACGTAACTTTTTCCGTTGAAAAAGGTGGAAATTTATGATGGTAGACAAAAATAATAATGTCTATTTATGGGCAAAAAACGCAATTGAGCCAAGGGGACGTTAAAATTACGTGAATCAACCAAAACGAAATTTGATTCACTAATCCACCAAAACATAAATATATGTAGTTCGAATCAAGCCATTTCGAACTTGGATTTAATGTAATTCAAAAATGTCTTAACTCGAATTACATGCAAACGTCAAACATACATAATTCGAAGAGTTTTACTTCGAATTGCTATGAAAAGTAAACTCAGCATAATTCGAACAGAATAAATTTGAATTATTAAGAAATTTTAATGAATCCTAATTCGAACTAAGATGGTTCGAATTATATTAAAAATAAGATATAAAAATTTACTCATATATATTAAATTTTAATAACATATAAAAATTTAACAACTTTTTAAATATTTTTTTTATAGTAAAAATTAATATTTATTTATTAAATTAAAAATAACATATGTTAATATTCTTCAATAAGTTTAAGTTAACTAATGTGACATTAATAATGAGATTTTTTAATAATTTATTTAAAAATAATAGATTATTTTTTCTAGTATCCTATTTTAGTATGTTATTATTTTTAGAATTATAATAGTAAAAAATTATAACATACTAAAATAGTATACTAAAAAATATTATATAATATTAAAAAATATACTAAAAAATATATAAAAAAATTATAACAAATTTAAAAAATAATATTATAATTTATTATTGTATGTACTCTTGATTGTATTCATTATGGGTATTATTAAATGTCTTTATTAAATATCCATACGGAATACAATAAAGAGCACAATAAAAATTATATTTAATAATACTTATAATGAATATTAAAAAATAATAAATATTTTCTAAAAATAATTATAAATATTTTTTATAAATTATTAAAAAATCTCATTATTAATGTCACATTACGTTAACTTAAACTTATTGAAGAATATTAACATATGTTATTTTTAATTTAATAAATAAATATTAATTTTTATTATAAAAAAATATTTAAAAAGTTGTTAAATTTTTATATGTTATTAAAATTTAATATATATGAGTAAATTTGTATATCTTATTTTTAATATAATTCGAACCATCTTAGTTCGAATTAGGATTCATTAAGATTTCTTAGTAATTCGAATTTATTCGGTTCGAATTATGCTGAGTTTACTTTTCATAGCAATTCGAAGTAACACTCTTCGAATTATGTATGTTTGACGTTTGCATATAATTCGAGTTAATACAATTCGAATTACATTAAATCCAAGTTCGAAATGGCTTGATTCGAACTATATATATTTGTGTTTTGGTGAATTAGTGAATCAGATTTCGTTTTGGCTGATTCACGTAATTTCAACGTCCCCTTGGCTCAATTGCGTTTTTTGCCCTCTATTTATATATATATATATATATATTTTTTTTTTGTCTCATTCTAATCTGTATCGGTGTTAAATAAAACACAATAGTTATTGTTGTGTCTCCACTTTTTCTTCACCACATTTTTTGTCTTCGCCTATCTAATCGGACACTATGTAAAGGATCCACCAGTTTTACATAATCAATATGATGAGTATTATTGTTATCCTAAACCCAAAGCGACAAGGTAAGCCGTACTCTAAATCAATAGTGGATACGCACAAATTAAGGATGTAATACCCAAATATTTAATTTGTAGAGATTCTAGGGATCAAATATTCCCCTAAAACCCTATCATAATCTATCCACCTTCAGCAACTTCCTAAAATTAGTTTCTTAATTAATTCTTATCCCCCACACAGAAAAACCCCCTTTTTCAACTTTCTTTCCATACCCCAAAACTCAGATCTGGCTTGTTTAGTTAAATTCCTTACTTATTTCACTGGTAAGACATAAATATTCTACAAATTCAACAACTATTATCACGCCCAAATCCCTTATGAAAAAGGAAGAAAAAAAAAAGGTAGGGAATCAAGAATAATTAATAAAGTATGACAATAAAACATGAAACTGATGACGTATCTTTGATCATAAAATTTTCATATGGATAAAATAATAAAACTAAATGAAAAAAGAAGTAGAAGATCAAAATGAGTAACGCATGAATCATAATTAAAGGATTAAAAATCTTTTTACTAACCCTCCCAAGGAAAGCAAGATCAACCGCAAAATCAACTTGAAACTGAATTTCTTGGGCCACAGGCTCCTGTAGCAGTTAATAACAATAATAAATCTCCAAAATGATAACAATAATTTGAGAAAATTAAAAGAGAGAGAAAAAAAGGAAGAACCTTTCAGAGTAGAAGGCAAGAGGGGAGAGCAAAAGAGATGTAGCAGGGGACATGAATGTAACAATGGTGAGAGATTTGAGTCCCAAAGACATAACAAAGCTCATCAAAACAGCGTTCCCTGCCGCCATAAACTGCACACCGATCAACCCTCCAATGATTGCTACTTCTTCCATCAATCTTTCACCCTGCATCATCATCGTCATCATCTCTCTTTTTCTTTAATTTCTTCCAAAAAACAAACAAATATATATAAAACTACTCTTTGTATCAAAGGATACTATATGGTTATTTGTTCTTGACTTTAAGTCAAACCATGTTCAAGAAGATACTTATTATGAATCCTTAACCATATCCTATGATTCTTGGTAATAGGATTCAAATATAAATGAGAAAAAAAAAAAAAAGAAAATTCTCTCTACACTCTTAATTTTCTGTTGATGATCAAAGAGAGGATATGTATATATTACCAACCCTATTACCCTCTCTGCACCAATTTCTTTTTGCTTTCTGCTTTTATGTGTACGTATGTCCCTTTCTCGCAGATTCTCGTGGACAACAACTATTTTTACACTTTGTTAGGTTCATGCAAACTTAAAAATGTAAAAAAAAAAAAAAAAAAGAACTTTTTCGTGGTATTTTTTATAATTTATAATCTATTATCTATTAATACATGCATAAACAATTTTTTGGTTCAGATTTTTGTTTATAAATTTTAAAGTTACTACTCCTTTCGTAAAAATGATTTTCTACGTATAAAATTATTAACTTTTTCTGTCCTATGATCTATTGAAGGATTTAAATTTATTGAGAAATTAGTTATTAAGTGTGGTCAAAGAAATAAATAATTATATTCAATTAATATTAAAATTATTCATTAATTTGTCATCACGTAAAAATATATATTTAGTATCTACGAAAAAATTTAATTATGTCACTGTAAACAACTTTGACTATTCTAATATGATTTATTTTTTTAGAAAAAATTGTAAAATAATGTATATAAATATATACAAATATATGATAGTGGCTATTTTTTGTGTTTATGGAGTATTTTTTATAAAACGATAACTATCTATATTTATAAAAATTACCACTATATTACATAAATATTAAAAATCAGCTACCGTATAAGAATACATAATTGATGTTGATAAAAAAACTTTGATTATTATGCTATAAAAATATTTAATTATTAAATTGATTATTTCAATAACTTATTATTTTGTAAAAAAAAATTAAAATTATATGTATAAATATACAGTGGTGTTAAAACTTAGTGTTTATGGATCATTTTTTTATAAACAAATGACTACCTAGACTTACAAAAATTACAATACTATGCTACATAGATATAAAAAATCAACCACTAACTAACTATCGATATAGATACATATTTGATATTTATAAAAACTTTAATTTTCCGTTATAATTTTTTGTTATTCCATTATAAAAATTTAATTATTTTATCAAAGAGTTATGTAACACATATGTATAAAGGAGTCACTTAGATAAAGATGTCAAAAATATTTTTTTTAAAGATATTTTTTAATAATTAAAATTTAACACATATAATTAATTAAACTGTATTATTTTTATTAAAATTAGACCGGACAAATCAGTTTAGCCAAAAAATTAAATTAAAATTTAAACCGGTCTAAATTAATATTTTTTATAAAAAATAACTAAAATATTCCTATATATATATATATATATATATTTCAAAAAATATAAATCCTAACTCTACGACGACAGAGAAGAAAAGGGTTAGAATTTAAGATTCTCAAAATTAATATATATAATAAGAGTATTTTAGTTATTTTCTATAATAAGGGTATTGTAGTTATTTTTTATAAAAAATAATATTAATTTAGATTGGTTCAAAATTTTATTCATTATTTTTTGGTCAAATTAATTTATCTGACCTAATTTTGACAAAAATAATATAATTTAATCGATTATATGTATTAAAGTTTAATTATTAAAAAACATATTTAAAAAAATGATATTTTAGACATCTTTATCGGAGTAGTTCCCTGTATAATTTACAAAGATGTAGTAACTAATTTTTTGTCATCGTTGAGCATTTTTATAAAAAATATATCTTCTTTTTTCTAAATTTTTTTAAAGCAGATGAAATTTGCCAGTATGATTAATTACGGTAGTGTGATTAATTGATTACCTGCATGCGTTTTACATTGGAGAGAGTGCGTTTAATAAGAAACGAGGCAAGTTTCAGAATCTGCCTCCCACTCTTCTTCATAGGCTTCTTCGTTTCAGAGAGCATCGCTGAATTTCACACTCAACCCCTTTCTTTGTAATTTCTTCTCTTATTTAATTTGAATCTTGTTTTGTCTCCCTTTATTACTTCTTCGCATACAACAAATACATGCATATATGTACATATATAGCTGTACAGTGAACTTGGGTAATGTTTCTTTTTTTTTTTTTTTTTGTCTTTTTGTTTAAAATTAATTACTGGAAAATTAGTCAAAGGTTAGTTGAAAATTAAATTGAGTCAATGAACATTTATTTAAGGTGACTGACTGACTATGGTTTGGATAAAGTAACGTGCATGGGAAAAATTTTAACAGCATTATTATATTCATAATATATTATTATATTGACGGTTTTTTATAAAAAAAATTCATTAATTTTCAATTTGTGTAAAAATTAGATTTTATTTAATGTTTTTGTGTATTGTCGGTTAATTTTGCAGGTAGGGCTATTTTGTAGGAACAAAAGGCAAAATTAAGGGGAAAAGAATATTTCGAAGATAGTGATAGATAATCGTAATAAAAAATATGAAGCGAATAAACAAATATATACAATATATAACTTAAAAAATAATTAAAATATTATATTAAAAAATAATTAAAATATTATATCAATCATATTATTATTTAACTTTGTGAAATAAATAATGTATAACAATCGTCCTGATCGTATTATTAGTACATCAAATTTTGGAAAAATCTAACTAAATTTCTATACCACTCTAGAGGCCAGGGCTACATGTTATATTCACACTTTCAATATCAAAAGTTCTTATAATAATTCTTTATATATCAATAAATCAAATGATGATGTTTAATAAATTTAAAAAAATGTCGATTATTTTTTTTAAATTTATAAGTTTATAAAAATAAATATATTTTAAAATTTGAATTAAAATCAAATATTTTTTATTTATATTAGTTTTATCTTTTATACATATTTTATTTGAGTTCAAATGAGAATATTGTTTTATTAACATTTATACTTTAAAGTTTTTTTATTAACTGAAAATGTAGAAAATAAGTTATGAACGAACACTTTGTTGAGTTGCCGTATTTACGTGTCGAGCACATTTTAGATATGACACTCATTGACACTTGTCTAATACATATGTCTGCTATGTCTAACTGTGTCTTAATAAAAAATAAAAAAATTTTCTTCAGATACACTTAGATACATCTAAATACTATCATGTGTCAGCGTGTCCAATCTTATTTTTAACATATATTTTTTAAATGAATTTAGATATAGTATATATTATTATTTATTAAAATAAAAAATATTTTAAATATTTAATATAATTAAAATAAAATATTAAAATTAATTTATATTTTAATATTAATAAAATATTAAAATATAATTACAATTTATCCAAAAAATATTTTATATATTTTATATGTATGCGTATTTTCGTATCTTATAAGATTTTAAAATTTGTGTATAAAAGCGTGTGTGCTGTGTCCGTGCAAGTGTCGTACATAAAAAAAAAGTAATTGAAGAGAAGAGACTCTATAATTGATTTATTCATGTTTTGCAAGCATTGCCGATATGACTACAATTTATTATTAGTTACTTGTTTCATAGGGACAGCCTGTGAACTATGTTTTTTTTTTCTTAATTTTACAATTCTTATGAAGTAATTTGATAAGAAAAAAACAACTTACAGAAAATAAAAGATGCACCCAAAACAAAAAGATAAAGATAAAAGGAATAAGAAAATAATTGGATAGTGGTTTTTCTATCAAATTTTTAGTAATTTAGATTATCAAAAGAGTTTTTTTTATTAGATTTTCAAAGAATTTATTCTTGGCAACATAGAATAAAGGGATAAAACTAAAAGAATTAACAATAAAAATTACCTTAGATTTCATTCTTCAATTTCTTCAAGCAATAAACAAAACAAATCATTCACTTTTACTGGATACTTCTACTGGATATGCATAGAAAATTTATATATAAAACATCCATACAATTTGTTCATCAAAACTGCATAATATCATACAAATTTACTTAAATAGACTTCTAATAATCAATCTAAAAGTGGATCAAATCTTCTTAAAATAAAACTATAAAATCTAAAATTAATATTAATTATATAATTTAAATCAGATTTAATCGTATTAGATTAGATTAGATTTATTTTAAATATTAAACACTTAAAAATATAATAATTAATTTAAATCAAATGTGATTTTATCAGATTATATAAGATTTGATTTAAATTTTAAATTTTTAAAAATATTATCAAACAAATAAAAATAAAATCAACTTTTTTAGACAAATTCTAACAACATATGAAATTTAATTCTAATTAAATAAATTTAAATTTTATGCCTTTCAATAAACTTAAAAAAAAAATTTGGACTTTTTATTGTCCTCCTTTAACCTAGCTAATAGGTCTTATCTTCTCTTTTTGGACTAATAATTAGTGCATTTCTTTATGAGTATTGTCAAGTTTGAGACAAATTCTTGAGTTTTTAATATCTAAGACTGACGTAACATAGTTTTTTTTAATATTTAAATCCTTAAATATAATAAAATTATCATTCTATATATATCGTCTCTAAAATAATAAAAATGCATTCTTACACACGTATTATACTTTTTAGGAAATTAATAGTATAAAACATAAATAATAATCTGCTCTTTATACAAATTGAAAATTAATAAATTATTTATGCATATTTTGACCCAAGCAATAATGATGGTCTATATGTAATCACTTTATATTCAGGCTTTGACTTTTATTTGAAATTATTAATTATATATGTTTGTTTTCATGAGAATTTCTATCTTAATTGTTATATAAGAGTAAATAATTAAAATTAGGATAAAATACGCATATAAATCAAGTTGAAATAGATTTTACACAATTTTATCAAAAGAGAAAAATATGATAAGGATCTACTAGGAAGACGTTTTTATATAGTTCGAATTAGACCCAATTAAATTACACCAATTAATAGTAATTCGAATCAGATTATTTCAAATTACATATGCATATAGTAATTTAAATTGATACAATTCGAATTAGACCTAGATAAAACTATTATAGTAATTCGAATAATCCTGATTCGAATTACACACACCAACCCACACTAGTTCGAATTGGAGTGATTCAAACTAGCACCCGGTTTCAACGCCCATAGTAATTCGAAGCATACTGATTCGAATTACCAACGAACTAGCTATCCATGGTATTTCGAAATGTTCCAATTCGAATTACAATAGTTTTGCCTATAAATAGAGTTCGAAATAACTTCATTTGAACTACTATTCCAAACTCCTACCCTACCAAATCCCAGAGAAAAATCTTTCCAAACGACTCAAACAAAGGGTTGAACAGAATATTCAGCCGATGGGGAATAACTCGAACCGACTTTATCATTTGGATGGAGTTATTCATATAGCCAGTGTCATCAATTAGAACGTTAGTGCGAACGTTTTCCTTTAATTTAGGATTTAATGTGTTTTTTTTTTTCATATTCTTACTTTTTATACGTTAGAATGGTAGTCATTATTTAGCGTTGTTAAGTTAGATAGAATTGTTATATAAGTGATTTTTGCTAGTGGTTTATTAGTGATCACAAATAAATTGGATAGTGTGAAAAGTAAAGGCAAAATCAAGTGTAACTTTATAGAAGTTAAGTTTTTTTAACATGAATAGTAATCCAAATTTTTATATCGTAATATTGTTTTTTTTTTTAAAATATGATTTAAAGATATTTGCTGTTTGATGGATATATGGTGTTATTTTCTATGTTAAGGCGTTATATTATTTAGTAGTGTACATTATTGAATGATGTTGTATGAATATATATATTTTGAACTGAGAGACATTCTAGTACATTTTTTATGCAGCCCCACCGATGTATTGCGAGTATGCGATGGCAGCAGGGTATGCGTCTGGAGGAGAGGTACGTTTCGTACTTGTAGATGGTCGGATTGTATCATTTTGCCCGGCTGAACGAGAGATGATTTAGGTTGAATGAGCCCCTGGTTAGAGCGTTCGTGGAGCACTGGCATCCGAAGACGCACACGTTTCATATGCCATTCGGGAAGTGCACCATTAAGAGAATAAAATGTGATCTCTCACTATTAATTTTATAAATAGAATTAAGAATAAATATAAAAAATAAAATAAAAAAAATTAAAAATTACATTCTCAATTTTTTTGAATATCCATTCCAAAAATTACACCACTAAACCCACTCCATTTAAATTAGTCTATGACACTATTAAGGGTATAGTATTTAAATAAATTAAATGAATATTTTATTTGTTAAAATAAATAATTATAAAAATTATTACAAAAATACATTTTTTAGTTTTATCTCATTTACAATGTAAATAAGATATATGGAATTTGAAAAAATACATATATCTTGTTTATAGTGTAAACGAGATACATTCATAATTATCTTATTTACAGTATAAACGAGATATGTGTATTTATAAATATAAAAATATAATTTTTGAAAATAATAAAAAAATATTAATAATTTAAATTGAATCAAACTCTTAAAAATAAAAAATATCAAATAATAAGGAAGATAGACAATTTTAAATAATAAAAAAGATGAACGGTTTCAAAATAATATATTTAGTTTTAACTAACTGATTAATAAACGCATCATGTCATTTAAAACTGTTCATTTAAAATCAGCACATTATTTTCTTAGAAAACAATTTAAATTTAAACTTTTTATTGTTAATACTAGTAACACGTTTACTGAGTAAATACCTATAGTAGTCCCTGAGATTCACGTAATTACTCATAGTAATCCCTAAGATTTCGAATTCCCTATTGTAGTCCTCCAGATAGAGCTCCGAGCACTCAAACTAGTCCCTGGCCATATTTCAGGTGATGACTCATCATCGGAACGCTGACGTGGCATAGGATTGCCACGTGGGACATGTTCAAAACGACGTCGTTTTGGGTTTGGTGCCCTTGAAAGCCAAAAACGACGCCGTATAGTTGTTACTTAATATGAAAAACAGTTTTCTCCACCAACACAAACACTTCGTCTCTTCTTCTTCCACCCTCTGAGTTCTTCTTCATCTCCCCAACAATGACGTAGCCGTAGGGTTGTTTGTGCTGGGTTAACAAAAATTTGAGAGAAGAAGTCATCTGATCAGAAGTTGTTGTTGCTCTTCCCTTCCCTTCGTTCACCACAAAGACGAGGTTCTGACGTTGTGATCGGATTCAAGGTAACCTTTTTTTTTTTTAAGTTTGCATTTTGAATACAGTGTTGTTTGATGATAGCATTGGTCAGTGTTGTTGAGGTTCTGGAGTTTTGGTGTCATTGTAGTGTCTAGGGTTTGAATGTTGGTTGGGGTTTGTGGGGTTGCTGTAATACCAATGAAACAGGTAAGAAACAGGGATTAGTATGGAGGTTTGGAAAAAAAAGTTTTCTTGTGGTGATTATTTTTCCTTTTTAATGCATGATTAGGCTTTCAAATTCTCCCTATGTATTGTAAAAATTTTAAATTTCTTGCAGATGGAGGAGAAGTTGGACATCATGTTTCATCATGGGGGTGACTTCAAAAAAAATGCAGAAGGAATTATGATATATTCTCTGGACAATAAGGCCTGTTTAGGTGATTTAGACACTGATACTCTGGATGTGTTCTACATACGGAACTACCATAGGGAGCTTGGGTACAATGACATTAAACAGTGCTGGTGGCATGTTCCTGGAAAATGTTTGGAGAAGGGGTTGAGAAATGTAAACAGTGACAAAGAGATAAGAGAGATGGTGAATTGTGCTAGGACAAATGAGGGATTGATTGATATATATTTCGAGCATACAGTGTCAGTACCGGAGGTGTTAGAGGGAGATAACAAAGTTGTGTACTTGGATGATCATGGTGGAGAGGGATGTAATGCAGGTACAGATACTGATGTGAGTCCCCCAGTTACAGAGACTCATGCAATCATAGTTGCTCCTCCTATCCCTAAGGTTGTACCCAACACTTCTTGCAAATCCAGTCCCAAAAAAAAACAGAACATCTCCACGGCAATCACAACCATCACACTCCAAAACTGCCAATCCTTCCAAGACAACCAAACCTGTGAAGAAGAACAACTCCCCAAAAGTCACCAAGCCCACTAAACCCACCAAGCCCACCAAGCTCACGAAGCCCACCCAGCTCACCAAGCCCACCAAAATCAGCCAGCCCACGAAATCCAGTCAGAACACCAAATCAGATAGGAGCAAGAAGCAGAAACTGTCCAAGAGACCAAGTATTTCCAGGAGACCCTGCACACGGTCTGCTGCTAGAGGATTTACTAGCAAAGTGTTTAACAATGAAGTTCCCTTTGATGTGTCTTCTGATTCCTCTGATAGTGAAGAAGATAGCATGTTCAAGCCAGGTCCGGATGAGGGTAGTTCCTCTGAATCTGAGGCTACAGGGAATGATCCTAAAACTGGGAGTAGGATTAGGAGAAACATGATACATGCTACGGTGGGTAAGAGAAATATTAGTCCACTAGGTAAAGGGAAGGAGAAGATATTACATGAAGACGATGGTTTGGTGGAGGAGGTGAGCGACGCTGAGGTTGACCTTGGGTTTGTGGGTTGTGTTCATGAAGGGGTAGAGGATGGCCTAGACCCAGGTGTTGACTCAGATGGCACCAATTCTTGGCACTCGGAGGAGATGAAGACGCCTCCAAACTCAGAAGATGAGCTGGAGGAAGGAAATGAATCTGAAGAGGCAAGTCCGCTGTTTAGGGAGGGTGCAAGGTTTGGAGAGCTGCACCTTGAGGTAGGCATGAAGTTCGGAACTAAATGGGAATTTAGAGAAGCTGTGAGAGAATATACAATCCAAGAGGGAAGGAGCATAAAGATAGTGAAAAATGATAACATTAGGTGCAGGGCGGTGTGTAAGGTGAAAGAGTGCCCATGGGTGGCTTATGCATCAAGAGACCATGAAGACACATGTTGGCAAATTAAGACATTCAATGATGACCACACTTGCCCAAGAGAGGACAAGAATAGGGCTGCCAACAGGAATTGGGTATGCAGCAAGCTTGTGAAGAAGGTGAGAAAGTATCCAAATTTTAGACACTGCGAGGCTACAACTTACTTCAAGACACGGTTTGACTTGACTCTGAATAAAAACTCAATATCCAGGGCATTAATGGATGCAAGAAGTGTAGTGTATGGGGATGAGAAAGAACAATATAGGATGGTTAGGGATTATGGTATGACGCTGTTGAAGACTAATCCCGGTTCCACTATACAAATATGCACCACCCCCCAACCAGATGGTGAAGTTACCTTTGATAGAATGTATATATGCTTAAGTGGCTGCAAAAACGGGTTCAAGGCTGGTTGCCGTCCTTTGATAGGTTTGGATGGTGCTTTCCTGAAGACCCGGTTTGGTGGACAGATTTTGTCAGCCGTGGGATTAGATGCTAATCATCATATCTATGTCATAGCCTGGGCTATTGTCAGAGTGGAGAATACAGAGACATGAAAATGGTTTCTCGAGCTACTTCATCAGGACTTGGGTCATTATAAAGAGCATGACTGGTGCTTTATATCGGATATGCAAAAGGTGTGACTTAATTTGAATGTCTCTATTTGATTTTATGTGATCTTATATTAAGAATTGTTTCCTTATGCTTACTGTGAATGATTGTGCTTTCATTAGATTTGCTGGTTAGCTTTTAGTGTAAGACCTTTGATCATTGGATTATTGGATTTTGGTGGTTAGTTATAAGGGAATTCAGATTTCTACTGTTATGCTTACTTGAATAATTGTAGCTTCCATTCGAGTATGATGGTTATTTATTTTGTTAAGAATTTTGCTGTTTTGCTTATCTGCATAGACTGTGAGATGATTGGATCTTCATGGTTACTTATCAGGTGTGCTGTTATGCTTGCTTGAAGAATTGTGCTTTCATTATGCTTGTAGTGCATCTTATAGAGAACTTGTAATTACTGGTTTTGTCATTAATCGAGCTGTTCTATTAAACGTTAGGGACCTTTATGGGTCACGACCCTAAATTAAAGGGACTATTATGGGGATGTTAATCAAATGTAAGGGACTATTATGTGTAACGATTATAATGTCAGGGACGATTATGTGTCTAACATTTACTGAATCTGGCAGGGACTGATATCAGCAGTGAAAGCGGTGATGCCTGATGTGCATCACCGTTTCTGCGTCTGGCATTTATGGAAAAATTTCAACAAGAACTGGAAGGACTTACAACTAAGGGGACTTCTGTGGGAATGTGCAAGGGCAACAACATACCAAGAATTCAGGGATGGAATGGAGAAGATCAAAAGGTTAAATGAGGATGCTTGGGCATACTTAGAGAGAAGTGGCCTATGGATGCTTGGACCAGAAGCTTATTCAGCCATAAGCCAAAATTGGATAGCATCTGTAACAACGCCTGCGAAGTGTTCAATGCTAAGATCAAGGATGCACGAGCCAAACCCATCATAACATTGCTGGAGGAGGTAAGGATGTTTGTTATGCGAACCATAGCAAAAAACAAGGTGAAGCTGCAGAATCACACTGGGAAGCTCACACCTGTTATAAAGAGCAGGCTGGAGAAGGTGAGGAAAGAATCCAAGCATTAGAAGCCTATATGGACTGGGGATAACAGATACGAAAAATTTGAGGTGCACGGACATCCAACCAACCATGTTGTGGACATAGGAAAGAGACTGTGCACATGCCAATTTTGGATGCTAACGGGTAAGTTAATTGTGTTTATGCATTTTACTTTCTTCAGCCATAACTATTATCATGGTTCCTCTCACTGTTTGGCACCTGCAGGTATTCCGTGTGTGCACGCTTGTGCTGCCCTGTCTCGTGTGAACAAACAGCCAGAAGACTTCTGTCACAGATGGCTGACCATGGACTCATACAAGAAAACTTATAACCACCACATTAATCCAATTCCGGGTCAACCACTGTGGGAAAAAGCAGAGGACTGTAACAGGCCACATGCCCCTAAAATCAAGACAAAACCTGAAAAACTAAAGATGAAGCGGAGGATGGATGCGGACGAGAAGAGTGCTTCTGGAACTAAGAAGCCTAAAGTTGACCCAAAACTCTCAGGCAACACTGCAGATGGTGTACACCTAAAGAGACAGTTGGGTGCATTTACATGCAGTTACTGTGGTGATAAGGGGCATACAAAGAGAGGCTGCAAAAAGAAAAAAGATGCTGATGCTGCTACTGCTGCTGCTGCAGCAGCAGCCGCTGCCGCTGCCGCCGAGGCAGCTGAGAAGAAGAAAAATGATGAAGTTCATACTGTGCATGAGAAGCCAGTTCATCAGCCCCAAGACGTGTCTGGCCAAGCAGATTTGAGAAGCAATCCCCAGGAGATCGAATTAACTCAGCCTTCTGCTTCTGAGCAAGAGGATTCTGAAAAGGTAACTAAAATTTTACATTTGAGTATGTTGTTATTTCCATGCATAAATAGTAGTTAATGCCACTTATTTCTCCTATAAGATCCTACACCGAAAAGACCTTTCAAGCTGTCACCACGAAGACGATCCTCTAATCAGCCAACCGCACCAACAGTGAATCACTTGCAGGGTGCATCTTCAGCAACATCTTCAAAGTTTGCCAACTTGATGCAGTTCATCCCAACGCCAGGATTTAGGCCTCCAAGAAAGAAGAATTGAATACTAGATATATGTACTTAGGAGTTTCTGTTTTGTGTTTTGTTATTAGTATTTTCCATCGTATAATGATTAGATGGTGAACTGTGATGCAAAGGCCTTTTTGGTATGCCTTGGTCTTGCTTTTGATGAAACTACTGATAGCAGCAACATGGTTTCTAGGCTGCCTTTTACAGTCAACTTTTGTTGTTTCTTGATAGACAATGGAATTTATGTTAATATGCTATGCTATGTGCTTTACCATTCAAGAAGCAGTTTTTTTATTTTTTTTCATACACAATGGAATTTAAATTAACAACAATTTCATAGTTAATAACACTTTTCATTCCATCAAGAAGCAGATTTTTACAAATGTTGATAACAAGGAACCCAAAACCACCAATTCATTAATCATTTACAATACAGGATCACCAACAACACTGTCAATACACACACACCTAACACTAAGAACTGGGTCATCACTTTTTGCATCTGGACATCCTCCTCCAACCTTCGAAGCCTCCAATCAACGTTGATCTTCACTTCATCACCACACGATTCTGACTTTTCAACCTGTTCCTCATTCACAGAATCTGCCCACACAAAAAGCCCGCACCATCTCTTCCCACTTGTCTGCTACCAATAAAGGATCAAAGTTTGGAGAGGAACAGCACAAGAACAGTCAGGGGAGGCATAACAACACAAGAACAGTCAGGGGAGGAGAATAACAGCAACAAAAGTGATTACTCTAACCTACATTATAATTGGGGCAGCCATAGAACGGTTTGTTCGGATTCGAATCTGTGCCAGACCATCTGAGAACTGGCCTACAGCCACAGCCGCACCATTCTGGCGGCGCCGATCTTCTGTTCTTCGTTTGCGTTCTACTCCGATTCCAGCTAGATGGGGAACGAACAGAGCTTCCACCTCCAGTGCTACCTCCACCAATCATTGACATCAGTAGCAGCTCCGGATGAGAGTGCAAGAACAGGAACAAGTGTATGGAAGAGGAAGAAGAAGAGGTGAACAAGACGAAGAGGGGAGGTGTATGAGAATTTGGGGATTTAGGGTTAATTATACTACGAGGGACCAATCTGGGTAAAAATTGGAACTTGGCCAGCTCAGCTAGCCGTTGGCAGCAGTCCAGCGTGGCAATCCTAGGCCAAGTCAGCATTCCGGTGATGAGTCATCACCTGAAATATGGCCAGGGACTAGTTTGAGTGCTCGGAGCTCTATCTAGAGGATATCAATAGGAAATTCGAAATCTTAGGGATTACTATGAGTAATTACGTGAATCTCAGGGACTACTATGGGTATTTACTCCACGTTTACTTCTTCTAACTGTTAAAATAAGTAAAAACACATAAATAGTATCGTTAAACTGTCCACTATTAATACGTTCTCTTTTTTTCTAACTATCCACTGTTAATATTATTGCTTCTTTTATTCATTGACTTTTATCTACTCACGATTTTTTATTAGTATTTATACTAAATTAATTTAAATAATATTTCAAAATTTTAATTGAGATATAATTTTAACCAATAAAATTTTAAAATTTTTAATATATTCTCTTAAAATAAGACTGAAAGACGTATTTTCGTAATAACTTTTAGAGAAATTATTTATTTCAATAACTAAATATTTATTTAATTTCTTTAAATAAAAAATCCCACATATTAGCTATGCCTTACCATCAAAGTAAGTGAAAGCGGTTGTTCTATCATATTGATGGATTGAATGCTCATTTACTTCGGTCTTTACAAAAACGTTGGCAAATGGCAACTGAAATAATTTGACAAATGTAAATCATGCATGCACTTTTACTCTTTTTTGCCACCACAACAATTCCACCACTAATGCCGGAACACTTTCGTCATAGGAGTTGTTGGTAATAGACTTGACGTATAAATAAATACAGGTGTAATGTCTGGGTTTTAGATACACAAGAAATAGAATAAAATAAAAACTTATAATAGCCGAAGGTATGATCTTTAACAAAGACAAAGCCCACTATTTTTGTTGTTATGTACACCACCAAAACAAAAACCAGTAATTTTAAGAGTCACTATTGTTTTAAAAGAATGTATTTATTTTCTTTATAAATTAATATTATGCAAGAAATTTTGTACATATTTTTTTCACAACTACTTAATTATTAAACATACAAAGTATTGATTACTGATGACTAATTGTGCCAATAATTGTCAAAAAAATGTTCAAAAGTATCTTTGACAGCCATTTGATTGTTTAAAAAGCTTTATTGACAATATTTTTATTGACATTTATTTTTTACCACCAAAAATTAACAAAAGTCAGTTAAAGTAAGTTTTTTTTAACAGTTAAACAGAATTTTAATATTAGAATTTTTATAATAAACTAATTTAATTCCTTAAATACACAGAATACAAAAATGTTACCAAAATAAGTATAGTTAATTCACATAAAGCATCTGCGAAATGGATTTTATCACCATTTCAGTCGCAGCACCCATGAAATGGAACTAGGCGTATCAGAGCTATTTTTTATACCAATTTTGCTATACATACAAGCTTTTTTGCTAAACAAGTCCAACTAAGTTGCCTCAAACCCAACAAAAACCATCTTTAGATTAGAGTGCGTGTAAATATGCGCTTCCCCTAACTATTGAAGACTTAACCTTGAGTTCTAGCGAGATTTTGACTCATGAACACGTGGTACAAGGTAAGGGAACTCTTTTTCTTTGATTTTTTTCTAATTATGTATGAAACCCTAACTTGAAAAATATGTAATATTGGTTTAATTAGATTTGGGTAGAGTTGCTCGATGATTTTTGATGCAAGTTGGGTTTGTTCGGATTGAGTTGATGCAGAGGAATTGTTTTGTTTGATTGGTGAAGCTTTTGTTTGGAGAGGATTGATCAAGTAACACTATGTGAAACTTAGGTTAATTATCCTAAGATAGCATTGAATGTTGTGTGTTGAAAATGAATTGTGATTTAGTATGATTATGTGAATTGGGTGTTTGGTGAATGTTATATGACGATAAGATTGAAATTGGATATGAATGTTGTGGTATAGTTGTTATTATAATGATTAGTGTGAAAATTTGGGTCGGTGATTGTGATAGGGTGAGGTATCTTATATGAGGTAAGCTATGCTAAGTTGCATAATTGTCATGTTTTGATATGGTTATGGAACGATGTGATTTGGTTGGGTGATTTACGTAGTATGATTGATTTGTTGATGGAAGTTTGGGAAGATGGATTGTTATGTTAGAATTGTTGATTTGGTATTGAATAAGGAGGAGATGATAAATGAGTATTGAGAATGTATAGGAATGGTTTTTGGAGTAGCTTGAAATTGAATTGGATTGAGTTTAGTGAAAATTGGCAATTTAGAAAATTGGTAAAAACGAAATTTTGACCAACTTTGACGGGTCATAACTTGGCGCTTGAAGCTTGGATTTGTATGAAATTTATCTTAAATTAAGAGAAAAGGACAAATAGGTCCCTGACCTTTTGTTCCGCGGACATTTTCGTCCTTGACCATTGAAAAATACTTTTAAATCCCTGACCTTCACAAAACTTGGACGGATTAGTCTTTCCATCCAAATGCCTCCGTCAGACCAAACGGAAAAGTCTGACATGGCTCCCGTAATGCTTGTCATGCATACGCGTAGGTCACGCGCACACGTCGCCTGGCAGACTTCTCTCTCACGCGTACGCGTCGCCATGAATTTAACAAATCCTCATTTCTTCATGAATTCTTCACTTTGCATGATTTTTTTCCATTTCTTTCAAGCCATTCTTGCCTTCAAAACTTTAAATCACTCAAGCAAACATATCAAGGCATCGAATGGGAGAAAAGTATAAATTTAGCAATTTAATAGCCTAGAAAACATGTTTTCAATCATTAAGAACACTTAGGAGAAATTCACAAAACCATGCTATTTTAGTAAATAAATGTGAAAAAAATTGATAAAATCCACCAAATTCAATACAATATAAACTATAAAATTGTGGTTCATCAACTTTCCCACACTTAAATATTAGCATGTCCTCATGCTAAACTCTTGTGGTTCATCAACTAATATGCAAAATGCGTCTACCTACTTGGTTAAAATGAATCAATCTCCAAGAACATATATGAACAAGTAGGGCTAAGATAGCATGATGATTTATGAATTCCACTAATTCAAATCTCAAAATGAAGTATAAATATACTTGCAAAAAGAAAGCTCGTGAAAGCAAGGAACAAGGGATTGAGCATCGAACCCTCACTAGAAGTGTTTGTATTCTAATCTCTCTAGTGTTTGAGGGTCGATTCTCTCAATTCTCTACTAATCTTGCTTTCTAAGGCTTGCTCTTCTTCTACCAATCAACATATATTCAATACATGGATACACATATCAAGAGGTCTTTTCAAGGGTTATAATGGGGTTAGAGCTAAATTTAATTTACTTTTCTCCCATTTGATGCCTTGATATGTTTGTTTGAGTGATTTAAAGTTTTGAAGGTAAGAATGGCTTGAAAGAAATAGAAAAAAGCATGCAAAGTGGAGAATTCATGAAATTATGAGGATTTGTTGAATTATGGTGACGCGTACGCGTGACCCACGCGTAGTGTGAGAGGAAAGTCTGCCAGGCGATGCGTACGCGTGACCTACGCATATGTGTGACAAGCATTACGGGAGCCACATCAGACTTTTCCGTTGGGTCTTGGACGGAGGGACTGATCCGTCCAAGTTTTGTGAAGGTCAGGGACTTAAAAGTATTTTTCAATGGTCAGGGACAAAAATGTTCGCGGGACAAAAGGTCAAGGACTTATGTGTCCTTTTCTCTTAAATTAAAGTTAGTGAAAAGATCTTTAAAACAGTCTAAGAAAGGATAGAAATTGATAAATTTAGCAAAAGTTATTAATGTTTGAATTTAGGGATAAAAAATTGAATTATGCAGAGTTGCAGAAATTGGACTTGTGCATACGCATGGGTCATGCGTACGCATGAATGGTAAAACAAAAATGAATGAAAACGACTTGCGCATATGCACAAGGCGTGCGTATGTATGAAGTGGAAACAAAATTGAAATTGTGTGTATGCATAGGTCATGCGTACACATGATTCCCCAACCCGAATTGAAAATTATGCGTATGCAAGTCCCGTGCACACGACTGTGTTAATTTTTTCAAAAACTCTGTTTTTGTCTGTTTAGCCTCCTCAGTCTATTTATAAACCCCTCTAACCTTCGTATGGAGTTGAATAACCGATAATTAAACTTTGAATACATTGGAAAGTGATATAATTAGACGAACTAATTGATTCCCGAATAAACACTTGGTAAACTGGATGAAATTGTTGCGGGGATGGTAGTTTTGTTCTGCCCACGGTGAGGACGGAGGTTCCATCCTGTTCACATGTTAAAGAAACTGAGAAAACTGATACATGATTGGGGTTTACGAAATTCAAATTGATGACATGGATAACTAATTGGGGTTAATGAGTTAAATAACTTATGAAATTACTTAAGAACACTAATAATGATTGATTATGGCCTGAATGGCTGGATTGGCAAGGTCTAGATGTTATCCCGCTTGCAAACTTATTTGTTATTGCTTTGGCACCTGCACTGGACAAGGACGGAGATCTCATCCCGCTTGTTCCGTGGTTGTGGTGTTGTTGTGGAGACGGAGGTTTTATCCCGTCCGTGGTAAGGACGGTGGTTTCATCCCACTCACGAGTTAATAGAATTGAAATAATTGGTAAAGACTTGGAGCTAATAAATCTAATAGCTTGTGAATTTAATTAAATACTATGAATATGATTAATTACCTAGGTAAGATGCAAGGGTTGTTGCTTTGTTCCACTTACTCCGGGTTAATATTTGAGGCACTTGGGTAAGATGCAAGAGTTGTGGCTTTATCCTACTTGCTCCGGGTTAAGTGGTTAAACACCTGTCTAGGTAAGACGCAAGGGTAGTACTTTGTCCCACTTGCTCTGGGTAAAGGTTTGAGACACTTGGGTAAGACTCAAGGGTTGAGGTTTGTTCCACTTGCTCTGGGTTAAGACTTGAGACACCTGGATAAGATACAGGGTTGAGGTTTGTCCCACTTGTTACGGGTTAAGCGAGTAAGAGGCAAGTGTTACAATTTAGTCCCACTTGTTATGTATTGTGGTGTTCCATATCCGGGTAAGCTACCGGATGTGTTGGGTTCTGGTAATTTAACCAACACGTGAGCTCATGACCAGTAGGACAGGCATGCATCATTTGTATTTGTGTGTATTGATTAGGTGTGCATCTTGTATTTGGTTTGCCTTGTTGAATAATTGTATCTATATGCTATTCGAGCTACTTGCTTTATCTGTTCTCTCTAATATTCTTTGTATTGTTTTATTTGTATTTGAACAATTGATAGATCCCTTATGCTAGTGATGATGCTGTTGAGGGTTATTGATGACGGATATTTTATACGCTTTTTGACATCATTTTCATATAGTTTTTAGTAATTTTATTTAGTTTTTATTAAGTTTTTATAGGTTTTAGTGTTAAATTCATATTTTTTTATTCTACTGAGTTTTTGTATTTTTGGGCAATTTCAGATATTTTCTGGCTGAAATTGAGGAGTTGGAGCAGAAGTCTGATTCAGAGACAGAGAAAGCACTGTAGATGCTGTTCGGATCTGACCTACCTACATCCAGAAGAGATTTTCTAGAGCTACAGAAGTCCAAATAGAGCTCTCTTAACGGCTATGGAAAGCTGACTTCCAGAGCTTTCCAGCAATATATAATATTCTATACTTTGCTTAGGATTAGAAGGCCCAAAAATGGCGTCCAACGTTAGCTTCCTGCCCCCTTCCAGGCGTCCAGCGCCCAAAGAGCAAAGGCCAGTGTCCAACAGCAAAACTCACACTATTTCGTACAACAGCAGCAGTACCAGCAATTGCACTGGGTTGTCCAAGTAATACTTGAGCGAGTCAGGGTCGATCCCATGAGGATTGTGACTTGAAGCAAGGTTATGGTTGTCTTGCAGGTCTTAGTCAGGCAGAATCAAAAGTTGTTGGATTAAGAAGTTAGCTATTAGGAATTATATGCTGGGAATAGAGTTGAGAGTTGGAGTTGCTTTGTCTTTCTAAAGTAACTTTGGTACTACTATCTTCTTTGCTTGTGAATGATCTTCTTCTATGGCAGGCTGTAAGTGATCAAAGCCATTGCCCGTGGTCATTGATCTCCTCTACTACAGGTTGAACACTGCCGTGGCCATTGGCCGTGGTTACTCAATCTGACAAAGGGTGAAGCGCATAGCAGTCCATTCTCTTGGCGATCCTACTCAAAATGCCATAGACAAGGTCAAATCTTCCGGATCAGAGAATGTTGTTTCTTTGGATTCTAGCCTATACCACGGAGACCCTAATCTCCTCAGAGATCGGCTGAACTGGTGTCTCGAGAAGTCCTCAACGAAATTGTGGATTAATCGTCTAAGAGATGTATAAACATAGCTGTTGGCTCGTGCCTTTCTTCCAGGTACTCACACGAACCCAAGTAGACGTGGGTTTTGTCAGACACGTTCGTCTTAATGTGATGAACAGAGCTGATTTCTTAGATCATCCTGCTCACCACGATGAAGATTGGAATATACATCTTAGAGATAGATCAAACACGGATCGAAGAAGAAACAATAGTACTTTTGTTAATTCATGGGACTCAGCAGGGCTCCTCCCCTCAACCTAGGAGGTTTAGAAACTCATACTGAAAGTAAAAAACAAAATAAAAACAAAAACAGAGCTGAATGATGTATGATGTCTGATCAAAGGTGTGAATTACATAAATTTAATCCCTTAAATACTAAACAGATGACTAGTAAGGGTAAAACTATCTATTTAGTGCTAAAGTCCACTTCTGGGGCCCACTTGGTGAGTGTTTGGGCTGAGCTTTGATGAGATCCATGTGCTATGAGGCTCCTTGGGCTTGGAACGCCAGCTAAGGGTCCTCTTTGGGTCTTTGGACGCTGGGCTCTGCTCTTTAGGACTTAGTAGCTTTTTGCTTCTGAATAGTTTTGGCATCTCACTATCCATTGAAACTCAGAGATGTTGGCATCTTTAGGAATTTAGAATCTAGATGATATTATTGACTCTCCTAGTTAAGCTTATTTTTATTCTTGAACATAGCTTTCTGAGTCTTGGCCGTGACCCTAAGCACCTTGTTTTTCCAATATTACCATCGGATACAATAATGCCACAGACACTTTAACTGGGTGAACCTTTTTAGATTGTGACTCAGCTTTGCTAGAGTCCCCAGATAGAGGTGTCCAGAGTTCTTAAGCACACTCTGTTTGCTTTGGACCACGACTTTAACCGTTCAGTCTCAAGTTTTTCACTTGACACCTTCATGCCACAAGCACATGGTTAGGGACAGCTTGGTTTAGCCGCTTAGGCTAGGATTTTATTCTTTTGGGTCCTCCTATCCATTAATGCTCAAAGCCTTGGATCCTTTTACCCTTGCCTTTTGGTTTAAAGGGTTACTAGCTTTTTCAATCTACCCTCCTTTTCCTGCATTTTTGGGCAGTAATGGATTTTTCTGCTTTTTATTTTTTTCTTTTCACCATTTTTCCTTTCTTTTTTCTCATGCACAATAATTTTTTTTCTTTTGCAACATACTTTTTCTTGCTTCAAGAATCAATTTTTAGATTTTTCAGATTATCAATACTATTTTTTCTTTTTCCTTATTCTTTCAAGAGCCAACATTCTAAAGTTTCAACTTCAAATATGCACTATTTATTTCATATATTCAGAAAATAAAAGCAAATGACACCACATCAAACTAATTAAATTAATCTTATTTTAAACTTGAAATTCATGCATCTCTCAATTCTTTTTAGATAATTTTTTTTTATTTAAGCAAGGTGAGAAATATATGGAACATTTTATAACTTAAAGACATCAAATGCAAATGATCATGAAACTAGAGCAAGAAAACAGAAAATAAAATAGACAGAAAATAGAAAAATAACAGACAAAGAGATAAAGAGACGAATCCACCTGAATGATGGTGGCTAGTGCTCCTCCTTGAGGATCCAATGTAATGCTTGATCTCTTCTATGTCACTCATTTGTCTATGTTGAGGTGGCTGTACAAGTTTATGTGCATCCTCTCTAGTTTGCTCCATCCTCTTCTTCTATACTTAAGAGTGGTAGAAGTCACAAAGCAAAGCTTTTACAACACCAAACTTAAGAGTTTTGCTCGTCCTCGAGCAAATATGATCAATTGGGAAGGTGGGGTAGGTGGAGCTTCTGTGGGACCTCTTGGTCCTGAGAGGCTAGGGACTTTCAGATTCCTTGCTTCTCTACACTGGCGTTTGAACGCCCAGGGACTGCTCCCTGGCTGGCGTTCAATGCCAGCAATGCTCCCCTCTTGGGGCATTGAATGCCCAGGAAGGCTTCCTCGCTGGTGTTCAACTTTAACACTCCACTTGGAGTGTTCTGTTTTTACTGCTGTGAAATCTGTCTCTTGACTGATGCACATGATCATGACTCTAAGACTGAAAGAAAAACAAAATGAAAATAAAATAAATAAGGTTGAGTAAAAGTTGGGTTGCCTCCTAACAAGCGCTCTTTTAAAGTCACTAGCTTGACCTTCAGCTCCTTAAGGAGGTGAATATGGGCTCAAATTGTCGCCCCTAATAGTGAATCTTCTTCCTGTCCTCTCATGAATGAGCTCCACATACTCTAGAGATAGGACACAGCTCACTGTGTGTGGTAAGACTGGCTTCTTAGTGAAGACAACTCTCATGCCAGGTGAGAGGCCTTCAGTTGGGACTTTTTTGTCCTTTCAGCCTTTAGGTACTCTCTTCTTAGTATGTTTGTGCTTAGAGCTTGTTGAGAGATACCCAATACTAAACTTAGAATTAATGTCTGGGGGCTCTGTAGAGCTTTGCACAGAAAGAGAGGGTTGGCACACTAGGTGTTGCACTGTTATCTCTCTTTTAGAGGGAGAGCTAGGATGAGGCATCTTGAATAAGATGTGATCCTCCCTAACTTTAGGGTTAGTTCTCCCTTAGCCACATCAATGATAGCATTAGCTGTGGCTAGGAAAGGCGTTCCAAGGATGACACAGTCATCCTCATCCTCTCCTATATCCAAAACTATGAAGTTTGCTGGGATGTAGTAGTTTTCAACTTTAACCAAGACATCCTCCACTAAGACATATGGCTTCTTCATGGTCTTGTCTGCCATCTCTAAAGAGACGTGTATAGCTTGTACCTCAAGGATTTTCAACTTCTCCATTACAGAGAGTGGCATGAGGTTGATGCTTGACCTTAGGTCACATAGAGCCTTTTCAACGATCATAGAGCCTATGGTGCAAGGAATCAGAAAGTTTCCAGGGTCTGGAAGCTTCTGAGGTAGCTCTTGCTAAACCAAAGCATGAAATTCTTTGGTAAGCAGTGGAGGTTCTTCCTCCAGAGGATTTGTACCAAATATTTTGGTGTTCAGCTTCATTAGAGCTCCTAGGAAACGGCAACTTGTTCTTCTCTAGTGTCTTCATCCTCACTTGAGGATGAGTAGTCATCAGAACTTATGCACTGCAGAAGTGCATTCAAAGGAACCTCAATGGTTTTTATGGTTTCCTTTAGTTCTGGGCTAGAAGGTTCTTGAGTGGGATTTAGGCACTCAAAGGGTGTGCTTTGATTGGCGTTCAACGCCAGCTTTGTCAGCTTATTGGAAGTTGGACGTCCTTGCTGGCATTCAACGCCCAGTAAGGGGTTCCTCACTAGCGTTCAACGCCAGCATGGCTGCCTGGTTGGGCATTGAATGCCCAGTGAGGGTTTCCTCACTGGTGTTCAACACCAGGAAGCCTTCCTGTTTGGGCATTGAACGCCCAGCCAATGCTCCCTAGCTTGCATTCAACGCCAGCTTCTCTGCCAGGATGGGCGTTAAACGCCCAGTGAAGACTTCCTCACTGGCGTTTAATGCCAGGCTTGCTGTCATTGTGGGCGTTAAACGCCCAGTGAAGGCTTCTTTACTGGCGTTCAACGCCTTCCCATTCTCCCCTAATTCAGCCTCAACCTCCATGGTTATGGCCTTGCACTCTTCTCTAGGATTAACCTCAGTATTACTGGAATGAGTGTCAGGAGGGATCTCAGGGATCCTCTTGCTCAGTTGACCAACTTGTACCTCTAAGTTTCTAATGGAGGACCTTATTTCATTAATGAAACTATGGTTGGTCTTAGTGAGACTGGAGACTAGAATGGCTAAGTCAGAAAGGCTCTATTTAGAAGTCTCCATATTCCCTTGAGAAGATGGGAATGGTGGTCTGTTGTTGAACCTATTCTAGTTCCTACCACCTTGGTTGTTATTGAAACCTTGCTGAGGTTTCTGTTGATCCTTCCATGAAAGGTTAGGATGATTCTTCCATGAAGGGTTGTAAGTGTTTCCACAAGCTTCTCCCATGTAATTCACCTCCTCCATGGTGGGTTGATCAGGATCATAAGCTTCATCTTCAAGAGAAGCTTCCTGATTATTGCCAGGTGCAATTTTCATCCCAGTGAGATGTTGAGAGATCTTGTTGACCTATTAGGTTAAGATCTTATTCTGAGCCAGGATGGCATTCAGAGTCTCAACTTCATGAACTCCTTTCTTCTGAGAGATTCCATGATTTACAAGATTTCTGTTAGAAGTGTACATGAATTGGTTGTTTACAACCATCTCAATGAGCTCTCTTGTTTCTGCAGGCATTTTCTTTAGGTGAAGAGATCCACCTGCAGAGCTATCCAGGGAGATCTTAGATATCTCAGACAAGCCATCATAGAACACGCCTATGAGGGACTATTCTGAGAGCATGTTAGGAGGACATCTCCTGATCAGCTGCTTGTATCTTTCCCAAGCTTCATAGAGGGATTCATCTTCTCTTTGTCTGAAGGTTTGAACTTCTACTCTAATCTTTCTCATCCTTTGAGGAGAAAAGAACTTAGCCAGAAAAGCATTTACAAGCTTTTTCCAAGAGTCAAGACTCTCTCTAGGCTGGGCATCCAGCCAGAACTTAGCTCTGTCTCTTAAAGCAAAAGGGAAAAGCATCAGCTTATAGACTTCAGGATCAATTCTATTAGTCTTTACAGTATCACAGATCTATATAAACTCTGCTAAGAACTGATGTGGATCTTCCAGTTGAAGTCCATGAAATTTGCAGTTCTGTTGTAGAAGAGAGACTAACTGAGGCTTAAGCTCAAAATTGTTAGCTCTAATAGTAGGTACAACAATGCTTCTGCCATAAAAGTCAGAGGTAGGCATGGTGAAGTTACCAAAGACCTTTCTAGACTCCTCTTGTGGTTCAGCCATATCCTCCAGTCCTTGTTCAAAACTTTCTGAAAGGTCTCTTTCGAAGTGCTATGCTTTAGCTTGCTGTAAACGCCTCCTTAGAGTCTTCTCAGGTTAGGATCAGGAGTCAAGAGGGGTTCTTTATCCCTGTTCCTGATCATAAACAAGAAGAAAAGAAAAGAAGAAGAAGAGAGACTATGCCAATAGACAAGAATCTCTTCCTTAAAGTCAGAAGTAGAGAAAGAAGAAGAAGATAAAAAATAAAAATAAAAATAAATAAAATAGGTAAAGGAAAAATACCTTGGATATAGTAGCTAAGAGTAAATAGAGAAGATAGAAGAAAAAAAGAAGAAAAGAAATTACAAGAAAGCTTTTTGTACCACTTGGATCAAAGAAATTCAAGTGAAATGTGAAGAAGAAAGGAAAGAAGATAAAGAAGTTGAGGTAGAAGAAGAGATAGGTATAGGAGAGTTTTGAGTAATAGAGATGTGAGAAGAGAAGAAGTATAAATAGAAGAATTAAATAAGATTTAAAATATTTTTATTTTTATTTAATTAATTAATTAATTTATTTTTTTTGAAAATTAAGTTAAATTAATTTAAAAAGATTTGAATTTGAATTATTAAATTTTCGAAAATAGAGGAGAGAAGAGAAGAAGAAATTTTCAAAAATTTAAGAGAAAAGAGAATTAGTTAGGTAGTTTTGAAAAAGAAGAGAGAGAGAGAAGAAGATATTATTTTCGAAAATTAAGGAGGGAAGAGTTAGTTAGGAGGTTTTGAAAAAGATGAGAGAGAAGATAAGATATTAATTAAGAAAAGATTTTAATTTAAAATAAAATAGAGGATAAGATAAGAAAAGATTTGAAACTGAAATTTAAAATTTAGAAAAAGATAAGATTTTGAAATTTAATTTTGAAAAAGATATACTTTTAAAAATTTGAATTTTGAAAAAGATAAGATAAGATTTTTGAATTTTGAAAAAGATAAGATTTTTAATTTTTGAAAAGATTTGATTTTTGAAAATTTTTTTTGGTGACTAAACAAGGAAAGAAACAAAGCAAAAACTATTCTAAATCCGAGCGGATGATTCGTTGGAGATCAACACTAGGCTCAGACCAAATAACATGATTAGAGTTACTCTTGGCACCATATTTAGCCATCCAATCCGCAGCTCTATTTGCTTCTCGGGACACCCATTCAACGTGAACAAGCCAAGGACGAGATAAAAGCTCCTGAATCTTGTGAACCAAATCTGTTACTTCAGATGGATACCCACTTGTAAGCTCATGCATGATGGGCAGAATGTCAAGGCAATCTGTTTCACATATAATATCCCTCAAACCGCAATCCCAAGCTAAAACCAGCCCCCTCCAAGCAGCAAATAATTCACATCTGATTATAGACCAAGGGGGAATGCTTCCAGAGCAGCCCGAGATCCAATCTCCCTTAGAATCTCTAATAATACACCCAAATCCCGCTAAATTTGAATCCATATACAAGCTTGCATCACAATTAACTTTAAAACTATTGCCTACCGGTGGTTCCCAACACAGGCAATTTCGGAGAGACCTAAAGGCATTGCTTCGATTCCTGTAAACCTGTAAGTCCTTGGCGGTAATTCTGGCCAAGGCAACAACCTTATGGTCTGTCCAAGGGTTGTTAGTGTTGAATATGTCATTGCACTTATGTCTCCATACCCACCAAAGCCCTGCACCAAAGGACGCCTCATTGTTAGCCAAGGCCTTCCGAAACCACTCTTCAAGAGCAGTACCAGCCGTCGAGTCCAGGATACTAGGATCCAACATATACCAGATTGCCTTTGATCGTTCACAGTCTCTAAGGCAATGCTCCATAGTCTCCTGCGCCTTGTTACATCTCTTACACATATCTGAAGAAGCTAAATGCCGCTTGAATCGAAAGGTCTCAGTTGGTAGAGCATCATGTAAGATAAGCCACATAGTAAATTTGAACTTCTCTGGAATGTTTGTGTTCCACAACCAGTTCCAATTACTGTTAGCATTCCAATTTAATGTTTTCTTTAATAACCATCTGTAACCCTCCCTTGCACTATACTTTTTTGTTGCTGCAGGCCACCACTCCCACTGTGGCTCCAACTCAGTCAAACTAGGATATCTCAGACCACAAATAAACTGCTTAATCTCATGCGGAATAGGCGTGGTAAGACTATCAACCTCCCAAGACACCCCTTTCCACAAGTCAGCCACCATGAAATCTGATTCAGAAATATGTACATAAGGAACAAGGTTGCAAAGCTTACCAAAAGGAGTCCACTCATCATACCAAACTGATTTGTGGACATCTCCAATATTCCAATGAAGCCCTTCCTTGAGATGCTCATAGGCACTAACAATGTTCTTCCAGGTAGCCGATGAAGAATTTCTACTGTTTCCGTTCATACCAGATTGATTCTTGAGATATTTATGCTTCAGAACCTGCACCCATAACTTCTCACTATTATTTAGACAATCCCATACTAACTTTCCCAGAAGCGCCATGTTAGCACAGGAAGTATCCCTAATACCCAATCCTCCTGCCTTTTTAGGAGTTATGGCGACCTCCCACCTGACCAGAGGCAGCCCTTTTCCAGTCGCTTGACCTTTCCACAAGAATTGTCTCATCAAGGAATCAATTTTATTACATGCATACTTCGGGAGAAGAGAAATTTGCATTTCATAAACTGGGATAGAGGCCATAACCGATTTAACAAGACAAAGCCTCCCTGCCTTATTCAGTAGGCGTCCTTTCCAACTGGAGAGCTTTCTCGAAATTTTTTCAATAATCTCCTGAGCCGTCTTCCTGGAAGCTCTGGCATGACCGATGTTAATTCCCAGGTATTTACCCAAATCATTGCAGAACCGGATGTTAGAGACCCCTGAGAGAACCTCTTTTCTCCTCTCCGACACCCTCTTGGAACACTGGGCCTTTGACTTATGAAGATTTACCTTTAAACCTGACGCTCTAGAAAACAAGTCCAAACAATGCATGACCTCTATTACTTGAGCTTTTGATGCCTTACAGAAAAGCAAAAGATCATCTGCAAACATCAAATGAGAGAGTCGTGGTCCATTCCTAGAAACCGCAACTGGGTTCCACAAACCTTGGGAAACTCTGTGAGAGATAAAGCAGGCAAGCATTTCCATACAGAGTACAAATAGATAAGGAGACATAGGATCTCCTTGCCTCAACCCTCTCTTCGGATTGAAATTTTGGAGCCTGTTCCCATTCCACAAAACTGCCAACGAAGAGGAAGTCACACAATTCAATATAAGATTAATGGTAGCCTTTGGAAACCCAAACCGGACCAAAGTAGCTTCCAGAAAACGCCAGTCTACCCTGTCATAAGCTTTTTCCAAATCAATCTTGAATGCCATGGTCCCTTTTCGAGACTTGGTGTTCCTCATGAAGTGCATAATCTCTTGAACAATGATAATATTCTCTGTGGTTCCTCTTCCTGGAATGAACCCTCCTTGCAAAGGACCAATGATCTCCGACAGGAAAGGTCTGAACCTGTTAACTAGAACCTTTGTGACAATTTTATAAATTACATTACATAAGCTAATAGGCCAAAACTCCCGTAAGGAAGAGGGAACTTCCACTTTAGGAATTAGAACAATGAGAGTATCGAAAATAGTCGCATTCAATGGCTCACCCTCAAAGGCTCGCTTGACCAGTCTACACACATCGTTGCTAAGAGAGTCCCAGAACTCTTTGTAGAAAATTGCTTGAAATCCATCTGGCCCTGGGGCTTTAAATGAACTCATGGTCATCACAGCTCTTTTAACCTCTTCAGACGTCACCGGTTCCACTAACTTTTGACAAGCCTCAGTACTAAGAGACGGGCAAGGAAAAGGCCCCATGGCGTCCAGGTCAATATCCTCCCTTGTAGAAAAGAGCTTTTGAAAGAAAGAATTTGCCGCCAGTTCTAGAGTCGTAGTCTCCGTGGTCCAAGACCCATCCTCCAAAAATAACCCATGAATTTTGTTCCTCTTTCTCCTGATAACTGTCTGCAGATGAAAAAATTTTGTATTTCTGTCTCCACATCTCACCCATTGTTCTCTAGATTTTTGATACCACAACAACTCTTCTTGAAGAAGGACAGCATTCAGTTCCTGATGCAAAACTTGCTCTTTGATCCTAAGCTGTTGATCCTCCCGACTTTCCAGAGTAATCTGAACGTCATTCAAAAGCCTCTCCAACTCCCTTTTCTTAACAAAAATATTGCCAAAAACCTTTTTATTGAAGCTAGTTGCATCTTTTTGAACCTCCAACAAACATTTAACTACATCCGGAGCTCCTCTATTCCAAGCTGTATCAACAACATTCCTAAAAAGAGGATGAGTCATCCACGCAGCCTGGAATCTGAACGGACGATGGCCCTTGGTAGCCCTCTTTGCCATCTTGCACCTAGTGAATAATGGGCAATGATCAGAGTGAAGGCGCGCCAGCACCTCAGTATAAGCCTCTGGAAACATTAGTCGCCAGTCCTGGTTGATGACTGCTCTATCAAGCTTCTTGGCCACCTGCACCCCACCTTTCACCTTCCTGTACCAAGTGAATCTTCTCCCAATAGCCCCCATATCAAACAGCCCACAATCCTCCAATGTTTCCGCAAATTGTTCTGCTCTGGCAAGTCTAAATTGCCCCCCTCTAACTTCACTCTGCAACAAAACATCATTAAAGTCCCCTAACACAATCCAAGGTCCGTGGATCATATTAGCAATCCTTGTTAAGTCACCCCACAGTTCTTTACGCCGATGTATATGCGGATTAGCATACACCGCACTGCAGTAACTAGATGTATTGCCCATAGTGATTTCAAAACTGATACATTGATCAACTACATCCAATACTCTCACAGAAATATTTGAATTAGAACATAGAACCCAGATACCCCCACTATGACCATTAGCCTCAACAATACCAACACCCTGGTAACCTAGATTATTCCAAAAAGATTTCATCCTCTTGAAAGCAATATGGGTTTCAAACAGAATGAAAAAAGTAGGATGAAATTTATTCGCTAACTCCTTACTATGAACCCGGGCCAATTTATTAGAGGCACCTCTAATATTCCAAAATAGAAAGCTTAAATCTAAATAATCCATAAAACAATTTGTATTGTAAAAAGGACCAACCTCAGCTGAAGTCCCTAACGAGATGATGAAGATCCACCATCATATCCCCCTGAGCCTTGCTTGTCCTTGTCCGGTTGTTGCCCGGTCTGTCTGTGTCCCTCCACTGACAACCCTTCCAATTTGCCGATTTGCTGCTTGCTGGTGTCGCCAAGGCAGTCCGGAGTCGACGGCGAATTCTGCAAAGAAGAAGGGCGCAACCTCTTATGTCCGTTTTTGATAATGGCAGTGAAAGTCGGCACCACAACGGAGACAGATTTGCCCTTCACCCCTTGCTGTTTGGAAGATGCCATGCGTGCCTTAGATCCGCTAACCGACCCGGTCTTCACCCCTGATTCGGCTCCTCTCATACGTAGCCCAAATTCACGGTTCTGGTCCAATTTCTGATTTGGGCGCACCGGCATTTTATCTTTAGATGTTTGTTGGGCTTTGTTTGATTGACTCAATTTTCCTCTCCTTTTGCCGCTGACTTTGGTCCAGCCAGTCTCATTTTCCAAATGTTGGGACCCCACTTCCTTCCCATGCAACGTATCATCTAATTCCTCCCCAATTTCTGCAACTATCACTGACTCTTTGGGATTGCATCCAAATTCAAAAATTTTCTCTTTTGAAGCTTCCTGTGGCTGCACCACCCGGGCCGCCGTCTCGGTCACTGATGTTTCCTTTCGATCCACCCTTTCCGAATCTATTGGGGTCATTCTGCAGTCAGTTGCTCTATGCCCGAAACAATTGCACTTGTCACAAATAAGGTGTAAGCATTCATACTCCACCTTATATTCAAACTCATCGACAATCACACTCTGGACCACCGGCAAACCAAGATTAATTTGCACGCAAGCCCGAGCAAATTTTCCCCTTTCCGCCAACTTAGTAGCCAGATCCACCTTGACTGGTCTTCCCACAGCAGAAGCGATTCTCATCATGGCTTTATCCTGATAGTACCATATGCTCAACCCAGAGATTCGAATCCAAACCATAGTCTCCCCGAAAGTGTCCTCACAAGGTTTAAAATCCGGTGTCCATGGCTTGACCGCAATATAGTGACCGAAGATCATCCATGGCCCCCCTAGTAAAACCTTCTCTCGATCGTCCATGCGATCAAATTTAACAAGGAAGTACCCAAAACCCACATCCAAGATTTCATATCCACCGGTGATCCTCCATACCCCTTTCAATTTGTGAAACATGGCCGTGTAACTAAGGTTTTTTCCAAGAACCTTAATCACAATTGCTTCCTTGTATGGTTCAGAAAGGATGTTCCTAGCCTCTTCGGAGAAGCAAACTCTTGGAGGCATAGGATCTCCTTGTTTTCCAGTGACCACTGCCATGGAATCCTCATCTAGAGCTTCAGCCCGATTTATCCCTGTGGCTACCGTAGAACCAATAACCTTGTCACGGAACGAAATCTTGGAAGTCACCCTGGAACTAAGGTCGCCCTTACTTGATCCCTCCTTCACACCTGATGCAAACCCTCCCACACTCTCCCCCTTATCTCTTTCGATGGCATGGCCATCTTCTTCACCGTGTTTCACCCTCAAACGCTCTCTCCCGCTCTCTCCTTCTCTCATTCTCTCTGAGTACGGAGTACGTACTCTTTCTCTGCTAGGGTTTTTTTTTTAAAAAAAAAAAGAAAAAAAGAAAAAGTGATTTTTGGAAGCACAAGTGGGCCAGCTGAGTAAAAGGATCACTGAAATCCCTCCTAGTACTCTCCCAAGCAATACAGAAGAGAACCCAAAAGGAGAGTGCAAGGCCATTGACATAAGCGCCATGGCCGAACCTGTGAGGAGAGGAGAGGACGTGAATCCCAAGGAGGAAGACCTCCTGGGACGTCCAGTGATCAATAAGGAGCTTCCCTCTGGGGAACCAAAGGACTCTGAGGCTCATCTAGAGACCATAGAGATCCCATTGAACCTCCTTATGCCCTTCATGAGCTCTGATGAGTATTCCTCTTCTGAAGAGAATGAGGATGTTACTGAAGAGCAAACTGCCAAGTTTCTTGGTGCAATCATGAAGCTAAATGCCAAATTGTTTGGCATTGATGCTTGGGAAGTTGAACCTCCCTTGTTCATCAATGAACTAAGTGATCTGGATCAACTGACATTACCTCAGAAGAGATAGGATCCTGGAAAGTTCATACTACCTTGTACCATAGGCACCATGATCTTCAAAGCTCTGTGTGACCTTGGTTCAGGTATAAACCTCATGCCCCTCTCTGTAATAGAGAAAATGGGAATCTATGGGGTGCAAGCTGCTAAAATCTCACTAGAGATGGCAGACAGCTCAAGAAGACAGGCTTATGGACACGTAGAAGATGTATTGGTAAAAGTTGAGGGCCTTTACATCCCTGCTGATTTCATAGTCCTGGATACTGGAAAGAAAGAGGATGAATCCATCATCCTAGGAAGACCTTTCCTGGCCACAGCAAGAGCTGTGATTGATGTTGACAGAGGTGAAATAGTCCTTCAATGGAATGAGGACTCCCTTGTGTTTAAAACTCAAGGATCTCCCTCTGCAACCATGGAGAGGAAGCAGAAAAAGCTTCTCTCCAAGCAGAGTCAACCAGAGCCCCCACAGTCAAACTCTAAGTATGGTGTTGGGAGGCCACAACCAAACTCTAAGTTTGGTGTTGAACTCCCATATCCAAACTCTAAGTTTGGTGTTGGAGAGTTTCAACAAAGCTCTGCACATCTGTGAGGCTCCATGAGAGCCCACTGTCAAGCTATTGACATTAAAGAAGCGCTTGTTGGGAGGCAACCCAATGTTTATCTAATTCTTATTTTTATTGTTTTTCATGTTTTCTTAGGTTCATGATCATGTGGAGTCACAAAATAAACAAAAAATTCAAAAACAGAATCAAAAACAGCAGAAGAAAAATCACACCCTGGAGGAGCATCTGTCTGGCGTTCAAACGCCAGAACAGAGCATAGTTCTGGCGCTGAACGCCCAGAATGGGAGCATCCTGGCGCTGAACGCCCAGAACAAGCATGGTTCTGGCGTTCAACGCCAGAAATGGCAGCAAAGGGGCGTTGAACGCCCAAAATGGGCACCAACCTGGCGCTGAACGCCCAGAGTTGTGTGCAAGGGCATTTTGCATGCCTAAATTGGTGCAAGGATGTAAATGCCTTGACACCTCAGGATCTGTGGACCCCACAGGATCCCCACCTACCTCATCATCTCTCTTTCCATTCATGATCATCCCTTCTACTTTCCATTTACCACTCACATCTATACACCCACTACCTTCAAAATTCAACATCTCTCTCCCACCCAATCCCACCCATATGGCCAAACACACACTCCCATCCATCTCCTCCATATCTTCTTCTTATTCTTCAGTCTTTCTTCTTTTGCTCGAGGGCGAGCAACATTCTAAGTTTGGTGTGGTAAAAGCATAGCCTTTTTTGTTTTTTTCCATAACCATTGATGGCACCTAAGGCCAGAGAAACCTCTAGAAAGAGGAAAGGGAAGACAAAAGCTTCCATCAAGGGTCTATAGCTCAGTGGTAGAACATTTGACTGCAAATCAAGAGACCCCTGAGATACCTCAAGGGATACATTTTCTTCCACACAATTATTGGAAGCAACTAAGGGTGGAACAAGAGCACTCCATAATCCTTCATGAAATCAGAGAAGATCTAAAAGCAATGAAGGAGGAGCAGCAAAGACAAGGAAGAGACATAGAAGAGCTCAAGGACATCACTAAGGTGGACTCATTCCTTGTTCTTACTCTCTTTGTTTTTTGTTTTCTATGTTATGTGCTTATCTATGTTTGTGCCTTCATCACATGATCATTAGTAGTTAGTAACTTTGTCTTAAAGATATGAATGTCCTATGAATCCATCACCTCTCTTAAATGAAAAATGTTTTTAATTCAAAAGAACAAGAAGTACATGAGTTTCGAATTTATCCTTGAACTTAGCTTAATTATATTGATGTGGTGACAATGCTTCTTGTTTTCTGAATTTATGCTTGAACAGTGCATATGTCTTTTGAAGTTGTTGTTTAAGAATGTTAAATATGTTGGCTCTTGAAAGAATGATGACTAGGAGACATGTTATTTGATAATCTGAAAAATCATAAAAATGATTCTTGAAGCAAGAAAAAGCAGCAAAGAACAAAGCTTGCAGAAAAAAAAAAATAGGCGAAAAAAAATAGAAAGAAAAAGAAAAAGCAAGCAGAAAAAGCAAGCAGAAAAAGCCAATAACCCTTAAAACCAAAAGGCAAGGGCAAATAAAAAGGATCCCAAGGCTTTGAGCATCAGTGGATAGGAGGGCCTAAAGGAATAAAATCCTGGTCTAAGCGGCTAAACCAAGCTGTCCCTAACCATGTGCTTGTGGCGTGTAGGTGTCAAGTGAAAACTTGAGACTGAGCGGTTAAAGTCAAGGTCCAAAGCAAAAAAAGAGTGTTCTTAAGAACCCTGGACACCTCTAATTGGGGACTTTAGCAAAGCTGAGTCACAATCTGAAAAGGTTCACCCAATTATGTGTCTGTGGCATTTATGTATCCGGTGGTAATACTGGAAAACAAAGTGCTTAGGGCCACGACCAAGACTCATAAAGAAGCTGTGTTCAAGAATCATCATACTGAACTAGGAGAGTCAATGACACTATTCGAACTCTGAGTTCCTATAGATGCCAATCATTCTGAACCCCAATGGATAAAGTGAGATGCCAAAACTATTCAAGAGGCAAAAAGCTATAAGTCCCGCTCATATGATTGAAGCTATGTTTCATTGATAGTTTGGAATTTATAGTATATTCTATTCTTTTTATCCTATTTTGATTTTCAGTTGCTTGGGGACAAGCAACAATTTAAGTTTGGTGTTGTGATGAGCGGATAATTTATACGCTTTTTGACGTTGTTTTTAGTGTGTTTTTAGTAGGATCTAGTTACTTTTAGGGATGTTTTTAACAGATTTTATGTTAAATTCACATTTCTGGACTTTACTATGAGTTTGTGTGTTTTTCTGTGATTTCAGGTATTTTCTGGCTGAAATTGAGGGACTTGAGCAGAAATCAGATTCAGAGGTTGAAAAGGGACTGCTGATGCTGTTGGATTCTGACCTCCCTGCACTCAAAGTGGATTTTCTGGAGCTACAGAACTCGAAATGGCGCGCTTCCAATTGCGTTGGAAAGTAGACATCCAGGGCTTTCCAGCAATGTATAATAGGCCATACTTTGGCCAAGAATTGACGATGTAAACTGGCATTCAACGCCAGCCTTCTGCCCAAATCTGGCGTCCAGCGCCAGAAAAGGATCCAAAACCAGAGTTGAACGCCCAAACTGGCACAGAAACTGGCGTTCAACTCCACAAATGGCCTCTGCACGTGCTACACTTAAGCTCAGCCCAAACACACACCAAGTGGGCCCCGGAAGTGGATTTATACATCAATTACTTACTCATGTAAACCCTAGTGACTAGTTTATTATAAATAGGACCTCTTACTATTGTATTAGACATCTTTGATCAGTGTAAACAATCTTTGGATTACCTTATGATCCTTTGATCACATTTTAGGGGGCTGGCCATCTCGGCCATGCCTGGACCTTCACTTATGTATTTTCATACGGTAGAGTTTCTACACTCCATAGATTAAGGTGTGGAGCTCTGCTGTTCCTCAAAGATTAATGCAAAGTACTACTGTTTTCTATTCAATTCTTCTTATTTCGCTTCTAAGATATCCATTCGCACCCAAGAACGTGATGAAGATGATGATTATGTGTGACGCTCATCATCCTTCCCCCTTATGAACGCGTGTCTGACAAACACTTCTGTTCTACATGAATTAAGCTAGAATGAGTATCTCTTAGATCTCCTAACCAGAATCTTCGTGGCGTACGCTAGAATGATGGCGGCATTCAAGAGAATCCGGAAGGTCTAAACCTTGTCTGTGGTATTCTGAGTAGGATTCAATGATTGAATGACTGTGACGAGCTTCAAACTCGCGATTGTTGGGCGTTAGTGACAGACGCAAAAGGAGGGTGAATCCTATTCCAGCATGATCGAGAACCGACAGATGAATAGCCGTGCCGTGACAGGGTGCGTGAGCATAAGATTCACTGAGAGGAGGGGATGTAGCCACTGACAACGGTGATGCCCTTGCATACAGCCAGCCATGGAAAGGAGTAAGACTGATTGGATGAAGATAGCAGGAAAGCAGAGGTTCAGAGGAACGAAAAGCATCTCCATTCGCTTATCTGAAATCCCTGCCAATGAATCTACATAAGTATCTCTATCCCTTTTATTGTTTATTTTAATCTAATAAAATATCATGTTTAAATCCGCCTGACTGAGATTTGCAAGGTGACCATAGCTTGCTTCAAGCCAACAATCTCTGTGGGATCGACCCTTACTCACGTAAGGTTTATTACTTGGACGACCCAGTACACTTGCTGGTTAGTTGAACGGAGTTGTGTCCACACATAGTAAAGAGCCATAATAATGATTCCATACAATAACAAAGAGTACTACATTAATGTGATCACAATTTCGTCCACCAAGTTTTTGGCGCCGTTGCCGGGGATTGTTCGAGTTTGGACAACTGACGGTTCATCTTGTTGCTCAGATTAGGTAATTTTCTTTTTATTTTATTTTCAAAAAATTTTTCAAAAATATTTTCAAAAATATCTCATCTGTTTTCGAAAAAAAAAAATAAATAAAAATGTTTTCAAAAATATATTTTTCTTCAAGATTTTTGAAAATTTGACAACTAAGATATGATAAGATAAAATTTTAAAATTGAAATCTGAATTTTATTTAAAATTCTCGAAAAATTAGTTAAAATTAAGTTAGAAAATATATTTTTTATTTTTTTAAATTTTATGATGAAAGAGACAAACACAAAAAAGACACAAGACTTAAAATTTTTAGATCTAGTGTACCCAAATTTTCGAAAATTTGGAGGGAAACACAAGCGAACACCAAACTAAAAAAATTTAAGATAAAAACAAGTGCAAGTCTTAAGAACACCTTGAAGACTCACAAGAACACGAAGAACAAAATTTAAAGACTCAAAGAACTCAAGAACATAAAAAAGAACACCAAACTTAAAATTTTTTAGAAAACCAAAATAAAATTTTCGAAAATTGAAAGAAAATAAACAAGAAAACACCAAAATTAAAGACTTGACACAAGATTAAACAAAGAAAAATTATTTTTAAAAAGTTTTAGAAAGAAAGTCTCAAAGAACACGAAATTACCAAGAACATAGACACATTCAAAGAACAAAGATTTCAAAGAAAATAAAAAATAATTTTGGAAAACTCTTTGTGATTTTTGAAAATTTGAAGAAGAGTAAAATAAAAATAAAAGACTCAAAGACTCAAACGAAGAACAAAAACAAAGACTCAAATAGAGAAAAGACAAATAGATTAAAAAAGAGTAGGAAGAAGTTTTAAAATTTTTGGAATTGAAAAACAAAAAACAAGAACGTTGAAGACTCAATACCAAGAATAAAAATTGAACAAAGAAAAGAAAAATATTTTTGAAAAAGATTTTTAAAATTTTTGAAAATTAAGAAAAAGAAAACAAAAACAAAAGACTTAAACAAAAATAAAAATTACCTGATCTTGGGAGCAAGACAATCCAGCAGTTTGTCCAAACTCAACAATTCCCCGCAACGACGCCAAAAACTTGGTACGCGTGTACGCAAAATCCACACTATTTCGTACAACAGCAACAATACCAGCAAATGCATTGGGTCGTCCAAGTAATACCTGAGCGAGTCAGGGTCGATCCCACGAGGATTATGGCTTGAAGCAAGCTTATGGTTTTCTTGCAGGTCTTAGTCATGCGGAATCAGAAGTTGTTGGATTAAGAAGTTAGCTATTAGGAATTATATGCTGGAAATAGAGTTGACAGTTGGAGTTGCTTTGTCTTTCTGAAGTAACTCTGGTACTACTGTCTTCTTTGCTTGTGAATGATCTTCTTCTATGGCAGGCTGTAATTGATCAAAGCCATTGCCCGTGGTCATTGATCACCTCTGCTACAGGTTGAACACGGCCGTGGCCATTGGCCGTGGTTACTCAATCTGATGAAGGGTGAAGCGCATAGCAGTCCATTCTCTTGGCGATCCTACTCAAAACGCCACAGACAAGGTCGAATCTTCCGGAACAGAGAACGCTGCTTCTTTGGATTCTAGCCTATACCACGGAGACCTTAATCTCCCCAGAGATCGGCTGAACTGGTGTCTCGAGAAGTCCTCAACAAAATTGTGGATTAACCGTCTGAGAGATATATAAACATAGCTGTTTGCTCATGCTTTTCTTCTAGGTACTCACATGAACCCAAGTAGATGTGGGTGTTTGTCAGGCACGTTCGTCTTAATGTGATGAACAGATCTGATTTCTCAGATCATTCTGCTCACCACGATGAAGATCGGAATATACATCTTAGAGGTAGATCAAACACGGATCGAAGAAGAAACAATAGTACTTTTATTAATTCATGGGACTCAGCATGGCTCCTCCCCTCAACCTAGGAGGTTTAGAAACTCATACTGAAAGTAAAAAAAACAAAATAAAAATGAAAACAGAGCTGAATGATGTATGATGTCAGATCAAAGGTGTGAATTACATAAATTTAATCCCTTTAATACTAAACAGATGACTATTAAGGGTAAAACTGTCTATTTAGTGATAAAATCTACTTCTGGGGCCCACTTGGTGAGTGTTTGGGCTGAGCTTTGATGAGATCCACGTGCTATGAGGCTCCTTGGGTGTGGAACGCCAGCTAGGGGGTCCTCTTTGGGCCTTTGGACGCTGGGCTCTGCTCTTTCGGCGCTGGACGCCTGGAAGGGGGCAGGAAGCTGACGTTGGACGCCAATTTTGGGCCTTCTAATCCAAAGCAAAGTATAGACTATTTTATATTGCTGAAAATCTCTAGAAGTCAGCTTTCAATAGCTGTTGAGAGCGCTCCATTTGGACTTCTATAGCTCCAGAAAAGCTATTCCGAATGCAGGTAGGTCAGATCTAGACAGCATCTGTAGTGCTTTCTCTCTCTCTAAATCTGACTTCTGCTCCAGCTTCTCAATTTCAGCCAGAAAATACCTAAAATTGTACAAAAATATAAAAACTCATAGTAGAATCCAAAAATGTGAATTTAACACTAAAAACTATAAAAAATTAATAAAAACTAAATAAAATTACTAAAAACTATATGAAATTGATGTCAAAAAGCGTATAAAATATCCACTCATCAGTTGTTCTTGATGCGATGTTAATGATTGAGTGATTGAATGATGAAAATGAGTTTGATTGATATTTGAGTTTCTTGGGTAGATGTAAGGGTTGTGGCCTTGTCCCACTTGTTCCGGGTTGAGAATTCATATCACTAGTATGAGATGATTTGTATTTAGTAGAGTTTAAGAGTCTAAAATCACTAATTTAGATGAGATTTAGTCTGATCACCCTGTTGGGATTAGTGGAACCCTAGGCTTGAACGTTGTATTGATTGGAGTTTAGGATTGCCTAGTGGGTTCATATCTTTTTACATAGTCACTATTTGGAATTATTATCCCACTGGAAACCTTCGGGTTCTCACCCGTTGTCGGATTTCGTTATTTTCAGATATAGGACATGATGCACCTCTTTGATTGTGCCAGACTCTATGTGGAAAGCAAAGAATTTTATTTTCTTTCCTTTTGTATGCTTGTGTGAACACTTTTTCTTTAATGCACACATTTTGATTTTGCAGAAAGGAGGATATTGTAGCAAGAATAGCAGAATAAACATTGTTGTTATTTTTTTAAGGCTAAAATGGAAAGAAGCCAAATTTTCTTTTCCTATACTTACTTTTTCATAAGAGCTCTCGATAAGAAGGAAAGTGGACACCCTTTTTAGAAATATTCTGCAATGCAAAATTTCTAGGATGCATCATTTATAACATTTGAATAAATGATTGCAGATGCAGTTTTTCCATGCATGGCATTATGCATGGAAAGAACGAGATTTATCAATTTAACTTTTATTTTTCTTTTTTTATTATGTACCTTTGTGAATTTTCTTCTAGCTGAATTTAATTAATTAAAACATACTTTTTAGGTCTTTAAAATTGTCAAATTAATTCTATTTTTATTCTATTTGATGTCAAAAAGTGAAGATTTCATGAATAAATGAAGGAGTAGAAGTTTATGGCTACGACACAGCTCCACCTGTGTATGCACTCTGAGCTGCATAAGCAGCCCAACTTGCGTGCGCAGGTCCCTGTTCACATAACTCATTAAAAAGAGAATGTGCAGTCGTATTTTGAGATCATTTTTTGCCCATTTTAGCTTCTCCTCTCTCATATACGAAGCCAATACTTGAAGAAATCATACATATACTTCATAACACTCATTGTTTTACGAATATGATGTTTCATGTCCTATTGTTGCCTATTTGAGTTGTTATTGTTGATTTCTTGAAGTGAGCAAGTGTATTTTTTACTCTTATTTCAATTTATGATGTTTATATGTTCTATATATTTGATAAAATATTTGAACTAAGTATGGCGTATATTTTCATTCTTGGTTTGGATTGAGAACTTGGGTGATTTTAAATCATTAATGTTCAAATGAATTGGTAATTGAGAATTATTAATTAATCTTATTTTTAGTAATGTTAATCTTTTATTAAATTCAATTAATAAGTTGATTAGGACTTGTAAATTAAGATTAATTAAGCTTAATTCATTTTTCTCAATTTGTAGAGTTTAATTAATTGGCTTGACCCCTAAAAATTATGTTTGTGGTTAATGACAAGGATAGTGATCATTAACTCTCAATCCTAATCAAAGCTTTTTAGAACTTGAATTCGCTCTCTTTTTTTAGTTGATTGTCTTAATTACTTTTAGTTTAATTTAGTTATTTCTTAGTGTAATTGTTATCTTAATTGTTGTAATTTACTACTTGTTTGATATTTAGTTTTCTTAATTGCCTTTAGCCTCTTGCCATTTAGTTCTTTAATTGTAATTTTAATCTCTTGCAATTCAATATTTCAATTGCTTGCCCTCTTAATTTAATTGCTAGCAAAAATTCTGACTTTTCATAACCAATATCGATGCATTACATTGTGATTTCACAGACGATAACCCGGGATCAAAACTCCTGGTCATAGTTATAAAAACCGAACTAGACTAGCCGGTTTCGACCAAAAAATCAGTGAACCGATGATCTGATCGGTTCGGTTAAAAGTTTGGACTATTTGCACGATCAAACCGTCGAGAACCGGCCAAAACTGACTGGTTCACTACAAACCGTGAACTGGGTGACCCTACGGTAGGGTGTTCTCAGTATTCTACAGGTCTTCAGTGCTCCAGCGCCTTTTGTAGCTTCCCAAGCATTTGAATATTGAAAAATATTCAAAAGTTGGGCAATGCCATTAGGCTAATTGCTTTCACATACACACCAACATGCGATGCCATTAGGCTAATTGCTTTCTAAACCAATATTAATGCATTACATTGTAATTTCACAAACGATGACCCGAGATCAAAACTCCTAGTCATAGTTGTAAAAATCGAACTAGAATGACCAGTTCGACCAAAAAATCAGTGAAATGATGATTTGGACGGTTTGGTTGAAAGTTTGGACCATTTGTGCAATTAAACCATCGAGAACCGACAAAAAAAGACCGGTTCACTAAAACCTGTGAACCGGCGGCCTTACGGTGGGGTTAGTATTCTGTAGGTCTTTGGTGCTCCAGCACTTTTTGTAGCTTCCCTACCACTCTCAGTATTCTGCAGGTCTTCGGTGCTCTAGCGCCTTTTGTAACTTCCCTTACAATCGAACTACACTAGTCGGTTCAACTAAAAAATCAGTGAACCAATAATCTGGTCAATTCGGTTGAAAGTTTGGACCATTTGCGCGATCAAACCGTCAAGGACCAGAAAAAACTGATCGGTTCACTACAAACCATGAACCGGGTGGCCCTACGATAGGGTGCTCTCAGTATTTTGCAAGTCTTCGGTGCTCCAGCGCCTTTTGTAACTTCCCTAGCATTTGAATATTGAAAAATATTCAAAAATGCATAAGTATAGATTGGAACTCATGTCCTCCACCTACACACCAACATGGGATGCCACTAGGCTAATTACTTTCTTATCATTTTATGTGCCAATTATTTTATATTTATTTAATTTAATTTTAGTTTTATAATCACTTTTTTTAATTTAATATTCTTTAGTATTTATATAATTTTAAAAATAAGTATTAAATATTTATAATATTTATATTTACATATTAAAATGTTAGTGAATATATTTATTTTAAATTTTAATTTTAATTTTTTAACTATTTTATCATTTTAGAGAAAAGAATAAATTGACTCCTAATTTTTTGGTCTATGGATATTTAAGTTCTTGAGGATTTAAAAATATATTTAAGTTTATGACCTCTTCAAAATTCGGACACATCAATCGCTGGGTCTAATTTGTCCCATTTTAAAAACTCTCCTACGTGTGCATCTGTATCAACCAGGTCAGTACAACGGGAGTCACGTTTGATTTTTCTGTTGAGTCTGACAGACATAAGTGAACATGAGAGATTGATATGTCTAGATTTTGAAAATGTTAAGGACTTAAATATATTTTTAAATTCTCGATAACTTAAATGTCCATGGATCAAAAGGTCAAGGACCTATTTGTCTTTTTTCACATATTTTTATTTATGTAGGACCGGTTCTATCGGTTCAACCAATAATTTATCGATTAAACCAATAAACTAATAAACCAATAGCTTGATCGGTTTGATCACGGTTCGGTTTTGACAACTAAGGTATTGTTTTTAATTGCGACGTTTTATTATCAAACTTTGATAAGGTTAAATTTTGGTTTAGGAACTATAGCAAAATTGAGCTTTCAACACTTAAAAATTTTTAAACCGATTTTTAACACAAGTCAATGCCCCTCAAAATTATATAGTATAAACATTGGCTTTGGTAAAGAAGCCTTCTAAGAATTAAAAGGTAGAATAGTAATGAAGGACTTTTGGTAAATTCAATAAAATTAATTAAATAGCGTATAATTTTACTCGTTGGCTTGCACAAGCTCAAATAATTGTTCCCCTTTTACAATCCAAATAATTTGATTTATTTCATTTAATTTATAAAATTGAGTGTAAGTCTCCAAACATTTAAATTTAAATTCTTAACTCTCCTTATTTTCCAATAATTTGAATTTATTTAGATTTAAACCTTAAGTTATCAAATTTAATTAACTTTAACTATTCTTGAATTTTTAAAATTAATTCCAATCAAGTTAAAACTAAATACCCAAAAGTTCACGGTCTTACATATATGGTACTAGGATGGTTGTTGTTCCGAGGGTTACCTGAAACGTGATTTGGACTTGAACGTGAGATCCAGATCCCTTTGTATGGCACGTCCAACTTGTTGATGCCGAGGTGCCGCCTGACCGAGTTCCTCGTGAGGATGTGGGGGGGGGGGGTGGTACCTGCAAGAGACTCCAATGCTTAAGTTAGAAAGGACTTTAGGCAAGTATTTTGTAGATTGAAATGTAAATTATACTTGAGGGGTTTCAGTGTATTTATAGTAGAGTTGATAACCACCTTTGTTGGAGTAGTTCCATCTTTATTTGATGGAGAACCGTTCTCTTTATCTTGAAAGTTCGTTGACACTTATCTTTTAGGAAAGATAAAGATAGTAGGAGAGATTCGCATAGGTAGTTCTCTTGTTTAGGCAAGTAGAACTTGAACTCCTTTACAGGGTCCGACCTCTTTAAAAAGGTCGGGTACGTTTGCGGAGGCTACCTTTCTTGGTGGGCCTTTTTTCTTATTAGGTCTGGCTTTGCTTATTGGGCCAGGATATGAACAGTGCATCTGCTTGAGTCTTGAGCCTTCTATAGGTTAGGCTCAAGCATTTTGTGGCTTCTGCTTAGACATCGAGTGCCCCGTCTTTCTGGAGGTTGGGTAATCGACATGTTTGAAAATTTGAACGTTGCTTCCCTTTAAATGAGAGGCTAAATTGGCATGGCTGTTTCCTCAAAGTATGCATATGTGTTTATGAGGAGTTAAGGAGTCATAATGCCCATTGTCTCTTATAAAAAGGTTTCGACTCTTCTTCTTTATTTTTCCTCATTTCTGAAAAAGTCTTTGTTTGCTTTTTGCTTTCTTTTTCGCAAAAGATTCTCTCTTTTCTTTCCTCTGTTTTTCAGTCAGTTTCGTCCCCAAGATTTCTCCTTCTTGGATTCTCTGAAGGCCTTGCCTTGCAAACGAGGAGAGGAACGTTCGTGGTTTTTCCGCTTGACGTGCCCTTTCTTTCTTTGCATTTCCATCAAGGTTGGCGCTTCTATTTATGTTACCAGTAACTTTATGTTTCTGTCCACCTTGTCGTTTATTCTGAATGGTTTTAGAAATGTTGTTTGATTGGCTGTTGTCGATACTTGGATTTGATGTGATCTTTGCTGTTTCTTTTTTGAAAAATTCTTCGTTTGTTGGAATGCTGTTAAAAGCTTCGTTTTGTTGACTTAGATTGATTTTCTGAAATTGCTGAAAACTGTAATCGTTTTAGTTTATCAATTATGTTTATATTGCCTCTAATGGTGTCCCTGCTATGTGATGTTGTAATTACTCATAGAATAAGAAGGGCACCATTTCGAGGATTTTTGTGTGTAGAAGAGTTGAAAAATTGTGTTGATTGGTTTGTTTGTTTTTACCCGACTTGTATTGGATGATGCCTGAGCTCTATTAGTAACGACTTCTTCACTTTGTATTTGTAGATATAACTTTTATGTTGTGCTCTGTTGTCCTCAATATGTCGACTAAGGTTCCACCTAGTCTCCTTAATTGGGTAGATACCTCTGTTCTTTCTTGTGTCCCCATAGTTGATAAACAGTATTGTGAAAAATTTTGTAGACACCATAAAATATGTGAGAATAGAGAGGACGAGAGGAACTATGAGCTAGTTGTGCCTAATCCTGAAAAGAAGGTGTGCTTTTCCCCTTAGATATCTTGGAATGTCCTTACTTTTTTGAGTCGAACGTTCTTTGAGTTTGCAGCATTGCCCCTACTCAGCTTCACCCAAATTCTTAGGCCTTTTTAAAGATTTTCTATCTCCTCTGCTGAGAACTTGATGTCCGACCTTCTACCAAGGTCTTCCTTCACCTGTTCTTCTTGACCAAACCTGGAACGACAAAAGGAAAAGCTTCTTGATTTTCCTTTCACGCTGTCCAAGAAAGAAAGGTTTTCTCTATTTTTGATGAATCTTTTCATGACTTCAAAAATTATTTCTTCAAAATTTGGTCTGTAGAGGGTGTTCAACCTTTCTATTTATATGAGAACGATGAGCCTTCCTTTTCCTTGTATTGGCAAGAGGAGCCTGTGATATTTAAATATACTATAGATAAGCTAGATGAAGTCAAGAAGTGTTTTGTGGACGTGTTGCAAGCGTGTTGGGGCCAAGCTCCTCACTTAGATACAAAAAGGTTCTTAGGTGATCCCGGTCAACTTCAGTCCGAGCTAGATAGTCTTCTAACCTCTAGCCATTATGACTTCTTAAGTTGTATTTTGTTGTTCTAATATTTCTCTTGTTTTTGCAAAGACCATGGCTTCCAAGATTTCGTCCATGAAATATCTGTGCCAAACTCGAAAAATGGTTGTGGCTCGGGGCCTTCAGGATAACGAGGCTGGAAGTGCTTCCTCCTGACCTTTCCTTAAAAAGTCGGATCCTGGCCCCACGGCTTAGAGAAAGGTCATCCCAACCCCTTCCATTCGTTGAATTCCTTCTGACCCACCTTCAGAGAGCTCGGGTGCCACGCCTTTCCCATCGCCTTCAGGGCCTCCTCCCAAAAAACAAAAGATTACTAGGGAGTTGAGCATTAACGATAAAGAATTTGACGGGTTAACTTGGAGTGAGAATATCTTGCCACATAGCCACATAAACATGGATGATGAGGCTATTCAAAATCATTTCAGCCATATAGCCTGTAACGGTATTTGGATGGCAGGAGTGTGCATTGCTCTTGCTACGGAGCTGAGAAAAACCCTTATTGGTGCCACTTAAAGCTTCCTTTATTCTGCAGCAGCTATGGCTAAGTGGGTGAAACAGAGGGCCGGGGAGAGTTACACCTGGGTCTATGGTAAGAAATTCGATCTTCAAGAGGAGTTAAAGGGTGCCCGGGAGGATTATGCTGTTTTTCAAGAGCACGTGGTCATAGGGATGGACGAGATGTTTAATAATTTAAAGGCTCAAGTCCAAGTCCTTACTCTCGACCTTGATCTTTCCTTGTTTAGTCAAGACAATATCATTGTGGACGGGAAGATTGTGCCAGCTCCTGATGATCGTGAAGAGCCTTAGCCTGATTCGAAGTCCCAGCGTAGCCGACTTCCCCAAAATCCCAAGGTCCATGCTGAGGTTGATAATGCTGAAATTCCTTCCTCGCCTCCTGGTCCTATCCCGGCGGTCCCGATCTATGTGCATCCCCCGACTACTCTTGTTAGAGGTAAAGACGTTTAGACCGGTGAGGACCTCAGCCCGCTCTTTGGCGAGAAATCTTAGAATTTTTATTGGTTTTATTTGAGATGCTTGAAATGACCCGGCTTATGGGTCTTATGATACTTTCATTTTGCGATAGTTTAGTGGCTTTTTTGAACACTTTACTTTTGTTATAGCTGCTTTCTCATAACTTTATGAAGTAGTATTCAGTTTTATCTCCTTTTGAAGAACCTTTCTGCTTTTTAAGTGAGTGCTAAGTCCTTGATGCTGAATATAGTTTGCTTGATTACGGATCTTAGAAACTTTAATAAACTATGAGTTTCCTTTCATAGTTCCGATTTTGGTAGTCGGCATTTACTAAATTACTTCTATAGCTCATTTTTTGCTCGACCTAGTAACTGAGGTCATTTTGCACTAGTTGTTTATATAACTTCTTACATTAACTTGTACCTCGTCGCTTCATCTTGCCGACTATTTTAGGTCGGGCAATGATTTTTGCGGTTTGTCAAGCTTAAATTAATGCGTTTTTAATAGGAAACCTTTGAAGTAAGAAGTAAGAATCGTTATTAATAGTCAAGAAATTCCTTTGTACAAACCTACGTACTAAGGTCTTGAGTATCCCTAGCCCTTACATTGGTGCCTCGTTAAAAAACCCTAAAAGTGGGGAAAAAGAGTACACCAGTGCACAAGGTTTGCTATCTAGCTATAATACTTTCTTAGGTGACATGCATGCCAAGACCTCGGAAGTGCCCGCCCTTGGAGATCGGACACTTTGTAGTAACCTTTGCCTAAGACCTCAACTATTTTGTAAGGTCCTTTCCAGTTTGCAGCTAGCTTTTCTTCGCCTGATTTTTGCACTCCGATGTCATTTTAGATCAGAATGAGGTTGTTGGGGGCGAAGCTCCTTTTGATCCCCTTCTGGTTATATCTTAGAGCCATCCTTTGCTTTAGAGCTTCCTCCTTAATCCAAACTCTTTCTTGGACTTCGGAGAGAAGGTCGAGCTCTTCTCTTTGTGCCTGGGTGTTGACCCCTTCATTGTAGAATATAACTCTCGGTGATTCTTCAGAAATTTCTATGGGAATCATAGCTTCTATACCATAGGCTAGTCAGAAGGGTGACTCCCCCGTTGTGGAATGGGGGGTAGTCCGATATGCCTACAAGACTTGAGGGAGCTTGTCAACCCAGGCTCCTTTCGTATCTTACAGTTGGTGCCTTAACCGGCTAGTACGACTTTGTTGGAAGCGTCAGCCTGTCTATTGGCCTGAGGGTGCTTTACCGGTGTGAAGTGATGTCTTATTTTTAGGTCGACCACCAGATTTCTGAAGGTTGAGTCAGTGAATTGAGTTCTATTGTCCGTGGTGATGGAGTGGGAAACTTCAAACCTTGTGATAATATTTTTATATAAGAATTTCTGACTTCTCTGGGCAGTAATAGTTGCTAAGGGCTCATCTTCGATCCATTTAGTGAAGTAGTCAATCCCTAGTATGAGGTATTTGACTTGCCCTGGTGCTTGTGAAAATGGTCCGAGCAGATCAAGACCCTATTTTGCAAATAGTCATGGTGAGGTAATGCTGATAAGCTCTTTAGGAGGTGCAACGTGAAAATTGGCATGTTTCTAGCAAGGTGGGCACTTCTTAACAAACTCGGCCGCTTTCCTTTGTAAGGTTGGCCAAAAGAAGCTGGCTCATATCACCTTTGGCCAGTGACCAAGCTCCCAAGTGATTTCCATATATGCCATTGTGTATGTCTTCTAAGACTTTCTTTGTGTTGGAAGTCGGGACGCACTTTAAGAGCGGTGTCGAGATCCTTCTTTCATATAGGACATTGTGGACTAGTGTGTAGTTTTGTGCTTCTTTTATGAGCCTTCGTGCCTCTTTTTCATTTTCTGGAAGGATATCGAATTTAAGATAGTTGACTATAGGGGCCATCTTTTGATTTGACACAGTCATCGCTTCTAAATTTCCTCCTTTTGATATTGATGGTGGTTATAGAGTCTCCTAAATAAGGCTTCTATTGTTACCCCTTGACTTGGTGCTGGCTAATTTGGAGAGGGCATCAGCTCGGACATTGGATTCCCAGGCTATATGTTGGACCTCTCCTTCTGAAAAGTGTGTTAATTGTTCCCAGGTTTCATCCAAGTACTTCTTCATAGTGAGGTCTTTGACTTGATAGGTGTCGTTAATTTGCAAAGTTATAACTTGCGAGTCACTAAACACCATCAACTTCTCAGCCCTCACTTTTTTTGCCAGCTTCAAGCCAGTAAGTAAGGCTTCATACTCTGCTTGGTTGTTAGAAGTAGGGAACTCAACTCTTAGTGAGAGTTCTATCCGAGTTCTTTGGTCACTTTCTAGAATGACACCTGCTCCACTTCCGACTTTGTTGGATGACCCATGTAACTGGATCTCCTTGGCTTTCAATGTATTCAGTGACAAAGTCAGCAAGGTATTGTGGCTTAATTACTGTTCGAGCTTCATACCTTAGGTTGAACTCAGACAGTTCCATGGCCCATTGTAGCATTCACCCTGCCAAGTCCATCTTTTGCAAAATGTGTTTCACTGGTTGGTTAGTATGAACTTTGATGGTATTGGCCTGAAAGTAAGATTGGAGTCTTCGAGATGTGAGAATAAGGGCATAAGCAAATTTTTCTATCTTTTGATAGTTCAACTCTGTCCCATGTAAGGCTTTACTGATGAAGTAGATAAGTTGCTGCCACTTTTCATCTTCTCAGATCAGGGATGAAGCTATAGCTCGGGTTCCCACCGCTAAGTACAGTACGAGCCCCTCCCCTTCGATAGGTCGGGTAAGTATGAAGGGTTGCCCCAGAAATGCTTTGAAGTACTGAAAAGCTTGCTCGCATTCTGGGGTCCACTCAAATTGCTTCCCCGTTCTTAGGATTGAGTATAAGGGAAGTGATTTCAGAGTTGATCCGGCTAAGAATTTGGATAGAGCTGCCAACCTTCCATTTAATTGCTGGACCTCTTTAACACAAGCCGGGCTCTTCATGTTGAGTATAGTCTGACATTTGTCTGAGTTTGCCTCTATACCTCTCTGGGTTAACATGAAGCCCAGGAACTTTTCTGCTTCTACTGTGAAGGTGCATTTCGAAGGTTCAACCTTATCTCATGCTTCCTTATTGTAGAGAACACTTCAGAGAGATCAGACAATAATGTTGTGTTCTCTTTAGTTTTCACGAGCATGTCGTCTATGTACACCTCCATGAGTTTTTCCAAGTGAGAGGAAAATACATTGTTCATCAGTCATTGATATGTAGCCCCCGTGTTCTTTAATCCAAAAGGCATTACTATATAGCAATAGTTAGCTTTTGGAGTTATGAACGAGGTCTTTTCCTGATCTGGCTTGTACATCGGGATTTGGTTATATCCCGAGTAATCGTCCATAAAGGACAGATATCGGTAGCCTGAGGCTGAGTCGACCAGAGCATCAATGCTAGGAAGAGGATATGGATCTTTGGGACAAGCTTTATTGAGGTCGGTGTAATCAACACGCATCCTCCACTTTCCATTTTGTTTTTTCACCAAAACAACGTTAGCTAGCCATAATGGATATTTTACATCCCTTATGAACCTTGCTTCCAGCAAGGCTTGTACTTGCTCCTCTATGACCTGTGTCTTTTTTGGCTCGAGCATCCGACGCTTTTGTTGAATAGGTGGGGAGCCCGGGTACACTGCGAGTTCGTAGGACATCAGGTCGGGATCTAAGCCAGGTATATCGGAGGCTTTCCAGGCGAAGAGGTCGGAAATTTTTCTTAGTAGATCAATGAGTTGTTCCTTTAGATTTTCCTCCAGACTAGCCCTTATATTCATTGTTTTGTTAAGGTGATCTCCGATTTGTACTTCCTCTACTTGGCCTCCAGGTTGGGGGTGTAGTGATGCGTGAGTATCTTTCCTATCTTTTCCTAGTGAATTTGCATTTGAATTGTTAAGTTTAATCAAGATTTAAATACTTTTTAGCGACTATGAATGCTACTTTGAGTTGTGTGCAATTCTGTTTATTTCAAGTAGTGTTCGGATGATTTGACAGAGTTTTATAGAAGAAGAGGAAGAAAGTGGATGATGCTGTCAACTCTGACCTCCCTGCACTCTAATGGACATAACTTGAACTACAAATGTCTAATTGACACGGTTTTAGTGGCATTGGAAAGAAAACTTCCAGAGCTTTCCAATGATATATAATAGTATACCCTTTCTCTCCATTCTGTACAGTCAAGATGGCGCCTAACTTGGGATTTCCCAAGTTAGGCGCTAGGATCACAAAGCTTTCCACAATGCATGCTGCCAAGGTGGCACCTAACGTGGAATATCCCAAGTTAGGTGCCATATGAAAGAAGAAGCTAGAAGTCCCATTAGGCCAAGGCAGCGCCTAACTTCATTTTCCTGAAGTTAGGTGCCAGTTCAAATAAAAACCATGGTCCCCACGCAAGATAAGAAGTATTCGAAGATTATTTTAGATTTTGATTAAAATTTTTATTTTAATTACAAATAGGAAAAGATATTATTTAGATTTAGAAAATACATTTTACATTAATTAGGATTAGATATAAAAGGAAAAAGATTCAGCCCTTCGGGCTTCTCTCTTCTCTCTTACCTCATTCCGCACTTTACAGTTTTTCTGAATCCTTGTTTTCTCTCTGAACTATGAGCAACTAAACCTCCACTATTAAGGATAGGAGCTCTGTTTATTGTATGGATTGATACTATTACTCTGCTATTTTAATTCATGTATTCATTTTAATTTCAAGAATTTGTTTTCGTTCTTCATCTTATGAATCTGGATAGAACAGAAGTATGACCCTTATTCTAATTGAGTTCTTGTAAACCTTGGAAAAGCAATTTACCTGAACAACATCTTGAAAACAAATTCTCCTAAATCACTAATTATCTCGACTTAACGGGATATGTGACATATAATCCTCTTATATTTGGATAATTAGGGTTTTTGTGGCACATAAACTAGTTTTGAACTTAACCCTCTAATCGGAGTCAAGTGACCAAGGAATTGGTAGTCGATGAAGGTTAGAGGAGACTAAAAATGTCTAAGGAATTAGGGTTTAGTCACATATAGTTTTTCATGAATTGAATCTTGCATGATTAAAGTAGTTGGTAAGAAAAGTTAATCCGGAAAACAAACATCTCTGAAACCTTAATTGTTTTACTCATATATTTCACAACCCTTTTACTGCTAACTTTCTGATTTTCTGAATTTACTGTTTAATGCAATTGAGACCCAAACACTCTTTTCTGCTTGTCTAACTAAGTAAATCATTCAATCATTGTTTCTTAGTCCATCAATCCTCGTGGGATCGACCCTCATTCACTTGAGGTACTACTTGGTACGACCCAGTGCACTTGCCGATTAGTTTGTGGACTTTAAATTATGCACCAAGTTTTTGGCGCCGTTGCCGGCGATTGACTGTGATTAACAACTATTAGTTGTTTGATTGCTTATATTAGGCTTTTTTAGCTTTAATTTTATTTAATTTTGCCCTTTTATTTCGAAATTTATTGCTATTATTTTTCCTTAATTTCTGAAATTAGGTTTGGTGTTACCTAGTTATTTTTATTTTAAATTCCCAGTCCATTTTTTTTTTATTAAATTTTGAAATTTTTTATTTAATTTTATTTATAATTTTCAAAATTTTTTCTTTAATTATTTAGTTTTTCTATTTTATTTCTTTTACACAGGTTACCTCACTGGGAATTCTCTGCACTCTGAAGTAGAGCTTCACATCTTTTCTTGTTTTCTGTTTTTTATGAGCAGGAACAGAAACAAAGAACCTCTTATAGATTTTGATCTTGAACCTGAGAGGACCTTGAGATGGCGGTTACAACAAGCTGGACTGTATAAATCTGGTGAAAATCTCAGTGATACTCTTGCAAAAGAAGTTAAGGAGCTCCCAATGGATCCTAAACACAACAATGCTGTCAACACCAATGTGGTAAATCGGAATGATAATGAACAATCTAGAAGGATCCTTGGCTCATACACTGCTCCCAATCCTAATTTCTATGGAAACAGTATTGTGGTACCTCCTATAGCTGTGAACAACTTTGAGCTGAAGCCTCAGTTAGTCACTTTGGTGCAGCAAAACTGTCAGAATCATGGACTCCCATAGGAAGATCTAAACCAATTCATCTCTAACTTCCTACAGATTTGTGACACTGTGAAAACAAATGGAGTGAATCCTAAGGTCTACAAGCTCATGCTCTTTCCATTTGCTGTGAGAGATAGAGCAAAGCAGTGGCTTGATTCTCAGCCCAAGGAGAGGCTGGACACTTGGGATAATGTAGTTAATGGATTTTTGCCCAAATTCTTTCCACCACAGAAGCTGACTAAGCTAAGGGTGGATGTTCAGACCTTCAGGCAGAGAGATGGTGAGACCCACTATGAAGCCTAGGAGAGGTACAAGTTGATGACCAGGCAATGTGCTCTTGACATGTTTTCTGAATGGACCAAGCTGGACATCTTTGATGATGGCCTCTGTGAAATGGCCAAAATGTGTTTAGACAACTCTGCAGGTGGTTCATTGCACATGAAGAAGACACCTAAAGAGGCTGCTGAGCTTATTGAGTTAGTTGCTAACAACCAATATCTTTACTCCTCTAATAGGAATCTTATGAACTCTGGGGCTTTTCAGAAGAAAGGAGTCTTGGAGGTGGATACCTGGGATGCTATTCTTACTCAGAATAAGGTTATGTCCCAACAAATTAATATGCTTACTCAACACTTGAGTGGAATGCATCTTTCAGCTGTTAGTGCTCAGAATGCCCCTCAAGAGGCTCCATATGACATGAATGGTGACTTCATTCAAGGTGAGAATTATGAATATACTCAATTTCCTCCTGAACAGGTCAACTATATGGGGAATGCTCCAAGAAACCCCAATAATGATCCATATGCCAAGACCTTTAATCAGGGATAGAGAAATCACCCAAATTTAGGGTGGAGAGAGCAACCTTAGAGGCCATAGAATTTTAATAATCATCCTCAGGGCGGTTTTTAACAGAATAATTTTAATAACCGCCAGTTTCAGTCATCTCAACAACAACAACAACCTCAGCAAGTAACTTCTCAACCACAGAAAAACACTGATCTGGAATCACTAGTTGCAAGTTTTGTACAGGAAACCAGAGCATTACTCAAGAACTTGGAGGTTCAGATGGGCCAAATAGCCACAAAAGTTGCTGAAATTGATTAGAGGACCACTAATAGCCTTCCTGGTAACACAATTCCAAATCTAAGAGAGAAGTGGAAGGCTATCACCGTGATAAGTGGACAAATGGCAAGTATGGAAGCACAAGTTACTGAGGAGCCAGTTGAAAAAGAAGTTCTGGAGAAAAAACAGAGGAGGTTGAACATGCCCAGCCTAAGCGTTCAGACAATCCTTTTCCAGTCACTCTTGATACACATCCGACATTACCTAAAGCTCCTGAATACAAGCCTAGGATGTCATATCCTCAAATGCTTCAAAAGGAGACCAAGGACAAGTAATTTTCAAAGTTCTTGGAAGTCTTCAGAAAGTTGCAAATTAATATTCTTTTTGCTGAGGTTTTGGAGCAAATGCCTCTCTATGTCAAGTTTATGAAGGAGTTGTTGTCAAAGAAGAAGCCTTTAATGGGAGATGAGACAGTGGTCCTGACCAAGGAATGTAGTGTCATAATCCAAAGTAATCTGCCAAGGAAAATGCCTAATCCAAGGAGCTTCCAAATACCATGTACCATTGAAAATACAACCTTTGAGAAAGTCTTATGTGATCTGGGAGCAAGCATCAATTTAATGCCCTTGTTTGTGATGAAAAAGCTAAAAATCAAAGAGGAACAACCAACAAGGATAGCATTACAAATGACAAACAAATCTTTGAAGCATGTACATGGAATAGTGGAGAACATTTTGGTCAAGGTGGGTAAGTTCTTCCTCCTTGCAAATTTTGTGATTCTTGACATGGGGGGGGATGAAAATGCCTCTATAATCTTAGGAAGACCATTCTTAGCCACTGGAAGAGCTCTGATTGATATGGAAGAAGGTGAATTAGTGTTTAGAGTGCATAATGAGCAACTAGTCTTTCATGTCTTCAAAAATATGCACTCATCAGGTGAAGAAGAGAGGTGCATACAAATTGAACTTATTTTTCCAAACCTTCAAGAACCCCCTGATGATACACCACAGAATCTGTAGCTCAAACCTCCTTTGGTGACAAGCAATAAAATTTCTCCTGAGATCAAATCTAAATTTGGTGTCGGGAATGCATCATCCACCAAGGAGGAGGTTCCCAAAAAGAAGAAAGTACCAAGAGGATGGAGAAAAAAAAGATTCCTACTGAAGACTTTTCTCCAGGAATGAAGGTGGTGTTCACTGCAAGTCTAATCCTGCCTCATGCAACGAATAGGATCTTGTCTCTTGAGCATATAGAATTGATCCATGAGAGCACAGGAAAGAAGTTCACAGTAACGGGTGAAGATCTGAGCCCCTATGATCCTCCTCCTTAGAGGAGCTGACTGTCAAGCTAGTGACGGTAAAGAAGCGCTTGTCGGGAGGTAACCTGATGTCTCGTATCCTTAATTTTGATTTATGCTTTGGTTTTATTTAGTTTTATATGAGTTTCTATAGTTTTTCCTTTTGTTTTATGTGTATTTTGATCATGCAGAGCATTTAAAACAGAAATAGGTGCATTCAGACAGAGTTCCGGACACCCTGGAAGAGTTTGATGCGGACAGGGTGGCGCCTAACTTCACTTTCTGAAGTTAGGCGCCACATGAAGACCAAAACTGAAGGCATAAGTCTGGAGGGGTGGCGCCTAACTTCACACTTATGAAGTTAGGCGCCATTTGTGCGTGCAAGTAGACATTCTCCACTGGGTGGGTGGCGCCTAACTTGGCTCCATGAAGTTAGGCACCACCAAGAAGGCTACACACTCAATTTTCCACTGCCACCCCAGCGCCTAACTTCACAAAAACTTCACATTTGTGAAGTTAGGGGCCAAAAAAAATTTGTCTTCACGCCTAACTTGGAGTAACTAAGTTAGGCGCCAGTGAGGAATGTTGCTTCGGGGGATACGGCGCCTAACTCCAAGTTTCTCAAGTTAGGCGCCAGCTTTGTACTACACGAATCATTAAAATCCTGAACCATATCTTGTTGATTCATTCCCCATACCATGCTATATTCCCTTTCCTTTTTCTTTGCCTTCTCAATCCCATCAAAATCCCTTTGCCTAAATCCGAACCCCCTACCACCCGTGACTCATTCTCATTCCGTACCCCACCCTCCCATTCCATACCCACATAATAACCATAACATACATTCCCCGCCTCTTATATATATATATATATATATATATATATATATATATATATATATAAATAAAATAAAATAAAATAAAATAAATAAATAACTATATACCTATAAAAAAAACAAAACAAGTTTTAAGTGTTATTTTTCTTACCCTTTTATTATTTCCGGCTTCTTCTGCATTAATAATTGTTTTTACTCCTCCATACGTTTTTTTATATCCCCTTTTTTCAGTTTTTCTTTGCTTCAGGACAAGCAACTTTTAAGTTTGGTATTGTAGAGCGCGCTCTACATTTACCTTATCATTAGTGACACCAAAGGGAGGTGGATCATCTTCATGGAGGAGGACAACCTGAGGAATGAGATGGTCACCAGAATAACTGAGGTGGTTGAGTTCTTTTCATTCTATCTCTTTCCGTCCTTACTATGTTATATTCTTATTTTCTGTTGCTTTGATTGCCTGCATAATCTTTAGTATTTTCAATTCTTAGGTTTAGTTTCATGTTATTATTTGCTTTTAGTTTTTTTTTTTAAAAAAAAGGTTGCCTCATGTACCGCTCACTGATCTTGAATCTAAAAATTAAAAAAAAATGTGATGTATTGCATGAGAAAGTGAGTTATATTTAAGAGTAGTCTTATTTACTTGAATGTGGTGGTATTATCTGTAATTCTGAATGAATAATATGAACAGTACATATTTGAATTTGAATCAAAGGATGTTGATGCACAAAGAATAGGAATTTAGAGAACTATTATGAATTCTCTAAATTAAACAAAAGCTTAATCCTTGAAGAAAAATAAACAGCAAAAAGAAAATAAAGAAAATCAAGGCCAAGGCTCTTAGCATCAATGGCTAGGAAGGTCAAATATGATTAAAAGCTCAAAGAGTTATTTTTCTACTCATATGCTTGTGGTGTGAATGTGTCAAGTAACCTTTGAGACAGAACACTAAGAGTCGAGGCCAACCGCAAATACAGAGTATGCCAAAGGCTTTGAGCACCACCATTTGGGAGTAATTGAAAGAAAAATCAGAATTCAAAGAAAATTCCCCAGTTAAGTGCTTGTGGTGTTTTTGTGTCAAGTAAAGCTTGAGACAAAGCATTTAAAGTCACGGCTAAGCTCAAGGTGCAAAGCACCAAAGAAAAGAGAATGAAACAAAATTTGCTGTGTTCAAGGATTAATCCGAAGTAAAAAGATTAGAGAATTCATAATATTATCCGGATTCTAATTCCAAATGACAGTAACATTCCTCATATTCAAAGGATAATGAGATGCCTAAACTATTTATAGCTTCAGTGTATAAGCCCCACTTTGAGACAGACAGGAGCTTAATTGAGTACTCACTTCTCATGCAAATTCACATCCTAAGTTTACATTAATTTTGGTTTCTTGAGGACAAGCAACGATTCAAGTTTGGTGTTGTGATGCGTGAGCATCTTTCCTATCTTTTCCTAGTGAATTTGCATTTGAATTGTTAAGTTTAATCAAGATTTAAATACTTTCTAGCGACTATGAATGCTACTTTGAGTTGTGTACAATTTTGTTTATTTCAGATAGCATTCGGGTGGATTTGACGGAGTTTTATAGAAGAAGAGGAAGAAAGTGGATGATGCTGTCAACCCTAACCTCCCTGCACTCTAATGGACATAACTTGAACTACAGAAGTCCAATTAACACGGTTCTAGTGGAATTGGAAAGCTAACTTCTGAAGCTTTCCAACGATATATAATAGTATACCCTTTCTCTCCATTCTGTACGATCAAGATGGCGCCTAACATGGAAATTCTCAAGTTAGGCACCAGGATCACAAAGCCTTCCACAATGCATGCTGCCAAGGTTGTGCCTAACTTGGAATTTCCCAAGTTAGGCATGACGTGGCAGAAATTGGCGAGTTAAAAAATTATTATAAGAGATACGTTGCAAGTACAGTTCTTAACCAACAAAAATCTGCTTATCAATTTAGAAGGGTTGTCACAAAATTAGAATTAAAATACTGGGAGTATGAATCCCAGGTCGTCTCCCAACGAGTTGTAGAAAGATGTACTATTTTATTAATCAGATGTTTTCTAAAATGGTTTGAGTTGATAAACAGGAAATTAAATCAGATGTTTTCTAAAATGGTTTGAGTTGATAAACAGGAGTAGATTAGTCGGAAGTCCTATCCTTGTTGGAGTTCTCCCAAGATCAATTGATAATTGAAGGTTGTTCTACTCAGTTATCCCTTACCAGATAAAGGAAAGTTAAGCAAGTTAGAAGTCAGTTTCTATTCACAAGTTCTAATCCTTTCCCTTGGGAAGGACTAGTGTCAGTGACTAGAGGGTGACCCAACGATAAACCCAATTATAATTTTACTCTTGAGCATTCCAACTCAAGGTCCTCCTTTCAATCAACTCTCAATCAAGTTATGGAACTACTCGCTCATTATGATTGTAAACTTCACAAAATAAGAAAGGGAAATAAAGAAAGACATGATCAATAATAATAATCAAAGAGACCAATTAAAAATAAAAATAGTTCTTGTATTAATAAATTCTAAAAATAATCCAATAGTAATTCTGAACAAATTAAGGATATGAAAGAGTAAGTGACAAGTAAGGAAACAAACTAGAATGATGAAGTCTTGGCGGAGGTAATAACTCTTCTCAATATCCCAATCCAAAAAGCAATAAAAACAAAATCCTAAGAACTATGAATGTGTAGAGAGAAAACCTCGAGGAGGAGTAAAATCAGATCTCAAAAACTAAAAATTATGCGGAATGAATGTCCTTCTGGTCTCTGCATGTTCCCTGGCTCTAATCTGCTTTTTTGGGCCAAAAACTGGGTCAAAATAGGGCCCAAAATCGCCCCCAGCAAATTTTGCAGATTCTGCAGATCGCGCACGTCACGCGATCGCGTCGTCCATGCGTTCGCGTCATCCAGCGTTTTGCCTTTCCACGCGTGCGCGTCGTCCACGCATTCGCGTCACTTGTGCAGTTTCCAATCCATGCGTTCGCGTCAGGCACGCGATCGCGTCACTGCAATTTCCTCTATTTCGCGCGGTCGCGTGAGCCATGCGCCCGCGTCACTTCTCGCTGGTCATCTCCTTAATTTCTTGTGTTCCTTCTATTTTTGCAAGCCTCCTTTCCAATCCCCAAGTCATTCATGCCCTATAAAGCATGAAACACTTAACACACGGATCACGGCATCGAATGGAGTAAATGAGAATTAAAATACATAATTAAAAGTCTCTAGGAAGCAAGTTTTCAACCATGGAATAATTTTGGGAAGGAATTGTAAATACATGCTAATTTATATGAATCGACGCGGTCGCGTCGGTCACGCGAACGCGTGACTCGTTCGGTGCTATTGGCGCAAGGGTAGCCTCGCGCTCGCACAACTCTCTGTTCGAAACTCATTGTTGCCAAATTCCAGGGTGACGCGTTCGCGTGGTGGACGCGATCGCGTGGGTGGCCAATATTGGAAGACGACGCAGACGCATGGGGCACGCATTCGCGTGGTAAGGCTTGTGCGTCTAGCGCCATTCCAGCCCCACTCCAGCACAACTTTCAGCCATGCACCCTTTCTTACGTCGATTTTCAGGTCACGCGTCCGCGTGGGTGACGCGGACGCGTGGGAGGCATTTTTCCCACATGACGCGGACGCATCAGCGACGCGGTCGCGTGGATCAATTTGTGCCTAAGGCATGCCTCCAGCCACGCTCTCGCGTGACTTTCTGTTAAGTTTGCGTTTGCTTCCCAGGGCCAATACGACGCGGACGCGTCGGTGACGCTGTCGCGTCGCATGCCGCTTTCCTCCTTTCGCTTTTTTTTATATGCAATTGTGCAAATGAAGATGAAAACTAAATGTGCTAATAATGAGAAGAGTTATTGAACAATAAAACTAAGAAGAAAGAAAGGAACGATCATACCATGGTGGGTTGTCTCCCACCCAGCACTTTGCTTTAACGTCCTTAAGTTGGACGCTCCACTAGCTTAGTTTTCTGCTGTGGGTGGATCCTCCAAGAGGAAGATCTCTAGCTCCTTGGTTTTCGTCGCCTTCTCACCATGATATAGCTTTAAGCGATGTCCATTAACTTTGATGAATTCAGAGCTTGAAGGATGACTCAGGTGGAAAACTTTGTATGGCTCAGCCTTCTTTACTCTATATGGACCTTCCCATCTTGATCTCAACTTGCCTGGAATGAGCCTCAGTCTAGAGTTGTAAAGGAGGACAAAGTCCCTAGGTTGGAACTCTCTCCTCTTGATGTGCTTATCATGCACAGTCTTCATCTTTTCCTTGTATAGCCTTGAGTTCTCATAAGCTTCTAGGCAAAGGCTTTCTAATTCTTGCAGTTGCAACTTCCTTTCAGCTCCGGCCTTCTCAAATTCAATATTGCACTCCTTTACTGCCCAAAAGGCTTTGTGCTCTACCTCAACTGAGAAGTGACAGGCTTTTCCATAAACTAAGCGGAAGGGACTCATCCCAATGGGTGTCTTGTATGCTGTTCTGTATGCCCAGAGTGCATTTTGTAGCTTGGTGCTCCAGTCTCTTCTATGAGGTTTGACTATCTTCTGCAATATACTCTTTATCTCTCTGTTAGACACCTCAGCTTGCCCATTAGTCTGGGATGGTAGGCTGTTGCCACTTTATGAACTATCCCATGCTTCTTCAGTAATCCTGTTAGTCACCTGTTACAGAAATGGGTGCCTGATCGCTCACGATTGCTCGTGGTGATCCAAAGCGACAAATAATATGGGTTCTAAGAAAGGAAACAACAGTTTTAGCATCAGTGCGGGTAGGAATTGCTTCCACCCATTTAGAAACGTAATCTACAGCTAACAATATATAAAAATAACTATTAGAATGTGGAAATGGACCCATGAAGTCAATGTCCCAAACATTAAAAATTTCACAGAAAAGCATAGTCTGTTGAGGCATCTCATCCATCTTGGATATATTACCAAACCTTTGGCATGGGGAACAAGATTTACAAAATTCAGCAGCGTCTTTAAAAAGAGTAGGCCACCAAAATCCACAGTCTAAAATTTTTGTAGCTGTTCTTTAAGGGCCAAAATGTCCTCCACTCTCAGATGAGTGGCAGGCCTCTAAAATGGATTGGAATTCTGATTGAGGCACACACCGTCTAATTACCTGGTCAGCACCACATCTCCATAAATATGGGTCATCTCATATATAATATTTGGACTCACTTTTCAGCTTGTCTCTTTGATGCTTAGTAAAGTTTGGAGAAAAAGTGTGGCTAACTAGATAATTAGCTACATGTGCATACTAAGGGACTACTTCAGATACTGCTTGCAGGTTATCAAATGGAAAATTATCATCTATAGGGGTGGAGTCATCCCTAATGTGCTCAAGGTGACTCAAGTGGTCTGCCACTAGATTCTGGTTACCACTCCTATCCTTAATTTCTAAATCAAATTCTTGTAGTAGCAGTATCCAACGTATAAGCCTTGATTTGGACTCCTTCTTAGCTAATAAATACTTTAGAGCTGCGTGGTCTGAGTACACTACTAATTTAGCACCAAGTAAATAGGCTCGGAATTTATCCAGAGCAAAAACAATAGCAAGAAGCTCTTTCTCAGTAGTAGTGTAATTAGACTGAACGGCGTCTAAAGTCTTAGAGGCATAAGCAATTACAAAAGGAATTATTATAAGAGATACGTTGCAAGTACAGTTCTTAACCAACAAAAATCCGCTTATCAATTTAGAAGGGTTGTCACAAAATTAGAATTAAAATACTGGGAGTATGAATCCCAGGTCGTCTCCCAACGAGTTGTAGAAAGATGTGCTATTTTATTAATCAGATATTTTCTAAAATGGTTTGAGTTGATAAACAGGAAATTAAATCAGAGAATTTATGTAATTTAAATAAAAACCTTGACCGGGAGTAGATTAGTCAGAAGTCCTATCCTTGTTGGAGTTCTCCCAATATCAATTGATAATTGAAGGTTGTTCTGCTCAGTTATCCCTTATCAGATAAAAGAAAGTTAAGCAAGTTGGAAGTCAGTTTCTATTCACAAGTTCTAATCCTCTCCCTTGGGAAGGACTAGTGTCAGTGACTAGAGGGCGACCCAACGATAAACCCAATTATAATTTTACTCTTGAGCATTCCAACTCAAGGTCCTCCTTTCAATCAACTCCCAATCAAGTTATGGAACTACTCGCTCATTATGATTGTAAAATTCACAAAATAAGAAAGGAAAATAAAGAAAGACATGATAAATAATAATAATCAAAGAGACCAATTAAAAATAAAAATAGTTCTTGTATTAATAAATTCTAAAAATAATCCAATAGTAATTCTGAACAAATTAAGGATATGAAAGAGTAAGTGACAAGTAAGGAAACAAACTAGAATGATGAAGTCTTGGCGGAGGTAATAACTCTTCTCAATATCCCAATCCAAAGCAATAAAAACAAAATCCTAAGAACTATGAATGTGTAGAGAGAAAACCTCGAGGAGGAGTAAAATCAGATCTCAAAAACTAAAAATTATGCGGAATGAATGTCCTTCTGGTCTCTGCATGTTCCTTGGATCTAATATGCTTTTCTGGGCCAAAAACTGGGTCAAAACAGGGCCCAAAATCGCGGCATCGAATGGAATAAAGGAGAATTAAAATACATAATTAAAAGTCTTTAGGAAGCAAGTTTTCAACCATGGAGTAATTTTAGGAAGGAATTGTAAATACATGCTAATTTAATGAATAAGTCCACACAATTAAACACAATATAAACCATAAAATAATGGTTTATCAAGGCACTATATGAAAGAAGAAGCTGGGAGTCCCATTAGGTCAAGGCAGCGCCTAACTTCATTTTCCTGAAGTTAACCAGTTCAAATAGAAACCATGGTCCCCATGCAAGATAAGAAGTATTCGAAGATTATTTTAGAATTTGATTAAAACTTTTATTTTAATTACAAATAGGAAAAGATATTATTTAGTTTTAGAAAATATATTCTACATTAATTAGGATTAGATATAAAAGGGAAAAGATTCAGCCCTTCGGGCTTCTCTCTTCTCTCTTACCTCATTCCGCACTTTACAGTTTTTCTGAATCCTTGTTTTCGCTCTGATCCATGAGCAACTAAACCTCCACTGTTAAGGTTAGGAGCTCTGTTTAGTATATGGATTGATATTATTACTCTGCTATTTTAATTCATGTATTGATTTGAATTTTTTAAGAATTTGTTTTCGTTCTTCATCTTATGAATCTAGTTGGAACGGAAGTATGACCCTTATTCTAATTGAGTTCTTGTAAACCTTGGAAAAGCAATTTACCTGAACAATAGCTTGAAAACAAATTCTCCTAGATAACTAATTATCTAGACTTAACGGGATACGTGACATATAATCCTCTTATATTTGGATAATTAGTGTTTTTGTGGCACATAAACTAGTTTTGAACTTAACCCTCTAATCGGAGTCAAGTGACCAAAGAATTGGCAGTTGATGAAGGTTAGAGGAGACTAAAAAGGTCTAAGGAGTTAGGGTTTAGTCACATATAGTTTGTCATGAGTTGAATCTTGCATGATTAAATTAGTTGGTAAGAAAAGTTAATCCGGAAAATAAACATCTCTGAAACCTTAACTGTTTTACTCATATATTTCACAACCCGTTTACTGCTTGCTTTCTGATTTTCTGAATTTACTGTTTAATGCAATTGAGACCCAAACACTCTTTTCTGCTTGTCTAACTAAGTAAATCATTCAATCATTGTTGCTTAGTCCCTCAATCCTCGTGGGGTCGACCCTCATTCACTTGAGGTACTACTTGGTACGACCTGGTACACTTGCCAGTTAGTTTGTGGACTTTAAATTACGCACCATGTAGCTTGTCCCTGAGTTCGGGCACCCCCAAGTTCGATAGTGTTAACTTCCTTTCCCCTGGGGCTACCTTACAGGTTGAGGTTTTCATTATAGCATTTGCACTCTAGTTTCTGATCTCCCTTGATGGTGGCGATTCCTTCAGTTGTGGAAAATTTCATACAGAGGTGTGGCGTGGACACGACGGCTACTAGTCGGTTCAGAGCTGTCCGACCTACCAAAAAATTGTATGCCAAGATAACGTCGACCACAATGTAATCAATATTCAATGTTTTTGACTTTGTGCCTTTTCCAAAAGTCGTGTAGAGAGAGATGTACCCCAGAGGACATATCGGTGTATTTCCCAGCCCGAAGAGGTTGTTTATGTATGCCTTTAGATCCATTTCTTCCAACCCAAACTTATCGAAGGTGATGCGTAAACATTTTATACACTTTTTCATAGCATTTTCTAGTTGTTTTTAGTTAGATTTTAGTAATATTTAGTATGTTTTAGTGCAAAATTCATCTTTTGGAAGCTACTTTGAGTTTTTGTGTTATTTTTATGATTTTAGGTAATTTTGGATGAATTTGGCATAATCTTGTTCAGAAACGAAGAAAGGATAGCAGATGCTGTCAATCCTGACCTCCGTGCATTCCAACAAGAATATATTGAGATATAGAGGTCCAATTGACGCAGTCTTAACGGCATTGAAAACCTAACTTCCAGAGCTTTCCAGCAATATATGATAGTTTATACTTATCTTCCAGAAACTCTGCCAAAACTCGTGTTAAACGTCTACATCTAGCGTTTAACGCCCAAGAAGGACTAATCTCCCAAGTTCAATGCCTGAAACTGGCGTTCAACGCCAGTCAGGGAGCAGAAGACAGTGAGCTCACCCCCCTAATGGGCATTCAACGCCCATATCCTAAGTTGAACGCCAGGCTTGACCGACGCACATGACCAAAGTGGGCCCAAAGTGGATTTTAGCACTCCTTAGCTTATCTAGTCTTATCTTTGTAACTTTTAAATTTAAATTAACATCTTTTAGGGTTAGTATTTTACTATTTAAAGAGGAGATCACCTAGGTCTACAAACACCAATCATTCACAGATAGATCTTCTTTTACGTTTTCTTTTGTAAAGTATGAGTAACTAAACCTCCTGGTTAAGGTTAGGAGCTCTGCTTATTTCAATGGCTTAATATTATTTCTCTTCTATCTTAATAAATGTTTGATTCAATTCTAAGGTGTTGCTTTCGTTCTTATCTTATGAATCTGGGGTGGAACGACAGTATGACCCCTTATTCTATATGAGCACTTGTAATTCTCAACAGAGTTATCTCGCTTGGGCTATAGCTTGAAAACACTCCTCCTAAATCGCAATTTATCTGGGTTAATTAGATATGTGACATATAATCCGATTAGCTTTGGGTAATTGAGATTTTTGTGGTGCTAAACTAGATTTCTGAGCTTCACCCTCTGATCTGAAAGAATTGACCTTGTCTGTGGCGTTTTAGTAAGGTCGGGGGAGATTAACTCGCTAAGGCATTAGGTTTTAATTACTAATGGTTTGCGATGGAATGAATCGTTCATTGTTAAGATCGTGAGTAAGAAGTATTAATCCGGAGAGATGAGCATCTCCAAGGCCATAACTGCTTCCGTATATTATCTCTTTACTGATCTTTAATTGCCTTTCTTTATTTTCTTGTTTATGCGCATTTAATAACAACAACTCTTTTTCTGTTTGTATGACTAAGTCTAGCAAGATAACTATTGCTTGCTCAATCCAACAAATCTCGTGGGATCGACCCTCACTTGCCTGAGGTATTACTTGGACGACCCGGTGCACTTGCCGGTTAAGTTGTGCAAGTTCAAATTTCGCGCACCAAGTTTTTGGCGCTGTTGCCGGGGATTGTTCATGATTGACAACTACTGGTTGTCTTGTTGTTTAGATTAGGTATTTTTATTACTTTTTGTTTAATTATTATTCTTCAAGTTTTTCGAAAATTAATCTTGTTTGCTTTCTTTTTATTCGAAATTTTTTTTGTTATCTCTTATGTGATTTCAAAATTTTTAAGTTTGGTGTTCTTTTAATATTTTTCCGTTAAATTTTTAAAATCACTATTTTTTATCTTTTCCTTTTTAATTTTTGAATTTTCTTGTTATCTTATTTTGATTTAATTTCAAATTTTAAGTTTGGTGTCTTTTTAGTGTCTTTTCGAAAATTCTTGAAATCTTTTTCTTATCTTGGTTTAAATTTAAGTTTGGTGTTCTATTAGTAATCTTTTTGTTTAATTTAATTATCTTTAATCTTATCTTGCTTATCTTTCTTTATCTTTTAATTTTTTTCCTTGATTTTAAAAGTTTGCTATCTAATCTTAACTTTATTTTGAATTCAAAATTTAAAAGTTTAGTATTTTGTTAGTTTTTCTTTCTTTCAAATTTGAATTTCAAAATATCTATTTGACTTTCTCTTTTTAATTTTCAAAAATTTTCAAAATCAAATCTTCTATCTTTATATTCAAATCTTGTTAGTTAATTTTTGTTTTATCTTATTCTAATTTTAAAAGTTTAGTGTCTCTTTAATGTTTTTTCTCTTTCTTCTTTTTCGAAAACTTTTCAACCTCTTTATTTCTCCTTATTTCCGAAACTTCTTTAAATCAACCCCCACATCCTTATTTTCAATTTTTCTTTTCATTACTTTATCTCATTTGATTTCTTTACTAGAGTTTTTCACGGGGAGCTCTCTACACTCTGGCATAGAGACTCCCATCTTTCCCTTTTCTTGTTTTGCTTCTTCTTGTTTATGAGCAGGAATAGGGATAGAGAAGCCCTTCTTGATCCTGATCCTGAACTTGATAGGACCTTAAGGTGACGTTTGCAACAAGCTCACGCCAGCAGAGCCAAAGGGAATCTCACGGAATCTCTTGAGCAAGAAGCTGAAGATACAACCATGGCAGCTAATCCAAACGATGGAGGAGACGCAAGGAAGGTCCTTGGCACCAATACTGCACCCACATCTGACTTCTATGGGTGCAACATTTCCATACCTGCCATTGTTGCCAACAACTTTGAGCTTAAGCCTCAATTGGTCACTCTGGTACAACAGAATTGCCGGTTTCATGGACTCCCGCAGGAGGACCACAACAAGTTTATTTCTGATTTTCTGCAGATCTGTGATACTGTTAAGACTAATGGAGTGAACCCACAGGTTTAGAAGCTCATGCTCTTTCCCTTTGCTATAAGGGATAGCAAAGCTCTGGCTGGATTCTCAACCTAAGGAGAGCCTGGACATATGGAAGAAGGTGGTTGATAAATGGATATCTTATACGCTTTTTATAGTATTTTCATAGTGTTTTTAGTTAGCTTTTCTTAAGTTTTATTAAGTTTTAGTGTGTCTTAGTGCAAAATTCACCTTTTGGATGCTACTTTGAGTTTTTGTGTTTTTCCTATGATTTTAGGTGATTTTTGGGCAAAAATGGCACAATTAGCAAAGTCTTGTTCAGAGAAGAAGAAAGGATAGCAGATGTTCTCAAATCCTGACCTCCATGCACTCCAACGAGCATATCTTGAGCTACAGAGGTCCAATTGACGCTCTCTCAATGGCGTTAGAAAGCTAACTTCCAGAGCTTTCCAGCAATATATGATAGTTTATACTTCTTTTCCAGATCATTGCCCAAAACTGCCATTGAACGCCCACATCTGGAGTTCAACGCCCAAGAAGGATCAAAGCCCAGCGTTGAACGCCCAAGACTGGCGTTCAACGCTACTAAGGGACCAAGGGAGCACGAGTTCACGCCCCTAACTGGTGTTCAACGCCCATTCTCCAAGTTGAATGCCAGGCTTGGACGAGCACAAGACCAAAGTGGGCCTAAAGTGGATTTTCGCACTCTTTAGCTTAGTTTAGTTTATCTTTCTACTTTTTAATTTAAATTTAACATTTCTTAGGGTTAACATCACTTATATAGAGAGGAGATCACAAATCAACTTGTATCATACTTTTCAGACCTTAGATCTCTCTGTAAATTATGAGCAACTAAACCTCCTAGGTTAAGGTTAGGAGCTCTGCTGATTCCTATGGATTAATATGATTACTTCTCTACTTTAATATATATTTGATTCTATTCTATGATGTATTGCCGTTCTTCATCTAATTAATCTGGGATGGAACGAGAGTATGACCCCTTATTCTACATGAATTCTTGCGAGTCCTGACTCGAATAGTATTGAGCTATAAGCTTGAGAATACATCACCTAGATCAATAATTCATTTGGGCTAATTGGGATATATGACATATAATCTTGTTAGTTATGGGTGATGAGGTTTCTGTGGCGCTAAGGCTAGAACGTTGAGCTTCATTCTCCGATCCGGAAGATCTGACCTTGTCTGTGGCGTTTTGAGTAGGATCAAGTGAGAATGAATTGCGTGAGCTTCACCCTCGTTCATATGGAGTGACCACGATCCATGGCATTTGATATGGATTAGAGGTGATTAATTGACCATGATCCATGGCGTTAATCACTTACAGCTTTGCCATAGAATGAATCATTCACTATTAAAGTAGTCGGTAAGAAGTATTAATCCAGAAAGATAAAGCATCTCCAAAGCCTTAACTAATTTCTCATTACTGTTTCTATATCAGTTCTTTATTACTTTCTTTATTGTTTTGTTTTATGTGCCTACAACAACAACAATTATCTTTCTATTCGTCTGACTAAGATCTACAAGATAACCATTGTTTGCTCAATCCAACAATCCTCGTGGGATTGACCCTCACTCACCTGAGGTATTACTTGGATGACCCGGTGCACTTGCCAGTGAAGTTGTGCGAGTTCTAATTTCGCACACCAAGTTTTTGGCGCCATTGCCGGGGATTGTTCGAGATTGACAACTACCGGTTGCCTTGCTCTTTAGATCAGGTACTTTTTACTAGTTTTTCTTTTAGTTATTTTTCTTTTTAATTTTCGAACTTTCTTTTAAATCTTTTACAAAAATTTCATCTTTAGTCATCTTTTCCTTTTATTTGAGTCTTGTGTCAAGTCTTAAGTTTGGTGTCCTTTTGGTTTTTGTTGATTTTTTTTCTTGACTTTTCGAAAATTGTTCTTGATTTCTTTCCTTCTTGTTCAAAATTTTTTGTGTTATTCTCTTTTATTCGATTTCAAAATTTGTAAGTTTGGTGTCTTTTAGTGTTTTTCCTTTTTAATTTTTTGAATTTAGTGTCAATTTTTAAGTTTGGTGTTTTGATTCTTATTGCGTTATATTCATCTGTGGATATCTCACCAGGAAGCTCTCTAGAGTGTGACATAGAACTTCCCAATTTTCGTGGTTTCTTATCTATACAGAAGCACCAAGAAATGCCCTGTTCCGAAATGCCCTGGGGGAGATACAAGTCAATGCTCCAGAAATGCCCTGTTCAGCTATCCACCCACTGGGTCGAGCTAGACATCTTTTATGATGGAATCCTTGCTGTAGCCCAATTGTCCCTGGATCATTCTGCAGGCGGCTCTTTACACATGTTGAAAACACCCAAGAAAGCTCAGGAGCTCATAGAAACGGTGGCTAATAATCAACACCTACACAGAGCAGAAAGGCCCAAGGAAGGAGGGGAACCCAAGAAGGAATCTGCCACAGACATACTCTTAGCTCAAAATAAAGCTATGGCTGAGCAATTAGACCTCTTGACAAGGCAGTTGGAGAGCGTGCATGCAGTCGCAATAAGCCAGCACAGCATAGCACAGGAGACTCAAGCGATCCTTCAGAGTGTGCAAATAAGCTACACCATCTGGAGATCAAGCAAGAAGCTGAAGAATGCCAAGCAATTAAACTACGTAGTGGCAGACATTAACCACCCAGCCTCAATAATAAGGCACTAGACGAAGAATGCACAGCACCCCAGATTACTGCTCCTGGCGTGCAACGCCCAACAGGGAGCAACATAGGTGTTCAATGCCCAGAAGAGGGCAATAGTGGCGTCCAACTCCCAGAAAGGAGTGACATGGGCGTTCATCGCCAAAAAGAGCCAACATTGGCGTCCAACGCCCAGAAGGGGAAGGCAAAATACAAGCCACCTCAGGAGATGTTCCACCAAGACAAGCTGATAACCCTTCCTCATTCACTATGGATAATCACTCTGCATCACTCAGGACCCCTAAATACAAAGCCAGGCTGCCATATCCTCAGAAACTCCATAAGACAGAGAAGGATGAGCAATTTACCAAATTTCGGGATATCCTCAAGACGCTCGAGATCAAGATCCCATTTGATGAAGCTCTTGAGCAGATACCTTCCTGTGCTAAGTTCATGAAGGACATAATGAGCCACAAACGGGAATGGAAGGAGGCAGGGACAATTTTTCTCACTAAGGAATGCAGTGCGGTAATCCAGAGAAACTTACCAGAGAAACTACAGGACCCTGGGAGTTTTGTGATACCCTACACCCTTGGAGAAACATACATCAGGACTGCCCTATGTGATCTTGGAGCAAGGATCAACCTGATGCCGTCATCATTAATGAACAAGCTCGGGATCCAAGAACCCATGCCTACCCGCATCTGTCTTCAACTTGCTGATGGCTCCATCAAGATCCCATCAGGGGTGGTTGAGGATATGATTGTTAGGGTTGGACCCTTTGCATATCTCATAGACTTTGTGATCCTAGATATGAAAGAGAACAGGAACGCCTCCATTATTTTATGTAGACCTTTTCTGGCCACAGGGGGAACCATCATTGACGTTCGGAAGGGGGAAGTAACACTGAGAGTCGATAAGGATGAGTTCACATTCAATGCTGTCAAGGCCATCCAACATCCTGACCCCCCCAGAGGAATGCATAAAAATCAATGTTATAGAACCCCTGGTTGAAGAGGTACGTGAGATTGAAAGACTTGAGGAAGAGCTGGACAAAATTCTTGAAGATGCCATGCCTGATGTGCGTGCACCAGAAGAAAAGGAGGAGACACTGACCATCCCTAAGGTGGAAGATGGACCTCCTAAACTGGAGCTTAAGCCTCTGCCCCCATCCTTGAAATACGTGTTCTTAGGAGAGAGTGACACATTTTCAGTTATCATAAGCTCTGCCCTAGAACAACAGGAAGAAAAGGCACTGGTTCAGGTGCTCAAAGCTCACAAAACTGCTATAAGATGGACTATAACTGACCTAAAGGGAATCAGTCCAACTCGATGTATGCACAAAATTAGACTGAAAGATGATGCTAAACCCGTGGTACAACCACAGAGGAAACTGAATCCAGCTATGAAGGAAGTTGTCCAAAAAGAGGTTACAAAGTTGTGGGAGGCTGGGATCATATATCCCATTTCTGATAGCCCTTGGGTGAGCCCTGTACAAGTGGTCCCCAAGAAGGGCGGGATGACAATAATCCACAATGAAAGGAATGAGCCGATTCCCACAAGAACTGTCACAGGGTGGTGTATGTGTATCGACTATAGGAGACTCAATAATGCCACCAAAAAGGATCATTTTTCATTACCTTTCATAGACCAGATGCTTGAACAGCTGGCTGGCCATGCATTCTACTACTTCTTGGACGGCTACTCGGGCTACAATCAAATTGCAGTAGATCCTCAGAACCAAGAAAAAGACAGCGTTCACATGCCCATATAGAGTGTTCGCATATAGGAGGATGTCTTTTGGCCTCTGCAACGCACCCACAACCTTTCAAAGGTGTATGCTATCCATTTTCTCAGATATGGTGGAAAACTTTCTGGAGGTGTTCATGGATGACTTCTCTGTTTTTGGCTATTCTTTTGAATCTTGTCTCAACTATCTGGCCCTGGTGCAGAAGCGGTGCCAAGAAACAAACCTGGTTTTAAACTGGGAGAAATGCCATTTTATGGTTATTGAAGGAATTGTTCTTAGACATAGGATCTCAAACAAGGGAATAGAAGTCGATCAGGATAAGGTGGAAATAATTGAAAAATTACCACCACCTACGAATGCTAAGGCCATCAGGAGCTTCTTAGGCCATGCAGGTTTTTACAGGAGGTTTATCAAGGACTTCTCCAAAATTATAAAATCCCTGTGCAATCTTCTGGTTGCAGACACACCTTTTTTTTTTTGTGAAGACTGCCTACTTGCCTTCAAAACTTTAAAGGCAAAGCTTGTCACGACACCCGTCATTTCTGCACCCAACTAAGCCCTACCATTCGAGCTGATGTGCAATGCCAGTGACTATGCCATAGGCGCAGTTCTGGGGCAGCGACATGATAAGCTTTTACACGTCATTTATTATGCTAGTCGTGTTTTAAATGATGCTCAGAGGAACTATACCACCACCGAGAAGGAACTGCTAGCAGTTGTCTACGCAATGGATAAGTTCAAATCTTATTTGATCGGTTCAAAGGTCATTATTTACACTGATTGATGCACCACTATTTCATGGTACATCTTGTGCTTAATTGAGTGGATTTTTATCCACTATTCTCACACTTATTCATGTAAATTGCATGTTTTACATTTTCCTTCCTGATTTTGTGCTGTGATTGAAAACATGCTTCTTTGGCCTTAAATCTGGTATGTTTAATCCCCTCTTATTACCATTCGATGTCGTGATATGAGTGTTAAGTATTTTCAAGGTTTATAGGGTAGGAATGGCTTAGAGGATGGAAAGAAAGCATGCAAAAGTGGAAGGAATACAAGAAATTGAAGGAATTGCTAAAACTGTCCAGCCTGACCTCTTCGTACTTAACTGACCATAACTTGAGCTACAGAAGTCCAAATGAGGCGGTTTCATTTGCGTTCGAAAGCTAACATCCGGGGCTTCGCAATGATATATAATTTGCCATAGCTGCCTGGCTGTTGGGTGATGCGCACGTGTGGATCACGCGTACGCGTGACCTTGCAAAAATTCAATCCACGCGTACGCATGGACGACGCGTACGCATGACTTTGCCGCGTGCTGGACATATCAGAAATCACTGAGGGCAATTTTTGGACTGTTTTTGACCCAATTTTTGGTCCAGAAAACACATAATAGAGGCTATAAAGTGGGGGAATCGAATCATTCGTTCATACAATTCATAAATCACAATTTTAGGTTTTAGATGTAGTTTCTAGAGAGAGGCTCTCTCCTCTCTCTAGGTTTTAGGATTTATGATTTAAAATAGTTTTGGATTCATTCCTTCTTCATTCCAGGTTCAATGTTCCTTTAAATTAGTTTCTCTTATGCTTTTATTTATTCTATTACTTTGGTTTATCTATTTCTCTTGTTAATTACTTATGTTGCTAAATTGGTTTATGAATCCTTATGTTAGATTTGAATTTCTATTTAATGCAATTTGAGGTATTTCAGATTTATGATTTTAATTTAGCTTTTTACATTCTTAGCTTTGATTGAGTAATTGGTGACACTTAAGTTATCAAACTCCTTTGTTGATTGATAATTGGAATTTACTGCTTGATTTGGATCCCTCTAAAGCTAGTCTTTCCTTAGGAGTTGACTAGGACTTGAGGAATCAAATTAATTAGTCCACTTGACTTTCCTTTATTTAGTAAGGGTTAACTAAGTGGGAGTAATGAACAATTCTTATCACAATTGATAAGGCTAACTAGGATAGGATTTTCAGTTTTCATACCTTGTTAAGAGCTTTATTAGTTATTAAATTAATTCATACAAATTACTTTTCCTTATTCGAAAATCCCAAAAAGGTAATCTTCCATAACCAATAATAAATACACCTCCCTGCAATTCCTTGAGAGACGACCCAAGGTTTAAATACTTCGGTTATTATTTTTATTGGGTTTGCTAAAGTAACAACCAAATTTTTGTATGAAAGGATTCTTTGTTGGTTTAGAAACTATACTTGCAACGAGAATCTATTGTGAAATTCTTTACTGACAGAAAATTCGTTCGTCAAAATGGCGTCGTTGCCCGGGATCGAACCCGGGTCACCCGCGTGACAGGGCGGGAATACCCTTTTTTTATAGTATTCCACAAATTTAAATTGAAAATTTGTTGTTAAAATTGTTGGAAGACTGTAAATTGGAACATGAATTATAGCTAAGAACACACAACCTATGAGATTTTGAGCTTAATTACATGGTTACATTATTTAACCATAATATTTTATTCTTGTGTGTTTTCTTCTCTATGACTGCAATCTTTGCTTTGTTCTATTCTATATGTCCATTGTTTAGTGTATTTACATGCTTGCATATGATTGAGGCCATCAATTGTTATTTGCCCACTCATCCTAAATAGCCTACCCTTTTAATCACCTTTGTTAGCCACCTTGAGCCTTTTAATCCCCATTTATTCGGTATTTTACCACATCACTAGCCTTAAGCAGAAAAACAATTAATTACCCCAAGTGAATCTTTGGTTAGCTTAAGATAGAGATTGTGTATTAATTAAGTGTGGAAAACTGTGGGAACTTGGGTTGATGAAAGTGTGCTGTGTTTTATTCACAAAAGTATTGGAAATTTGGGTGCATACTCATGTGAGACCAAAAAAATTAAAAACCCATGTGCATTGATATATTATGTTTGCTTTTATCAGTCAAAAAAATTAAAATAAGAAAACCATAAAAAAAATAAAATAAAATAATAAAAATTTAAAAATTAAAAAAAATATATATTATTACAATATAAAATAAATAAATAAATAAGGGGACAAAATTACCCCAATGTCAAGTTTAATAAAAGATCAATGCATATCGGGTGAGATTAAGGAAAATTCGGTATATGAGTATGTGAAATATACAAAAGTGGAAATTTTGGATAGCCAGGCATGATTTTAGAGTTATATAGAGTATGTGTGTATGTTAGGTAAAATCTTAGGTTAATTAAAGATTCATATTATAGCTCACTTGGCCATACATGTATCCTCACCCTTACCTTAGCCCCATTACAACCTTGAAAAGACCTCGTGATGTTTGCATTGGTATACTAAATATTTGTTGATTGGTTAGATGAAGAACAAAGTTTAGAAAGCATGATTAGAGAAGAGTAGAGTGAATTACCCTATACACTTGAGAGATTAGAGTGCACATACACTACCAGTAAGGGTTCAATACTTGATTCTATGTTCCCTCCTTTCATGAGCTGTCTTCTTACAAGTTTACTTGTCTTTACTTTATAATTTTAATTAGTGGAATTTGATTTATGTCTGTCTTGGAGAACTTATTTACTTTTAACCAAGTAGGCAGAATCATTTTAGCATATAGTTGCATTCATACATAGGTTGCATTTCATGAGTCTTACTTTCCCTCATTTAGTCTTTTGATCTCCTTGAGCTAAGCATGAGGACATGCTACTGTTTAAGTGTGGGGAGATTTGATGCACCACTATTTCGTGGTACATCTTGTACTTAATTGAGTGGATTTTTATCCACTATTCTCACACTTATTCATGTAAATTGCATGTTTTACATTTTTCTTCCTGATTTTGTGCTGTGATAGAAAACATGCTTCTTTGGCCTTAAATCTAGTATGTTTAATCCCCTCTTATTACCATTCGATGCCATGATATGTGTAAGTGTTTTCAAGGTTTATAGGGTAGGAATGGCTTAGAGGATGGAAAGAAAGCATGCAAAAGTGGAAGGAATACAAGAAATTGAAGGAATTGCTAAAGCTGTCCAGCCTGACCTCTTCGTACTTAACTGACCATAACTTGAGCTACAGAGGTCCAAATGAGGCGGTACCAGTTGCGTTGGAAAGCTAACATCCGGGGCTTCGCATTTGCCACAGCTGCCTGGCTGTTGGGCGACGCACACGCGTGGATCACGCGTACGCGTGACCTGGCAAAAATTCAATCCACGCGTACGCGTGGACGACGCGTACCCGTGACTTTGCCGCGTGCTGCACATATCAGAAATCACTAGGGGCAATTTCTGGGCTGTTTTTTACCCATTTTTCGGCCCAGAAAACACATATTAGAGGCTATAAAGTGGGGGAATTGAATCATTCAATCCTACAATTCATAATTCACAATTTTAGGTTTTAGATGTAGTTTCTAAAGAGAGAGGCTCTCTCCTCTCTCTAGGTTTTAGGATTTAGGATTTAAAATAGTTTTAGATTCATTCCTTCTTCATTCCAGGTTCTATATCCCTTTAAATTAGTTTATCTTCTGCTTTTGTTTATTCTAGTACTTTGGTTTATCTATTTCTCTTGTTAATTACTTATGTTACCAAATTAGTTTATGAATCCTTATGTTAGTTTTGAATTTAATGCAATTTGAGGTATTTCAGATTTATGATTTTAATTTAGCTTTTTATATTCTTAGCTTTAGTTGAGTAATTGGTGACACTTGAGTTTTCAAACTCCTTTGTTGATTGATAATTCGAATTTGCTGGTTGATTTGGATTCCTCTAAAGCTAGTCTTTCCTTAGGAGTTGACTAAGACTTGAGGAATCAAATTAATTAGTCCACTTGACTTTTCTTTATTTAGTAAGGGTTAACTAAGTGGGAGTAATGAACAATTCTTATCACAATTGATAAGGATAACTAGGATATGATTTCCAGTTTTCATACCTTGCTAAGAGCTTTATTAGTTATTAATTTAATTCTTACAAATTACTTTTCCTTATTCAAAAATCCCAAAAAGATAATCTTCCATAACCAATAATAAATACACCTCCCTGCAATTCCTTGAGAGACGACCCGAGGTTTAAATACTTCGGTTATTATTTTTATTGGGTTTGCTTAAATGACAACCAAATTTTTGTACGAAAGGATTCTTTGTTGGTTTAGAAACTATACTTGCAACGAGAATCTATTGTGAAATTCTTTACTGACAGAAAATCCGTTCGTCAAAATGGCGCCGTTGCCAGGGATCGAATCCGGGTCACTCGCGTGACAGGCGGGAATACCCTTTTTTTTATAGTATTTCACTAATTTAAATTGAAAATTTTTTGTTAAACTTGTTGGAAGACTGTAAATTGGAACATGAATTATAGCTAAGAACACACAACCTGTGAGATTTTGAGCTTAATTACATGGTTACATTATTTAACCATAATATTTAATTCCTGTGTGTTTTCTTCTCTTTGACTGCAATCTTTACTTTGTTCCATTCTATATGTCCATTGTTTAGTGTATTTACATGCTTGCATATGATTGAGGCCATCAATTGTTATTTGCCAACTCATCCTAAATAGCCTACCCTTTTAATCACCTTTCTTAGCCACCTTGAGCCTTTTAATCCCCATTTATTTGGTATTTTACCACATCACTAGCCTTAAGCAGAAAAACAATTAATTATCCCAAGTGAATCTTTGGTTAGTTTAAGATAGAGATTGTGTATTAATTAAGTGTGGGGAACTGTGGGAACTTGGGTTGATGAAAGTGTGCTGTGTTTTATTGACAAAAGTATTGGAAACTTAGGTGCATACTCATGTGAGACCAGAAAAATTAAAAATCCATGTGCATTGATATATTATGTTTGCTTTTATCATTCAAAAAAATTAAAATAAAAAAATCATAAAAAATAAAAAAATATAAAAATAAAAAAAAAAAGAGAAAAGAAAAAAATATATATATTATTACAATATAAAATAAATAAATAAATATGGAGACAAAATTACCCCAATGTCAAGTTTAATAAAAGATCAATGCATATGGGGTGACATTAAGAAAAATTCGGTATATGAGTATGTGAAATTTACAAAAGTAGAAATTTTGGATAGCCAGGCATGATTTTAGAGTTATATAGAGTATGTGTGTATGTTAGGTAAAATCTTAGGTTAATTAAAGATTCATATTATAGCTCACTTGGCCATACTTGTATCCTCACCCTTACCTTAGCCCCATTACAACCTTGAAAAGACCTCATGATGTTTGCATTGGTATACTAAATATTTGTTGATTGGTTAGATGAAGAACAAAGTTTAGAAAGCATGATTAGAGAAGAGTAGAGTGAATTACCCTATACACTTGAGAGATTAGAGTGCACATACACTACCAGTAAGGGTTCAATGCTTGATTATATGTTCCCTGCTTTCATGAGCTGTCTTATTACAAGTTTACTTGTCTTTACTTTATAATTTTAATTAGTGAAATTTGATTTATGTTTGTTTTGGAGAACTTATTTACTTTTAACCAAGTAGGCAGAATCATTTTAGCATATAGTTGCATTCATACATAGGTTGCATTTCATGAGTCTTACTTTCCCTCATTTAGTCTTTTGATCTCCTTGAGCTAAGCATGAGGACATGCTACTGTTTAAGTGTGGGGAGATTTGATGCACCACTATTTCGTGGTACATCTTATGCTTAATTGAGTGGATTTTTATCCACTATTCTCACACTTATTCATGTAAATTGCATGTTTTACATTTTTCTTCCTGATTTTGTGCTGTGATTGAAAACATGCTTCTTTGGCCTTAAATCTAGTATGTTTAATCCCCTCTTATTACCATTCGATTCCATGATATGTGTGTTAAGTGTTTTCAAGGTTTATAGGGCAGGAATGGCTTAGAGGATGGAAAGAAAGCATGCAAAAGTGGAAGGAATACAAGAAATTGAAGGAATTGCTAAAGCTGTCCAACCTGACCTCTTCGTACTTAACTGACCATAACTTGAGCTACAAAGGTCCAAATGAGGCGGTACCAGTTGCGTTGGAAAGCTAACATCCGGGGTTTCGCAACGATATATAATTTGCCATAGCTTCCTGGCTGTTGGGTGACGCGCACGCGTGGATCACGCGTATGCGTGACCAGGCAAAAATTCAATCCACGCGTATGCATGGACGATGCGTACGCGTGACTTTGCCGCGTGCTGGACGTATCAGTAATCGCTGGGGGCAATTTCTGAGCTATCTTTGACCCAATTTTTGGGCCAGAAAACACATATTAGAGGCTATAAAGTGGGGAATCGAATCATACAATCATACAATTCATAATTCACAATTTTAGGTTTTAGATGTAGTTTCTAGAGAGAGAGAGAGGCTTTCTCCTCTCTCTAGGTTTTAGGATTTAGGATTTAAAATAGTTTTAGATTCATTCCTTCTTCATTCCAGGTTCAATGTTCCTTTAAATTATTTTCTCTTCTGCTTTTATTTATTCTAGTACTTTGGTTTATCTATTTCTCTTGTTAATAATTATGTTGCCAAATTGGTTTATGAATCCTTATGTTAGATTTGAATTTCTATTTAATGCAATTTGAGGTATTTCAGATTTATGATTTTAATTTAGCTTTTTACATTCTTAGCTTTGGTTGAGTAATTGGTGACACTTGAGTTATCAAACTCCTTTGTTGATTGATAATTGGAATTTGCTGGTTGATTTGGATCCCTCTAAAGCTAGTCTTTCCTTAGGAGTTGACTAGGACTTGAGGAATCAAATTAATTAGTCCACTTTACTTTCCTTTATTTAGTAAGGGTTAACTAAGTGGGAGTAATGAACAATTCTTATCACAATTGATAAGGGTAACTAGGATAGGATTTCCAGTTTTCATACCTTGCTAAGAGCTTTATTAGTTATTAATTTAATTCTTACAAATTACTTTTCCTTATTCAAAAACCCCAAAAAGATAATCTTCCATAACCAATAATAAATACACCTCCCTGCAATTCCTTGAGAGACGACCCGAGGTTTAAATACTTCGGTTATTATTTTTATTGGGTTTGCTTAAGTGACAACCAAATTTTTGTACGAAAGGATTCTTTGTTGGTTTAGAAATTATACTTGCAACGAAAATCTATTGTGAAATTCTTTACTGACAAAAAATCTGTTCGTCACTGATCATGCGGCTCTCAAGTACCTCCTGACCAAGCAGGACTCTAAACCAAGGTTAATCAAATGGGTGCTGCTTCTCCAAGAATTTGATATTGAGATTAGGGACAGAAAAGGATTAGAAAATCAGGTGGCAGATCATTTATCTCAAATTGAGCCTGAAGCAAGGACGGCCATGCCCACCACTGAGGTGTTTGAGACTTTCCCTGATGAGTAGCTTTTTGCAATCCAAAAAGCACCATGGTTTGCAGACATTGCAAACTATAAAGCGATGAAGTTCATTCCGAAAGAGTATAGCAGACAGCAAGTGCGCAAACTTCTGCATGATGCTAAATACTACATGTGGGATGAACCCTACCTCTTTAAGAGGTACTCGGATGGTATAATCTGACGTTGTGTCTCCGAGGAAGAAACCCAGCAGATTCTTTGGCATTGTCATGGCTCCGAATACGGAGGACATTTTGGAGGAGAAAGAACAGCTACCAAGGCCCTTCAAAGTGGATTCTACTGGCCAACACTCTTTAAGGACTCCCAAGAGTTCGTTCGCAATTGTGACAAATGTCAACGAGCTGAAAATATCCCTCATAGTCACGAAATGCCACAACAAGGAATCTTAGAAATTAAGTTGTTTGATGTATTGGGCATAGATTTCATGGGACCATTTCCACCCTCATATTCAAACACATATATCCTGGTGGTAGTGGACTATGTGTCTAAGTGGGTTGAGGCAATCGCGTCACCCACTAATGACAACCGAGTGGTGCTAAAATTCCTCCAAAAGTACATCTTCAGAAGGTTTGGTGTCCCATGGACACTGATCAGTGACGGAGGCACCCACTTCTGTAATAGACAACTTGACTCCATCTTACAGAGATATGATGTTCGTCACAAGGTATCAACCCTACAATCCACAGACAAATGGACAAGCTGAGGTCTCCAACAGAGAACTCAAGAGAATCCTTGAGAGAACAATGGGCACCTCTAGGAGGGATTGGGCACGGAAGCTTGATGACGCTCTCTGGGCATACCAGATTGAATTCAAAACCCCATCGGGATGTCCCCCTATCAATTGGTCTACGGCAAGGCCTGCCACCTACCCATGGAGTTGGAACACAAAGCCTACTAGGCAACAAGGTTCCTTAACTTTGATGTCAAGGCTGCAAGAGAAAAGAGGCTACTCCAACTGAATGAGTTGGATGAATTCTGGCATACTGCATTTGAGAATACTAGAATCTACAAGGGAAGATCCAAGAAATGGCATGACCAGAAGATTTCGTCCAGAGTCTTCCAGCCTGGCCAGCAGATTCTACTTTTTAATTCCAAGCTCATGCTCTTTCTTGGGAAACTCAAGTCACGATGGACTGGACCCTTTGTGGTTACTAAAGTGTCACCCTATGGCTACATAGAACTCCAGAGCAAGCATTCTAACGAAAGATTCACCGTCAATGGCCACAGAGTCAAACACTATCTAGGGGACCCAATTGAGCAAGAAGATCCCCCCTCCTGCTGACATGACAACAGCATTGTCCAGCTATTGACAATAAAGAAGCGCTTGCTGGGAGGCAACCCAGTCATATGTATAGTATTTTTTCTTTCCTACGTTGATTTTAGTTTAAGTTCATATTTTTCTAATTCTCATTAATTGCCATATTTTTCCCTTGCTTCTTAACTTTTGTGATCATGTGCAGCACTTAGAACAGGAACGGGTACGCATAGGATGGAAAACAGAACACCCTGGGGATACCCCTTACTGGCGTTGAACGTCAGAACCGGCGCCCAGCGTCAGAAAGGGAAGTGAAGTGGGCGTTCAATGCCCATGGAGGGGCATTTGGACTAGGATTTTATTCCCTATAGGGCGTTCAACGCCCTTGGCGTTGAACGCCCCACCATTCTTTAAAAAAAAAAACAAACACATTTTGATCCCCAACTGCCGTTCAATGCCAGATCTGGACGTTGAACGCCCTTGGGCGTTGAACGCCCCACCATTCTTTAAAAAAAAAACAAACACATTTTGATCCCCAACTGCCGTTCAATGCCAGATCTGGACGTTGAACGCCCAGAAGGGGAGGGCAAGAATTTGAATTTCAAAGAAAAAGAAAGGGAGTTGACTTTTCAAAACCAAATCTTTTCCAAGCTTATCTTTTCTAACCATATCTTTCCATTCCATACTCTTTCAAACTACATTTTTAATTTAGAACTCTTCAATTCAAATCTTTTTAAATAATATCTTTTCTAAATATTATCTTTTCAAAACCATATCCCCTCATGTCAAATATTTTCAATAACTTCTTTTCAAATATTGGCAAACCATATCTTTTATAACTTCTTTAAATCTTTTTCAAATCTTTTATATCTTAACAACCCATATGTCCCTTATCTTTTTCCCCAAAAACAAATTCAAAATTTGTTATCATATCCCCTCTCTTTCTGAAATTCAATTTCAAATTCAACACCACTCCCCCTATTTATAAACCTAGGGCCCCCTCTCCCTCAATCACGCCCCTCCTCATCCAGCTTACGCACTTTCTGCTTTTCCTCCCTCTGTTTTCTTCTCTCTTTGCTCGGGACGAGCAACCTTCTAAGTTTGGTGTTGCTTTTTGCTCTGCTCTGTCACTTTCTCACATTCCATGGCACCAAAAGGTGAAAGATCTATTTCAAGAAACAAGAAAGAAAAGTATCCCTCAACTATTGCCTATTCTACAGATTTTACTCCAAGCTTCATGAGGAACACTACTATGATGTAGTGTGCAAGAAGGTTGTAATTCCGGAAGTTAAGTTCGACCTGAAGGATAACGAATATCCTGAGATTCAAGAGCAAATCCGAACAAGGGGTTGGAAAATTTTGGCCAACCCTGCAACTAAGGTTGGAATCCTGGAAGTCTGAGATTTCTATTCAAACTTATGGAGGTCGAACAAACAAAAGAAAGAGGGACCAGAATTCAACCTATGGCGTACCATGGTCCGAGGGAAGGCCTTGCATTGCGGTCTGGATAAAGTGAGGAAAGTTTTCCAGCTGCCCCCATTAGAGGACGACCCTAACTCCTTTAATAGGAAAGTGCACGCTGATCCAAGGCTAGACCAAGTCCTACAGGATATATGTCTCCCTAGAACACAGTGGATAGCTGATAAAAAGGGTTAACCAATCCAACTAAGGAGGATGGATCTCAAGCCAATTGCTAGGGGATGGCTGGATTTTATTGGGCGCTCTATCCACGCCACTAGCAACCGCTCCGAGGTCATAGTAAAGTGGGCTGTGATGATCCACTGCATCATACTTGGCAATGAGGTGGGAGTTCATCAAATAATCCCTTGTGAGATGTACAAAATTGCAGCCAATACCTCAACTCAGTCAAGGCTGGCTTTTCCACACCTCATCTCTCGCTTGTGTGATGAGGAAAGAATCTTCATTGACAGAGATACATTCATTACAGGAGATGCCCCAATCACCAAGGAGGACATAGAACAAACTAGGAAACCGGCGCAAGCCAGGGTTCAGAGGGCGATTTCCCCCTCTAAGAGGAAGATGCCCGAGCAGCCTCAAGAACAGAGCATCCCTCCAATTGAATATTGGACTCAACTGGCAGCCTCCATTGAACAGTTGCAATCCATAGTGGATCAACTAAAGAAAGAGCAAAAAGATCAGTCCCGGATGCTTCACAAGCTGACCGAATTGCAAGAGAGCCAAGGTCAAGACTCGAAGGAGTTGAAGCGCCAGAAATTCTTAGAAGAGGGCGGCATTCACCATGAGTGAGGTGGTTGAGTTCCATCTCCCCTATTCTATCCCTATTTTTAGTACTTCACTTTATGATTTTCAATTCTAGGCTACATGATCACCATTAGAATTTCCTACTTTGTAGTTTAGTAGTTAATTTCAATTCCTGTTGATTATATCTTAAGATGTTTCGCATATCCTCCATTGAACTTAAATAAAAATTTTAATTAAGAAGCATTAAAATATAAAAGGTCTTGAATTATTGCCAACAGTTCTACTTATGTTAAAGTGGTGGCCTCATCTTTATTTTCTGCATGTATGAATCAACTGTGCATAATTAACATTGAAGTTGAGAATGTTAGCTCTTGAAGAACAGTGGATTTAGAAAAATATTCTTGACTCTCTGAAAAATAAAAAAAGATTAATTCTTGAAGCAAAAGAAACAGCAAAAGGAAAAAATAGAAAGAAAAAGAAAAAAATCAAAAGAAAAAGGATCTAAGTTTTTTAGCATTAATGGTTAGGAGTATCGAAAAATTGGCCTAAAAAGCTCAAATGAGTTGCTATCCCTAACTAAATGGTTGTGATGTGAAGGTGTCAAGTAAAAATCTTGAGATTGAGCATTTAAAGTCGTGATCCAAAGCTAAAGAGTACGCATAAGAACTCTGAGCACCATTGTCTGGGAATTTAAGCAAATCTAAATTCAAATCCAAAGGGTTCTCCTAGTTAATTACTTGTGGCGTTTATGTATCCGATGGTAATACTTGAAAACAAAACGCCTAGAGTCATGGCTAGACTCAAAGGTGCAAAGCACCAAAAAGAAGTTGTGTTCAAGAATCAAGAAAAAGTAAAAGAAGAGAATCAATAATATCATCCGGATTCTAGTTCCAAAGGATGCCAATGTACTGAGCTTCAAAGAAAAGTGAGATGCCGAAGCTATTCAGAAATAAAGAGCTCATAGCCCCATTCAATAATTGGAACTGAGCTTCATTGACAACTCAAAAACCTTATGCATTTTTCTCTTCTCTAGTCCTAACTTGTTTTCGGTTGCTCGAGGACAAGCAACAGTTTAAGTTTGCTGTTATGATAAGTGGATATCTTATACGCTTTTCATAGTATTTTCATAGTGTTTTTAGTTAGATTTTGTTAAGTTTTATTAAGTTTTAGTGTGTTTTAGTGCAAAATTTACCTTTTGGATGCTACTTTGAGTTTTTGTTTGTTTTTCCTATGAGTTTAGATGATTTTTAGGCAAAAATGACAAAATTAGCAGAGTCTTGTTCAGAGAGGAAGAAAGGATAGCAGATGCTGTCAAATCCTTACCTCTGTGCACTCCAACGAGTATATATCGAGATACAAAGGTCCAATCGACGTGCTCTCGATGGCGTTGAAAAGCTAACTTCAGAGCTTTCTAGCAATATATAATAGTCTATACTTCTTTTCCAGATCACTTCCCACAACTGACGTTGAACGCCCACATCTGGAGTTCAACGCCCAAGAAGGATCAAAATCCAGCGTTGAACACCCAAGACTGGCGTTCACGTTCAACGCCACCAAGGGACTAAGGGAGCACGAGTTCACCCCCCTAACTGGCATTCAACGCCCATTCTCCAAGTTGAACACCAGGCTTGCACGAGCACAAGATCAAAGTGGGCCCAAAGTGGATTTTAGCACTCTTTAGCTTAGTTTAGTTTATATTTGTACCTTTTAATTTAAATTTAACATTTCCTAGGGTTAGCATCTCCTATATAAGGAGGAGATCACAAATCAACTTGTATCATACTTTTCAGACCTTAGATCTCTCTGTAAATTATGAGCAACTAGACCTCCTAGGTTAAGGTTAGGAGTTCTGCTCATTCCTATGTATTAATATGATTACTTCTCTACTTTAATATATGTTTGATTCTATTCTATGATGTATTGTTGTTCTTCATCTAATGAATCTGGGGTGGAACGAGAGTATGACCCCTTATTCTAATGAGTTCTTGCGAGTCCTGACCCAGATAGTATTGAGCTATAAGCTTGAGAATACATCACCTAGATCAATAATTCATCTGGGATAATTGGGATACGTGACATATAATCTCGTTAGTTATAGGTGATGAGGTTTCTATGGTGCTAAGGCTAGAACATTGAGCTTCATTCTCCGATCCGGAAGATCTGACCTTGTCTGTGGCGTTTTAAGTAGGATCAAGTGAGAATGAATTGCGTGAGCTTCACCCTCGTTCATATTGAATGACCACGATCCATGGCGTTTGATATGGATTAAAGGAGATTAATTGACCACGATCCATGGCGTTAATCACTTACAGCTTTGCCATAGAATGAATCATTCATTGTTAAAGTAGTCGGTAAGAAGTATTAATCCAGAAAGATAAAGCATCTCCAAAACCTTAAAGGATTTCTTATTACTGTTTCTATATCAGTTCTTTATTGCTTTCTTTATTGTTTTGTTTTATGCGCCTACAACAACAACAATTATTTTTTCTATTCGTCTGACTAAGATCTGCAAGATAACTATTATTTTCTCAATCCAACAATTCTCGTGAGATCGACCCTCACTCACCTGAGGTATTACTTGGATGACCCGGTGTACTTGCCGGTGAAGTTGTGCAAGTTCTAATTTCGCGCACCAGTGGTCAATGGAGTTTTGACCAAGTTCTTTCTACCTCAGAAGCTGAGTAAGCTTAGGGTGGAAGTCCAGACTTTCAGACAGAAAGAGGGAAAATTCCTCTATGAATCCTGGGAGAGGTACAAGCAGCTAATCAGAAGATGCCCTCCTGACATGATCTCAGAGTGTACCATGTTGGAGATCTTCTATGATGGCCTCTTTGAGATGTCCAAGATGTCATTGGACCACTCTGCCGGTTGCTCACTCAACATGAAGAAGGCGACTGAGGAGGCACTGGAGTTTATAGAGATGGTTGCCAACAACCAATACATGTACACTTCTGAGAGGAACCCTGTGAACACTGGGGCTACTCATAAGAGAAAAGTCATGGAGGTGGACACTATGGACACCATTTTGGCACAGAAAAAGCTCATGTCCCAACAGATTAACATGATCTCCCAGCACTTGAGTGGGGTGCAGAGCTCAGCTATCAATTCTTAAGAGGCAGCTTATGAAGAGGACGCTGGTGACAACGCTTGGGCCACCTTGGAGGAGGTGAACTACATGGGAAATTCCTCCAGAAATTCCAATAATAATCCCTATTTGAATACTTTCAATCAGGGATGGAGGAATCACCCTAACTTCGCGTGGAGAGATCAGCAGAGGCCTCAACAAGGCTTCAACAACAATCAGGGCGGAACCAACCATAATAGGTTCAACAACATACAGTTCCACTCCTCTCAGTAGCAGATGGAGACACCCACACAGAGCTTCTCTGACCTGGTTACAATAGTCTGTAACCTCTCCAAGACCACTCTTAGTTTCCTGGCAGAAACTAGGTCTTCCATTCGAAATTTGGAGATACATGTAGGTCAGCTGAGCTAGAGGATACCCGAGGCTCCCTCCAACATTCTTCCAAGAAACACAGAGGTGAATCTAAGGAAAGAGTGCAAGACCCTCACTATAGAAGTTGAGGCCGAACCCAAGAAGGACCTGCTACTGAGGAATTGACGAGGAACAAGACTCAGGAGGAGACTGAGAGTGTCACCATGCATGCCTCTCTAGAAATAAAGGAGCCTGAAGAACAACCCTCTCCAAACGTACAAGAGGAGCCTGAGGATGAGCAAGTTGCTCAGTTCTTGGCAGTCCTCAAGAAACTGCAAGTTAATATCTCTTTTGTAGAGGTATTGGAGAAGAAACCCCCTTGTATGGCCTCTTTAAAAAGTGCCATCTCTGAAAAGATGGCCCTGAAGGGGAATGAAACTGTGGTGCTGACCAAGGAATGCAGCACCCTGGTCAAAAAGAAGCTATCTTAGAAGCTGCCAAATCCAGGAAGCTTCCTTATTCCCTGTACTATAGGGACCATCACTTTTGAGAAGGCATTGTGCGACCTGAGATCAAGCATCAATCTTATGCCTCTTTTAGTGATGGGGAAGCTGGGAATCCAAGAGGTGCAGCCCACCAAGATCTCACTGGAGATGGCAGATAAGTCCTTGAAACGGGCATATGGCATGATGGAAAACATCCTTGTAAAGGTTGAAGACCTTTACCTCCCTGCCGACTTCGTGATACTTGATACTGGAGAGGAGAAGGACAACTCCATCATCCTTGGAAGACCCTTCCTAGCTACTACGAAAGCCTTGATTGATGTGGAAAAAGGAGAGCTGATTCAGATGCTATGGGAGGATCATATCCTGTTTAAGATCCCCAACCCTCACACTCTCTCGGATAAAGGAGGTACTACTGTACAACACTTAGTGTTTCAGCCTTCTCTTTCAGTGCAGAGCCTCACATAACCCCCAGAAGATGGAGGCACTAAGAAGAAGGTACCCAAAGCCTGGCGGAATAAGAAGATCCCAAATGAAGACTTCTCTCCTGGCATGAGAGTTGTCTTCACTAGAAGCCCAGTCATTCCACACACTATGAGCCGGATCCTGTCTTTGTAGCATGTTGAGCTGATTCATGAGAGCACAGGATAGAAGTTCATCATTAGGGGTAAAGAACTGAGCCCCTATCAACCTCCGTAAAGGAGCCGTCCGTCAAGCTAATGACGATAAAGAAGCACTTGTTGGGAGGCAACCCAACCATAACAGTACCTTTATTTTCTTTCTTTCTTTTATTTTCGTTTAATTTCATATTATTTTAGTTTCTATTCATTTTCATAGTTTCCTTTTCTTTTTAACAATTGTGATCATGTGTAGCACCTAGAACAAAAGCAGAAACGCATAGGAGTGAAAACAAAACACCCTGGAGGTACCCCTCACTAGCGTTGAACGCCAGAACTGGCGTACAACACTAGAAGGGGGAGAAAACAAAGGCGTTCAACACCCATTCAGGAGCTACCTAGGACCTTTTTCTGGTCCTCTTTGGGCATTCAATGCCTATTCTTGGCGTTGAACGCCCCATCATTTAAAAAAATGTGATCAACCGCTGGCGTTCAATGCCCAAACCTGGCATTGAACGCCCAGGGAAGGGTATGGAGCACGTCAGGGAGCTTCACACGGACTACAGCAAGAGCCCATTCTGCCACCTCCACAGGAGATCTCGGAGATGCCTCAAGGGATGTACTTCCCTCTCCGTGACTATTGGTATCAATTGACTACATCTCTAGGGGAGTTGACTTCATCTGTTGATCAGTTGAGGATAGAACATCAAGATCAGTCTACCATCCTCCATCAGATGATGGAAGATCAAAGGAGCATGAGGGAGGAGCAGCTGAAGTAGGGACGCAACATTGAGGAGCTTAAACGCTCCAAAGGATTCCCCAGAGGGAGCAGTGGCCGCCATTACTGAGGTGGTCAAGTTTCATTCTCCCTTTGTATATTTTTGTTTTCTTTGTGCTTTATTTTATTATCTGTTTTCTATTCTAGTGCATGATCACATTTAGGATTTAGTTCTTTTCTAGTATTCTTTTCTTTTCTTTGTTTCATTATAAGATACCTTATGTATCTCACATCAAGCTTAAAAGAAAAATTTATTAAGAAGAAGCAGTGAAATACACAAGGTTTCGAGTAATATCATAAGTTATTCCAATTGCTTTGATGTGGTGGCCTTACCTTTATTTTCTGAATGCATGAATTAACTTTGCATACTTGATATTGAAGTTAAGCGTATCGGCTCTTGATGAACAGTGAATTTAAAGAAATATTATTGGTTTTCTGAAATATCAAAAAGATTGATTCTTGAAGCAAAAGAAAAAGAAAAAATAATATAAAAAGAAAAAGAAAAAATCGAAAGAACAATGATCCAAGGCTTTGAGCATCAATGGTTAGGAGGGTCAAAGTTGGCCTAAAAAGCTCAAATGAGTTGCTATCCCTAACTATATGCTTGCGGTGTGAAGGTGTCAAGAAAATCTTGAGACTGAACATTTAAAGTCGTGATCCAAAGCTATAAAAATTACGCTTAAGAACTCTAAGCACCACTGTCTGGGAATTTAAGCAAAGTTAAATTCGAATCTAAAGGGTTCCCCCAGTTAAGTGCTTGTGGCGTTTATGTATCAGATGGTAATACTTGAAAACAAAATGCTTAGAGTCACGGCTAGGCTCAAAAGGTGCAAAGCACCAAAAGAAAAAGCTGTGTTCAAGAATCAAGAAAAACTAAAAGAAGAGAATCAATAATATCATCCGAATTCTAGTTCAAAGGGATGCCAATATTTCTGAGCTTCAAAGGAAAGTGAGATGCCAATGCTGTTCAGAAAAAAGGAGCTAATAGCCCTATTCAGTAATTAGAACTGAGCTTCATTGACAACTCTAAAACCTAATGTATTTTTCTCTTCTATTAAGTCCTATTTTGTTTTTGGTTGCTTAAGAACAAGCAACAATTTAAATTTGATATTGTGATTCACAAACATTTTATACCCTTTTCATAACATTTTCTAGTTGTTTTTAGTTAGATTTTAGTAATATTTAGTATGTTTTAGTGCAAAATTCATCTTTTGGATGCTACTTTGAGTTTTTGTGTTATTTTTATGATTTTAGGTGAATTTTGGACGAATTTGGCAGAATCTTGTTCAGAGACGAAGAAAAGATAGCAGATGTTGTCAATCCTGACCTCCGTGCATTCTAACGAGCATATCTTGAGCTATAGAGGTCCAATTGATGCGGTCTCAACGAAGTTGGAAAGCTAACTTACAGAGCTTTCCAGCAATATATGATAGTCTATACTTCTCTTTCAGAATCACTGCCAAAACTAGCGTTAGACGTCCACATCTGGCGTTTAACGCCCAAAAATGACTAATCTCCCAAGTTGAACGCCCAAAACTGGCGTTCAACGCCAGCCAGGGAGCAGAAGACAGCGAGCTCAACCCCCTAATGGGCGTTCAACGCCTATATCCCAAGTTTAACGCTAGGCTTGACCCACGCACATGACCAAAGTGGGCCCAAAGTGGATTTTAACACTCTTTAGCTTATTTAGTTTTATCTTTGTAACTTTTAAATTTAAATTAACATCTTTTAGGGTTAGTATTTTACTATTTAAAGAGGAGATCACCTAGGTCTACAAACACCGATCATTCACAGAGAGATCTTCTTTTACCTTTCCTTTTGTAAAGTATGAGTAACTAAACCTCCTGGTTAAGGTTAGGAGCTCTGCTTATTTCAATGGCTTAATATTATTTCTCTTCTATCTTAATACATGTTTGATTCAATTCTAAGGTGTTGCTTTCGTTCTTATCTTATGAATCTAGGGTGGAACGACAGTATGACCCCTTATTCTACATGAGCACTTGTAATTCTCGACAGAGTTATCGCGCTTGGGCTATAGCTTGAAAGCACTCCTCCTAAATCGCAATTTATCTGGGCTAATTAGATATGTGACATATAATCCGGTTAGCTTTGGGTAATTGAGGTTTTTGTGGCGCTAAACTAGATTTCTGAGCTTCACCCTCTGATTTGAAAGAATTGACCTTGTCTGTGGTGTTTTATAAGGTCAGGGGAGATTAACTCGTTAAGACATTAGGTTTTAATTACTAATGGTTTGCCATGGAATGAATCGTTCATTGTTAAGATCGTGAGTAAGAAGTATTAATCTGGAGAGATGAGCATCTCCAAGGCCTTAACTGCTTCCGTATATTATCTCTTTACTGATCTTTAATTGCCTTTCTTTATTTTCTTGTTTATGCACATTCAACAACAACAACTTTTTTTCTGTTCGCCCGACTAAGTCTAGCAATATAACTATTACTTGCTCAATCCAACAATCCTCATGGGATCGACCCTTACTCACTTGAGGTATTACTTGGACGACCCGGTGCACTTGCCGGTGAAGTTGTGCGAGTTCAAATTTCGCGCACCAGAAGGCGGGCTTAAATAAGATATCTGTCGAGCTACCCTGATCTATCCGGGTTCTATGGTCGTTGGCATTCGCGAAGATCATTGTTATCACCACGGGATCATCATGCCCGAGTGTTGCTCCTTGGGCGTCTTCTTTAGTGAACAAAATGGTGGGCAAGTCGAGCAGCCGGTTATCTTCCCCAACCTGGTATACCTCGTTGATGTGCATCTTCTGTAATGATTTTGACATTCCTCCTTCAGCGAATCCCCCATTGATCATGTGTATGTGTCGCTCCAGGGTCTCAGGTGGACGCTCTTGTCATCCTCCTTCATCCTCTCTTCTCCTATTCCTCGAGTCATCTGATCTGTCAGCCAAATATCTGTCTAGCCAGCCTTCGCTGGCCAAATTTTCTATGACATTCTTCAAATCATAACATCCGTTGGTGGAATGTCCATAGAGCTTGTGGTAGTCGCAATATTTAGTCCGATTTCCAGACCTTATGTTTGATCGAGCGAGGAGGTGGAAGCTTCTCTGTGTGGCATATCTCTTTGTAAACATCCACTAGAGAGACCCAGAGGGGGTGTAGTTGTGGTATCTTCGGAGCTTCTCTGGATTTTGCTCTTCCCTCTTTTTAGGTTCTTTTTCCTTTTCCGGAGGTTGATAGGGCAGGTTTGGTCGTGAAAAAGGTTCCCTTAATCAAAAATTATACTCCATGTTGATGTATTTCTCTGCCCTTTCTTGGACTTCATTCAATGAGACTGGATGCCGCTTGGATATGGATTGAGAAAATGGCTTCTCTATAAAGTCATTAACTAATCCCATTATCACAGCTTCAGTAGGTAGATTTTGAATCTCCAAGCATGCCTTGTTGAACCTTTCCATGTAATCTCGAAGGGTTTCCCCGACCTTTTGTTTGACTCCTAACAAGCTCGGGGCGTGTTTTGTTTTATCTTTTTGGATGGAGAATTTGGTCAGAAACTTCCTTATCAGGTCGTCGAAGCTAGTTATCGACCTGGGGGCTAAGTTATCAAACCACTTCATTTTCGCTTTAGTCAGAGTGGTCAGGAAGGCTTTGCAACAGGTGGTGTCAGAGGTGTCGGCTTGGTACATCCGGCTCTTGAAATTGCTGAGGTGATGTCTTGGATCGATCGTCCCATCATAGAGATCGATGTCAAGGGTTTTAAAATTTCTAGGAACTTCAGCCCGCATTATATCTTTTATGAATGAATCTTCTCCATCTATGGGGCATTCTTCCCGGTCTGTTCGATTACCCCGGTTTCGAAGGTCGGCCTCTAACTTCAAGAGTTTTTCTTCTAGCTCCCTTCGTTGTCTCACTTCTCTTTGTAACTCCCGTTCTGCTTTCCGTTGTCGTTCAGCCTCATGTTCTAGCTGTTCTAGTCGTTCCTGTTGACCATGGACTAGGCCAAATATCTTCACTGTCTGAGGAGGCTTTTCGTCTTCGGGAGGGTGGATCTCCGAATGAATTCGCCTAAAGTAGGGGTTTCTTGGTGGCCCTTCCCCATGAGGACCATACATTTGGTGTGGTGGAGGTAGTATGATGGCATGGCTCTCTAGTTGGGGCTCGGCTTCAGATTCAGATGCCGTATGACCGTCTTCATATTGGTGATTCGCCACGGTTAAAGGATAAATTCCAGGTCCCCAGCAACGGCGCCAATGTTCTGAAGGTTACCTGAAACGTTGATTTGGACATGAACGCAAGTTCCAAATCCCTTTGTATGGCAGCATCCGACTTGTTGATGTCAAAGTGCCGCCTGACCAAGTTCTTCGTGAGGAGGTAGGAAGTGGTCTCTGCAAGAGACTCTGATGCTTAAATTAACAAGTGCTTTAGGTAAGTTTTTTGTAGATTAAAATCTAAATTATACCTGAGGAATGTCAGTGTATTTATAATATAATCAATAACCACCTTTGTTGGAATAGTTCCATCTTTATTTGATGAATAACCGTTCCCTTTATCTTAGGAGTTCATTAACACCTAGTTTTTAGGAAAGATCGAGATAGCAAGAGAGATTCGCTCCTTTGCAGGATCCAACCTCTTCGGGTACGTTTGCGCAAGCTACCTTTCTTGATGGGCCTTTTTGTTTATTGAGTCTGACTTTACTTATTAAGTCAGGGTATCAAGAGTTGTATAAAAGAATTTTGTAGGACTAGAGTTAGCACCAATGAAGTAATAACTACAAATAACTATAGTTAATGACCATTAATGTTATCATTATCAGTAGTGTGATATAATATTGTTGTATATTCATTAGTTAGATGTGTAATTTAATTTCGCAAGTGTTTAGTTATGGTGTTTGCAAAAGGCTATTCGAGTGTGATCAACTTGTACTTAGCCTTCAGTTTTAATCGATGGAATCAAAAAAGAAAAAGATGTTTCCCTGGAAAACAAATATATTTAAATTCTTGGAAAGTATTTGATGCACTAAGATATAAAAATAGAACTTGACCTCCATTTCTTGATGAACCAGAGTTTGCTTTAATTAAGCATATTGATTAATCAAATTTATATAATCCGGCAAGTAACCATTATTCAGCAACAAAATCATTCTCAGCCTGAAAAAATAAAATTGAGTATAGCGGCTTTTGGGTATTGACAGCAGAATTACAAAATCCAACCTCACAAATGTAAAAGGCTTTCTTCAGTCTCACTTCTAGCATGTTACCTTGGAACTGATAGACCGAGCTCTATAGAACAAATAGATAAAGTCTCAGTTAGAAACATGCCGGAGAAAATAAAGAATGCTTACATAATCAAGGGCCAAAGAGTGAAAGAACATCAACAGATCAACTTGAAACATGGCAACTGGAAGATCTAAGATCCTTTAATCCATACCAATGGTGTTTGTACAATTTTATTCACAAACATGTATAGACACTAGACACAAATTATGAGGTGACTATTATCTACGATTCTCACTCTTTGGACAGCAAAGAAAAATATCCCACCTTAAGAACAGCATGCATGTCTCACGTCCCATCAATTCCATCTGGCGAACGTAGCAGTTTTGTTAACTACCAACAGGATACTTATTTACTATAAAAGGATCATCTGATTTCTATAAATTTTAAGCCAACCGTTCTCATCCAAAAATCAGGTTATTCGACAAAAGTCTTTAATTATCTATTTAGCATTAATGCACTCCAAATTTCAGTTTCCTTACATTTTTCCTTTTATTTCCTAATATATCCCACCAGTAAACAACTGACGAGATTTATACCAGCAAATAATTAACACAAAAGAAAGGTGTGAGATAACCATCTCGTAGCATGGTTATTTTATTAATTTGAAGATTTCTTATTAAAATTACATGTTACTTGTTAAGGTTAAGGAACAGTGTGAGTATGGTAATAAATTGATCTCACAATGAAAAGTTCTCTGGAATATTGCATCCACCACACTAAAATCATCATACTGAACTAATGGATGGAAGAAACATTGCAACTAATCCAATGGGGCATCAAACCAAAATACAACAACTACCACAATTATTAAGCGTTAACCCAATAGGTGAGATTGGCAACAAACAATGATTAGATGATGCATGAAATCCTGTTCATATTTAGAATGCTAAATTCTTGTTTCTTCCAAGGTTTCCAAATCTCCCTCCACCACCTCTATTAGACTAACCACCATCTTATCTACTCTCCTTCCTCCTTACTAGGACTTCTATAGGCCTCCGTAATGCATCAAACTGAAATAGATTGCCAAAAATGCCCCCATCTAATGTTTCAATTGTTCATCACATTTAGATTTTAGGCTGCGTTTGGAAAAGAGGCCGAGACTAAAAGACAGAGACTGGGAGACTGAAACTAAATTAAGTCTTTGTATTACGTTTGGTGTAAAGTGTACAAAACTAAATTATGTCTTAATATTTTGTTTGATTCAAGATAAATATGGAGATGAAAATAAGAATATTTACTAAAACACCCTTAATTATTAAAGAAAATGTTAAAGTTTTAATTTCTATCCCTAGAAATTTCAGTTCCTTGTGTCCCAACTTTCTGGAGGTACTGAAGGAACTGAAATCGTGTGTCCTGAGAGTGAAATTTTAGTTCTGACCACCAAACACAATTTCATTCCTAAACTTCTTAATTCCACTTATCGATTCCAAAACAAAAGAAAAGAGGGTATTACTGCACACGAAATCCATTCTTATTCTAGCATACATTTGTGGAAATGGAAGCAGAGCATTTTTTTTGAATCAGATAGAGCTGTATTATAAGATTGCTGAAGATATTATTATTAAATGTTAAAAGAACACTTAATCTTTTCATACTTGGTAATGAGGCAGTAGGTCAAAAGTGACTGGTCCCGCAAGCTCCCAATTAACTATGTGCCTGCAGGAACCAAATTTTACAGTTAGTTTATAACATCACATTCACTTTGTAATTTTTGGCCTTCAAATTGTTTTATACACAAAACCAACCTACCCAGCTGGCAATGCCCCCTCTATACATTAGAGTCAAATTAGAGGTTGTTCCAACTTCCAACACATTTAAATGTTCTAGATAGTATCGAGCATAGACACACTACACGTCAAGATTGTGCTACAAACCAATAAGAGGATCCAGTCGTTCAACAAAGTTCAATTGGTGAACAGGAAATTTTGAAAGCCGAAACCAATTGCAACTTTCTATCAACTCAGAGAACAAAGTCTCGATTTCATCTAAGCGATCTATCTACCCTTTCCAAGTAACCACTGTTGGTTCATTGTAGTCGTTCGATTCACCCTTAAATAATAAAGGCACATTCCTAAAACGTTACTTCATATATAACAATTGCATCTTTTAAAAAAATCAGTCTTTTCCACTTCAAGAGCTTAGTATGTTTTCAGATTTCCTTCTTCTATATTTAGAGCAGCATATATTAGGAAGAAAAAATAATGCCATCTTTCATGAAAGCTAATCCAATATCTAAACATGTTGTTACTCAGTACAACTCACAGTTGACAACACAGCATAAAACAAGACGTCAAAAAGGAAAAAATCCATAGAGAAACTTCAGTCTATGAAGCAAAGAAACTAGCGACTCACGGTTGAAGATTTTTTATTGCGGAAAAAGTAAGTATTAGAGGCCGGGAGAGGTGCAGCAGAGAGTACCCTGTGATAGAGCTCGGCAGCTCCGAGAAGTTGTACTCAGGCATGACGTCATCCTCGCCGTCGCAACCGCACTATGCAGCGGCAGCAACGACTGCGCGCATCTTAGTTCCGGAGCAACCCTACAACAACCACCACAACGAGAACAACACTTCAGAAATAAAAATTCCGATCCCTTTTGGATCTAGTTTCCCTTAGGAACTTGGAAATAGGGAGGGGGGGGAGGGGGAACCTGGTTAAAATGGATCGGCAAAGAGGAGAAGAAGTGGTGGCGGTGTTGGTGGCTGACTTGGAGAAGGATGAAGAGCGAAGAGTAGATTTGATGCTTGATTTTATGCGAGAAAATGAATATGCTCTTTGCGCAATTCTGCTGCACGCTGAAGCCATTGATGAAGAGGATCGTAAGAACGGCGCGATGCAAAGGGTTTAGGGTTTTGCGTCATGCCCGACGACGTCGATGGTGTTTTCTTTCTTCTCTGAAGGTGGAGTGGGTTATTGGGCTTTCAATTGGACTGGGCCTGCCGTTTCAGTCCATAAGAACTAGTGATTGGTTTATGAATAATGCGCCAACAATTGGTTTTCTTCTTTTACAAGGAAACCGGGGACCAGAGCAGCACGACTACTGAGCGGAGCAACCTCTCATATGGGAAGGAGCTGTTGTGGAAGTGCATCACGGATTCTCAATGGCAGTGTGCAGTGTGCTCATAGAAGGAGGGAGGACTAGACGCAGAGCATTTCAAGGCAGTCCAGTTGGAACAGAGCCAGAATCGCCACCGCGGATGAAGCTTCTGATGTTAGTTGTCCAATATTCAATTTAAGTAGTATGGGAGATATTTATTATGGTTGTGAAAACTGGACTCAACAGATCGGTTTAATTGGATTAATAAAAAATCGGTCTTTTAGTTGTTCTTATTGATAAGAAAAATTATTTGGCAAAAAATTGGTCTAAAATTTGACCGAATCGACAGTTAATCGGTAAACCGCAAGAATTGATTTGATTTTTGAAAGATTTTTAGTATGACATCAAAATAGCATCGTTTTGGGATTAAATTTAAAAGAAAAACGGGGAAGGACGGCCAAATACACCGAAATCCTATCCCTTTGTAAGTCTCTCACTCTTCCTGAATTGAATGAAATTTGAAAAGAAATCCTAAACCCTATGCAACCTACCCTTTCAACAAGTAGCCACCATCGTCCATCACACGCACTCCAGCCAAATCATTCTCCTTGCCATTGTCGTTTGTGGCGGGTTCTTCTCATCGTTCCTCTTCTCTCGGCTTCAAGGTCGAGCTCAAAGCCTCAAACTCATCGCCGAAAGCCCGAAATCCTTCTCCTCGCATGAAGGTCGAACTCATAGCATCGCCGTTGCGAGAGTTCTGAGTTGCTAAACTAATAATACTGATTTTGTTGATGTTTGCTTATTATAAAATGATGATGATGTTGTTACTAATATGTTGTTGGCTTGCTGATTTTCTGATGAGTTGCTAAACTAATAATACTGATTTTGTTGATGTTTGCTTATTATAAAATGATGATGATGTTGTTACTAATATGTTGTTGGCTTGCTGATTTTCTGATGATTAGTACCTTTGTTTAGTTGAAAATTTCTTTCTTAATGTTTTTTTTTTAGTGGTAGAGCATTATGTGTTTGTCATTTACGGACGTTTTAATCAACTTTAGTTATAAATTTTAATGTTTGAAGTTATTTATGAACTTTTATTGATAAATTATAGACAATTTATTATATGAAATTGTGAAATTTAAAGTTTATTAGGTTAGAAATTATTGAATTTAAATATTTGAAATTATATATTAAATTTTTAATTAATATTTAATTAAACCGATTGAATTCCAGTTAAATTCGGGTCAAATTATTGAACCAGTAAACCAATTATCCTACCGGTTTATTAACCGATTGAAAAATTCAAATATTATTTAGTAATTATGAGTTTATATTTTTAAAAATTAAAATATTTAATTTAATATATTTTAATTTTATTTATTTATTTATTTAGTAAATTGAGTTTTATATTAATAGGTTTAGGTTTTTTTTTTAATTTTAACTTAACATGAAGTTATACATACTTCTTAAACTATTATAGTGATTAGAAATGTGAAAAATTTTTTTTTTTTGCTTTTGTGATTAAATCATGATATAAACAAATAACAGTAAATAAATCTCTCTTATTATATTAAAAAATTAGATAAAAAATTAAGTGTCAAAAAATAAAATATTTTTAAACCGAATCATAATCATAGTTCTCTTGTCGATTAGAGCACTTTTTAAATTTTCCTTTTACAAGGATACACAATTTTTTTAAACTCTTTTATTTTTTGTTTGTATTCTCACTATTTTATATTATGCACACTTTTTTTCTTTTTACTCAACCTTTTATTAAATTATTTTTCGATGTAACAAGAAAATGTAGTATGGTCAGACGAATTGTTATTATTATGTACTTGACAAAATAGAGATGGTCAAGTTAAAATTTAGTGGTCATAGGAAAATTAATAATTATAAATTATGGTATTTCTTTTGGTTATATTAGTATGAATGTATGATAATATCTTTATTATATTGATTGTCTCTTAAATTATTAAATTTTGTTACGGCCTGATCCAAACTCTCTACGGGTCGGTCCGACCCGAATGCCATCCGACTCGAACGGTCAAGGGTGAGGCACCCCGCAACCGACCCGGACACGCGTCCCATACAGCTCACTTACAGCTGTGGGACAACGTCTCAGAAAAAGCGGGCCTACCCTTGTAGGGTCCACCTCTGACACAGTATATAAGGGGAAGGTTTTACCCTTCCCCCAAGGTACGTCACACCTCACTCCCCCCCCCCCCTTTTTCGCCTGCACATTACTGACTAGAGCGTCGGAGTGTCTTTGCAGGTGACACCCCCCTCTACAAGAAGTGCTCGGGACCCCGCCTACACCAGACCGGTAGTTCACGACGAGACGAGACCCCTCACCACCAACCAGTATACCAACCCGATCCGTCCGGTACCCGACTTACCGAACATTGGCACCATCTGTGGGGATCGAACCCACGACCACGTGGTGGTCCAAGGTGAGACAGCCCGCGAGGCTGAGCCCATAGGGGACCCCGCCGCGACTGCTCCCCAGCAGCGCACAGGATCCCCTCCGAGACACACAACACAACCTCACGAGAGACGCCCCTTCGGAGAAACAGGCGACAACCACGCTAGAATAATGCAAGAGCTACGCCACAGAATGCAAGACTTGGAACGTCGGCTGGCGGAAAGGGGACGCGAACACGCCCCAGAACAAAGCCACTCTCACTCCCATTCAAGGAGCAACTCCAGGCACACGCCCAGCCCCCAAGCTGAGTCCGAAAGCGCTGGGGAAAGGGGACGCGCGAGAAGACGCCATGACCCCGTCATTTATGCCAGGCGTGAGAGGCGGCGTACCACAAATCGCGAAACCGAAGACGCCCGCGGGGAGAACGACGAAGGGAGAACGACGAGAACACGAGGACCCGTGATAATGGGGGCGACCCCATTTTATCGTTCCATACTCGAAGTCCAGCTGCCAAAATATTTTGACAAGCCCACGGACATGAGGTATGACGGAACACAAGACCCTCTGGAGCACCTCACGGCCTTCGAGGCCAGGATGAACCTGGAGGGAGTCGGGGACGAGGTAAGATGCCGCGCTTTTCCGGTCACCCTGGCAGGACCTGCAATACGGTGGTTCAATAACCTCCCGCAGGGCTCGGTAACCGGCTTCGCGGACATCAGCCATGCCTTCTTAGCCCAATTCACGACCAGAATTGCAAAGGTGAAGCACCCGATCAACCTGCTTGGGGTGACCCAATGACCCGACGAGTCGACCAGGAAATACCTAGACAGATTCAACGACGAGTGCCTGGAAATCGACGGGCTGACAGACTCAGTGGCAAGCCTGTGCTTGACGAACGGACTCCTGAACGAGGACTTCAGAAAGCACATCACTACGAAGCCAGTATGGACAATGCAGGAGATCCAATGTGTGGCTAAGGAGTACATTAATGACGAAGAAGTCAGCCGGGTCGTGGCTGCCAATAAACGGCAACCCCCTACGTCCAAACCCGGCACCAAGAGGGCGGAGAAAGGCGAAAGGAACACGCCAGGGACGGGGGCCCGAGCAAAACACCAAGGCCATTCCCCCGAGTCAGGAAGTTCACCAACTACACCCCCCTGGCAGCACCAATCGTGGAAGTTTACCAACAGATAGCCGAGAAAGAAATACTATCGAAACCCCGACCTCTGAAGGATCGAACAGGAGGAAACAAGAACCTTTATTGCGAATATCACAAGGGGTACGGACACAAGACCCAAGACTGCTTCGACCTGAAGGATGCGCTAGAGCAAGCAATCAGGGATGGGAAGCTCGCCGAATTCTCCCACCTCATTAGAGAGCCAAGGAGACGGAACCGCGACCACGAAGGCGAAGACAGGTCCCGAGCGATAAGGCGATGCCAAGAACCGGAGGGAGACGACCACGGCCTCACAGTGGTTAATGTGGTAACTGCCAGGAATTCGGCCCCAAGGTCGAAAGTGGCACAGAAGAAAGACGCCAGGATCCTGGCCGTCTCCTCCTCATCTGCGAGAAATTCCCGAAAGCTCTCATCCATCTCCTTTGGTCCCGAAGACCAGTGGTTTGACGAGATACTGGAAAGTCCACCTATGGTTATTACGGCCAGAGTCGGAACCGGCCTCGTCAAGCGGATCCTCGTGGATACGGGGGCGGACTCGAACATCATGTTCCGCAACGTATTTGACGCCCTGGGGCTTCGTGACACCGACCTAGCGACCCACCAGCACGGTGTGGTAGGGTTAGGCGACCACTTCATCAAGCCAGACGGGATCATCTCACTCCCGACCTCAGTGGGACAAGGACAGGGGCGGAGGACAGTAATGGCAGAATTTGTGGTCTTGCAAGATTCCACAGCTTACAACATCATTCTGGGGAGAAAAACCATCAACGACCTTGGCGCGGCGATCAGCACGAAATTGCTTGTAATAAAGTTTGTTGCTGATAACGGATCTATAGGATCCATCAAAGGAGACCTGGAAACGGCAGTCGCCTGCGACTACGCCAGCCTCTCCCTGAGGAAGAAGTCTAAAGAAGCATCAGGGGTTTTTCTAGCCGACCTGGATGCCAGAATAGATGACAAACCCAGACCCGAACCAGAGGGGGACCTGGAAAAATTTAAGGTCGGGGACACGGAGGAGAAGTTCACGTTCATAAACAGAAATCTCCCCCATGGATTGAAGGGACCTTTGATGGAGATGATCAGAGCCAATGCCGACCTGTTCGTTTGGACACTGGCCGACATGCCGGGGATCGATCCCCGACTCATGTCGCACTGTCTGGCCGTCAAGCCGGAAGCCAAACCAGTGGCCTAAAGGAGGAGGAAGATGTCACAGGAAAGGGCAGAGGAGGTGGCCAGGCAGACGGCCAGCCTTCTCGAAGCGGGGTTCATCCGAGAGTTGGACTACTCGACTTGGCTATCGAATGTGGTCTTGGTGAAAAAGCACAACGGGAGGTGGAGAATGTGTGTGGACTACTCCGACCTCAACAAAGCATGCCCCAAAGACTGCTATCCCCACGCCAACATCGACGCACTCGTTGACGCGGCGGCGGGGTACTGGTATCTGAGCTTCATGGACGCTTACTCTGGGTACAATCAAATACCGATGCACCAGCCCGACGAAGACAAAACGGCGTTCATAACGCCTTGAGGGATCTATTGCTACAAGGTGATGCCGTTTCGCTTGAAAAACGCTGGTGCCACATACCAGAGGCTGACGAACAAGATATTCAGCGAGCTCATAGGCAAGACAGTAGAAGTCTACGTGGATGACATCCTTGCGAAAACCACACGACCAGACGATCTCCTAAGCGACCTGGGGGGCGTGTTCGCGTCCCTCCGACAAAACGGCATGAAGCTTAACCCGCACAAATGCACCTTTGACATGGAAGCCGGGAAGTTCCTAGGGTTCATGATAACCCAGAGAGGAGTAGAAGCCAACCCTGAGAAATGCCAAGCGATTCTCTAGATGAAGAGCCCGGGTTGTATCAAAGACGTACAACGATTAGCAGGGAGGCTGACGACGTTATCCCGTTTCCTTGGCGCATAGGCAGGAAAAGCCCTACCCTTTTTCAATCTGATGAAAAAGGGGATAGCGTTCGAATGGACCCCTGCGTGTGAGAAGGCATTCAACCACTTCAAAGAGATCCTGGCATCACCTCCGGTGCTCGGAAAACCAATGGCCGGAGAACCACTCTACCTCTACCTGGCCGTAACGGAGGAAGCACTTGCAGCAGTGCTGGTACGGGAGGAAGGAAAGGCTCAGCAACCAATTTACTTTGTAAGCAGGGCGTTGTAAGGAGCAGAGCTGAGGTATAGCAAATTGGAAAAACTGGCGTTGGCACTCCTAACCTCCTCCCAAAGGCTGAGACAATACTTCCAAAGCCACCATGTTGTCGTAAGAACGGACCAAGCAATTCGCCAAGTACTCCAAAAGACTAACTTGGCGGGAAGGATGATGACTTGGGCCATCGAGCTCTCCCAATATGATTTGCAGTACGAGCCCCGACATGCAATCAAGCCCAGGCAATGGCAGATTTCCTAGTAGAGGTAACAGGCGATCCCCAGAGAAAACGGGCACACGGTGGAGGCTCCATGTGGACGGGGCCTCCAACCAGACTTCCGGAGGCGCCGGGGTCATCTTGGAGAGCCCAGCCGGGGTCGTATACGAGCAGTCGACCAAGTTCGAATTCTTCGTATCGAACAACCAAGCGGAATATGAAGCCCTCTTGGGAGGACTGACCCTAGCCCGGGAAGTCGGGGCGACAAGGCTGGAAGTGTGCAGCGACTCACAGGTCGTCACCTTGCAAGTGAACAGAAGCTACCAAGCAAGAGACCCGTTGCTGCAAAGGTACTTGGAAAAGGTTAGAGAACTCACCAGGCAATTCCAGGAAGTCACGGTCCAACACGTTCCAAGGGAGAGGAACACACAGGCGGACCTCCTATCTAAACTAGCAAGCACAAAACCAAGAGCGGGCAACCGGTCCCTCATCTAAGGCATGGTAAAGGAGCCAACGGTCGCCCTACATGTGACGGAATCAAGCCCCTCCTGGCTGGACCCCATCACAAACTTCCTAGAACATGGCAAACTACCTGATGATGAGAAGACAACCAAAACGTTGAGAAGGAAGGCGGCCAAATATGCAATCATACAAGGACAACTGTTCAGAAAGGGACTCAGCCAATCCCTATTGAAGTGCTTGCACCCCGACCAGACGAACTACGTACTTAGAGAAGTCCACGAGGGATGTTGCGGCCACCACATCGGGGGCAAAGCCCTAGCAAGGAAGCTCATCTGAGCTGGGTATTACTGGCCATCAATGATGAAATACTCCAGGGAATTTGTTAGAAAATGCGTCAAGTGTCAAGAAAACGCCAACTTCCACAAAGTGCCGGCTTCCGAGTTGAGCTTACTGATGTCTACCCGACCTTTCGCTCAATGGGGAGTCGACCTCTTGGGGCCCTTCCCGGTCGGCCCAGGACAAGTTAAGTATCTCATAGTTGCCATCGACTACTACACCAAATGGATAGAGGCTGAACCACTGGCCAGCATATCCTCATCCAATTGTAGAAAGTTCATGTGGAGGCAGGTGATAACCCGGTTCGGCATCCCCGAGGTCGTCATCTCGGATAATAGGACGCAGTTCACCGACAAGAAGTTCGTGGAATTTCTCACCGGCTTGGGGGTAAAACAAAAGTTTTCCTCAGTTGAACACCCCCAGACAAATGGACAAGTAGAGTCCACAAACAAAGTCATCCTACTAGGCCTCAAGAAGCGCCTAGACAACAAGAAAGGCACATGGGCCGACGAGCTCGCTTCGGTCTTCTGGTCCTACCGGACAACCGAGCAAAGCTCCACGGGGGAAACCCCCTTTCGCCTAACGTTCGGGGTCGACGCGGTGATACCTATGGAAATTGGCGAACCGAGCCCACGACTACTCCTCATAAGAGTAGACGAAGCAGTGGAAAAGGACCTGGTGGACGAAACCAGAGAGATGGCCCACTTGTCAGAAATAGCACTGAAACAAAGAATAGCTCTGCGCTACAACACTAAAGTCCTCAGGAGAAAATTTGAAGAAAGAGACCTCGTCCTGCGACGCAACGACGTCGGGTTACCAACCCCAGGAGAAGGAAAGCTGGCGGCAAAATGGGAAGGTCCCTATAGAATCAAAGAAGTGCTCGACAAAGGCGCCTACAAGCTGGAGAGGCTCGACGGCAAAGAAATCCCAAGAACGTGGAATGCAGGTAACCTAAGGAGATTCTATTCGTAGCATGGCACACCGGCCAAACGGCCTGACGAGCCAATAGATTCCTACTCTATTCATGTGTTATTCCTTAGCTATTTATCTTAATCAAGTATCTGCCATGTTCACAAATTTGTCTGACTAACGACTAACTTTTACTTGTCTAAATTCTTTTATCTACTATTCTCCAATACGTATTCCACACAATCGCGTTCTTCAACGGCAACCTGGGACTGATCATCCCGGGAGCCAGTCGAATCATAGCCATGGCTAACGGCCGCGATAACACGACCAAGACGGTTCCAACCGTTACCAACATAAACGGCAAAACGAACACGAACAATAAGTCCACACCAGAAGAACGGTAACAAAACATAGGCGCTACTAAACAAACAGAATAAAGGCGATAATAAAAGGCCGACCAGGAGACCACTAAAAGTAGCGAAGGCCTCAACAGTTATAACAAGTATCTTACAAAACCACACAAAAACACAAAGTTACAAGGGCTCATTTTCGAGGCATATCAACAATCTTGCCGTCCTGGATTGTTTTGAAGACCCCAATAGCCGACGTATCGAATTCCGGGACCACGATCTTCACTTGGGCCTTGAGGGCTTCCTCGGTCATAAAGATTGCGTTCTTCCCCTGTTCCCTGGCCGCCTTATACTTCCTTTTCAACTCTCCCGTCTCGGCTCGCGCAGCCTCAGCCGACGAAACGGCCGCGTCGCGCTCCTTCTCCACAGCGACCACCCGACCTTGCGCGGCGTTAAGCTGGCTCTCTAGAATCATCTCCCGCTCGGTTATATGAGAAACGGTGGCATCAGAGGCATTCATTTTTTCCTTAAATGACGCAGCCCTCTCCTCAGCCTCCTTCCACCCCCTCTCCGCAGCGGCCAGTTGTTCCTGAAGCTTTTCGACCTGGACCTTGAACTCGTTGTTGGCTTTGGCAGCAGTATCAAGTTTCCTTCGCAGCGCCTTCATACTCGACAACTCGAACTCGGCCTTCCGAGCTATCACAGCTCCACGAAGAAGGGTTCGATACATCCACCTCGCCTGCCCGGCTAGGTCGGTGCCAAGGAAGTGCTCCTCCGTGCCAGGGATCAGCTGGGAGTCGATGAAAGTTCCAGCATCAAAATTTTTCTCCATCACGGTGAGGGTTCCTTCCGGGCTGGCAGAGGCCCTCAGTCTCTTGGGAGTATGAACAACTTCCACATCTTCTTCTTGGAGGGTAGAGGTCGAATGACCAACAACCGTTTCCTCGGGAATAGGGGAAGCCTGCGCCTCGGCCAAATTCTTTTTGTTCATCTCGGTGTCCTGGGGAGACGGCACGGCCTGATTTTCCTTCTCCTCGGAAGGGGCTTCCGGCTTCCCGGCCTCCCTCTCGTCAGCGTTCTCCTCATCACTATCCTCCAAGAAGGTCTTGACTAAATTTTCAAGCCCGGTCACCGAAGCAGACATCTCCACTACAACAGAGAAACGAATACGTTAGTCGTGAAGTCGAGGAGAACAAATCAAACAGCAAACAATGCAAAAACACAAGACAGAACAGCTCACAAATATAATTCCTGGCGGACTCCCGTTCACCCATAAGGAGGTGGGGGTTCACGGGATTCTTCCCAAAAAGAGCAAACAGCACATCGGCAACCCTTTTATTTACAGGGGACATTCCCTTGTAGGTCACCTTAATGAAAGAATTAGACCCCGCCCCGAAGCTCCAATAAGTCGGGATGAGGCGTTCCCCCTCTAACGATAACCAAAAGGGATGGCGATCTTTAACGGGACGAACTTTGAAGAATTTGTCCTTGAACCCATGATAAGAGTCCTCGAACAAGCCAAATATCCTCCAGCCTTGGGCAGACCGGAAGGACAGGAACCCTTTCCTTGCCTTTCCTTGTTTGGAGGGGTTGGTAAGGTTGAAAAAGAAGAGGAAGACATCCACTGACGCCGGCAGCTCGAGATATTCACAAACCATCTTGAAACAGCAGATAGAAGCCCAACTATTCGGATGGAGTTGTGACGGCGACACGGATATCCGATTAAGAAGCGACATCTGAAAATCGGAAAACGGTAGGCGAACGCCAACCTGGGTGAACATGGCTTTGTAAAATCAAATCTAGTCGGCGACCCGGGGAGAACGGAAGTTGATCTCATACAATCGCTCGTTGGGGGCAGGAACGAAGGTCTCGTAATTGGCCTCCTCATCTGTTCCCCCACACAGATACCCGGCTTGCCGGAACTCCGTCAACTCTGCCAGATCCATCTGGTTTGGCGAGTCCTTCACATCGGAGGTCACCCAGGCGTAGGGATCATAGTTTGCGGTGGAAATAGAAGCCCGGGAGACGACACGAGGCATACCTACAGTGGGGGTACCACTCCATTAATCTAGGAGATCGGGAGTCCGGAAAAAACCCAGAAACTATATCCATCTTATTCAACAGTTAAGCCCAAGCATGGCCAAAGCTACACCTATCACGCAAGCTACCTAAAGACCTACCCTGGAATGGTACCCCTCCCCTAACACATCTACTTAGCACTAAAAGGTCATCTAGCAACAAAAACCAAACAAAACAGCAAGAACACAAAACAAATACAAACAACAAGCATACAACGACGAAACAGAAAAGAGAGAAGTCCAAGGATTACCTGAATTTGTTGCGAAAACTGAGAAGGATGAAGGGAAAATGCACGAGGATACTACAACAACGCTCTGGGATTTTTGAAAGAAGAAGAGGGATATAACAAGGAGATGGAAGAAATATGAGTGTAAAGGGGAAAAAGGTTGAAGCAAACTGTTTAAAACTGTCACTCAAGAAGCGCGAAAGACTTGGGGGCAAAATAGTATTTGCGCATGGGGTTTTGCAACCCATTATGAGCATTTAATGCTCAGCACGAAGAACGAAGCGACGAACGGTTGCTTCAACAACCAAGAGACACGCGCGCAGGGGGCATGTCCCTTCCACGGGCGACCGACCTGACGATGATGCATAGAACATGAAATAACACGCCACTAATAGATCCCACGACTATCACTGGCGCGTGGGGGCACTGTTACGGCCTGGCCCAAACCCTCCGCGGGTCGGTCCGACCCGAACGCCACCCGACCCGAACGGTTAAGGGTGAGGCGCCCCGCAACCGACCCGGACACGCGTCCCATACAGCTCACTTATAGCTGTGGGACAACGTCTCAGAAAAAGTGGGCCTACCCTTGTAGGGCCCACCTCTGACACAGTATATAAGGGGAAGGTTTTACCTTTCCCCCAAGGTACGTCACACCTCACTCTCCCCCCTTTTTCGCCTGCACATTACTGACTAGAGCGTCGGAGTGTCTTTGCAGGTGACACCCCCCCTCTACAAGAAGTGCTCGGGACCCTGCCTACACCAGACCAGTAGTTCACGACGAGACGAGACCCCTCACCACCAACCAGTATACCAACCCGATCCGTCCGGTACCCGACTTACCGAACAAATTTGAAATTTAAAATTTATGTTATAATTATATTATAATTTTTTTAATAAATTTATTAGTCATATAAAAATATATTATTCTAAAATAAATAACAATGTCAATTAAAAGTTCAAAACACATGTTATAAACTTATTTATACTAAAAAATAATTTATACAAATATGGTTAATTTTTTCTTTTCTGATAGAAGAAATAGTAAAAGCAAGTTGAGTGACCACAAAATGAAAAAAAATAATACGATAGAGCCATGACTCTAAGTTTGACGAGAATGATGTGTGTTTACAATATCACCTTACTGGGAGTCATATAGGTTCACACCCCCTTTCTTTTTCCTTTCCCCCACAGATGGAAGATCCTGATTTAGTCGCCGCCACTAGAGTTCTATTCATAGAGGTACCAGAGGAGTATGTGTTTTAGGACCCTACAGGAAATACTGCGAGAGATGCTCAAGACTAGTCCTGAGATGATGCCAGCAAATTTGTGCATCACGGTGGAAGGATTGTAAGATAGATTGTCTTTGTTCCTTAGACTCTGTTTCTTTTACTACTTTTTTATGCCGGGGCTTTTTGGCCAGTTTCACTGACCTTTTCTTTACTGTTTTAGGGTAGTTTCATGCATTTTCTTAGGAAATAAGCAAGTTTTGGGTAGAATTTCACTTACATCTTGATTCAAGCAAACATGGTGCACTTTACATGATTTCATGAGAATTATGCATGAATTATATGACAAATTAGATGATGCATGTCTCATGATGTGGATTAGAACTTTGATGCACTTTATTGCTTGATTTCAGGACAAAAGAAGCAAGAAAGAACCACGTTAGCAGCCACGTTAGTCTAACTAACGTGACCACTAACGTGGAATGGGAGCTAGCTTGCAACGTTAATGAGAAAAGTAATCACCAATAACGTCTTCGAAGCCATCATAGCCCACGTTAAGAGTCATGTTAACTAAGTTAACGTGAACTCTAATGTGGAAGAAAGAAAGTGGAGCCAACGTTAGTGACACTCACCTTTGTTACTAACGTTGGACCAAGCTCATATTGGCCACGTTAGCTTCCACATTAACTTAGTTAACGTGGACTCTAACATTGGGAAGCAAAAGAGTGGCCAACGTTAGTGACAGTCACTATTGTCACTAATGTTGGACTAAGCCACCTTGAGCTACGTTAACTCCCACGTTAACTTAGTTAACATGAAAGCTAACGTAGAGAAAGCAAACAATCGCCAACGTTAGTGACACTCACCTTTGTCACTAACGTTGGAATGAGCCACAATGAGCCACTATGAGCCACGTTAATTCCCATGTTAACTTAGTTAACGTGGAAGCTAACGTGGAGGATAGGATGATGAGCCAACGTTAGTGACACTCACCTTTGTCACTAAGGTTGGAGATGGCTATCATTATCACGTTAGAAGTCACGTTAACTTAGTTAACGTAGACTTTAACGTGGGAAGTAGGGGCACCTTGGAACGTTAGTGACAAAGGTAAGTGTCACTAACATTCTCGAAGAATTGGCAAGCCTACGTTAAGAGCCACGTTAACTAAGTTAACGTGAACTCTAACGTAGGGGGAAGGGAGGACTCTCAACGTTATTGGAAAAGGTGAGTCCCAATAACGTGTGCGAAGGACCAAGAGGCAACGTTAGTAGTCACGTCGATGCTACTAACGTTGAAGTTAACGTGGATCATCTCTGGGTTAGGAACGTTAGTGAAAAAGGTGATTGTCACTAACGTTCTCGAACCCACACTCTCACTTAACGTTAACGCCACTAACGTCCTGAGCTAAACACCCTGCCTACTTCACACTTTCTCTTTGCATGTAAAGCTAAGCCTACTGCAGAAGATAACTGCTTCAAACTCAAGATCCAAAGGCCCATATCCAAGACTTGAAGAATCAACTAGAAGATCAGAAGAGTAGTATATATAGGGGTAGTTTTGAATTAGAGAGGAGCTTTTAGGGGAGCTGGAAATTGGAGAACTACTCTCTGTATAATTTTACTTTCTCTGCACTTCTAGTTTACTTTTCATAATGTATCTTCCATCTTCGTTTTCCATTTCTAGAGCTATGAACAACTAAACCCCCTTCATTGGGTTAGGGAGCTCTGTTGTAATTTGATGGATCAATATTAGTTTTTATTATTCTTCTTCTTCTTTTCTCTTGATTTTACTAGAAAGCTTTCAATCTTCATCCAATTGGGTAGTTATCTTGGAAAAGAAGCTATTCATACTCGGATCTCTTCTGAACCTTGGAAGAGGAATGAAGAGATCATGCTAGAAATACTTTCTCATGTTGGACCAAATTGGGGTTGGAAGGATATAGTGACTATAATCCTACCAACACTTGATTTGGGAATGCATGTGGTATAATCAGTGACCATACTTCATCTCTTCTCATGAGCAATTGACCAAGGAATTGGCTATTGATCAAGATTTGAGAGATTGAATTACAAGGAATTGTAATTCGATCACTTAAGATTGCCAAGGAGATCAATGAACGCATTAATTGAGGAAGAGATGAAAATGAACTTGATCCGGAGAATGCAACATCTCCTAAACCCAATGAATTTCCCATTCTGATCTTACCCATTCTTTTTAATTTCTGTAATTTACTTTTATGAGCATCTTCCCCATTCCCATTTACAATCCTGCAATTTACTTTCCGCCATTTATTTTCAGCTCTTTACTTCCAGCATTTACATTTTATGCTATTTACTTTTCCGCCATTTAATTTCCTGCAACTCTCACACCAAATTCTGCTTCGCTCAACTAGAACATTCCTCTAATTAAAGTTGCTTGACCAATCAATCCCTGTGGGATTCGACCTCACTCTATTGTGAGTTTTTACTTGATGACAATTCGGTATACTTGCCAAAGGAAAATTGTTGAGAGACAAGTTTCCGTGCATCAAGTTTATGGCGCCGTTGCCGGGGATTGATTTTGTATCAACAATGATTAGATTGGAGGATAACTATATTGAGCATTTTTCTTTTGTTTGATTTAAATTTCTGTTTGAGTAATTTACTTTCAGTTTTAGTTATTTTCTTCCCTTTCCCCTACCCATTTTCTTAGTTGTTTACAATTCAGTCCACTAACCCACTAACTGTTTGATATATTGCATCACTCATACTAACAGCATTTCTAACAAGAATAGTTTCTGCATCTATTTTCTTGCTTGTGCCTTGTTGGTTGTATGACAGGGAGAAGAAGCGGGGCTTCAACTTCTTTTGATTCTGAACCTGAGAGGACCTTCCTTAGATTAAGGAGGGAAGCAAGAGGAAAAAGAGTAGTGGGTGCTAAGGAAGAGGAAGAGTACTTTGAACCAGACATGGAGGAGAATATGGAGAACCATCATGAAGAAGAGGCTCACAACCATGGCAGAGAAGGTCTAGCAAATCATGCTGGGCAAGAGAGAAGAGTTTTAGGCTCTTACATCAATCCAAACCCAGGAAATTATGGGAGTAGCATCCAAAAGCCAACCATACATGCCAACAATTTTGAACTAAAATCACAGCTCATCACCCTTGTTCAGAACAACTGTTCATTCGGAGGAGGCGTCCAAGAAGACCCCAATCAACATCTAACCACCTTCCTGAGGATATGTGATACTGTGAAGTCTAATGGTGTTCATCCTGACACCTATAGATTACTTCTGTTCCCTTTCTCACTCAAGGACAAGGCATCTAAATGGCTGGAATCCTTCCCAAAAGAGAGTTTAGCAACCTGGGAAGATGTGGTGAACAAATTCTTGGCAAAGTTCTATCCTCCTCAACGGATCAACAGGCTGAGAGCTGAGGTGCAAACCTTCAAGCAGCAAGATGGTGAGACCTTATATGAAGCATGGGAGAGGTTTAAGGACTTGACAAGAAGGTGTCCACCAGATATGTTCAATGAATGGGTGCAACTGAACATTTTCTACGAAGGCCTTTCCTATGAATCAAAGAAGGCAGTAGACCACTCATCCGAGGGATCTCTGAACAAGAAGAAGACTATTGAGGAGGCCATAGATGTTATTGAGACTGTAGCAGAGAATGACTACTTCTATGCCTCCGAAAAAGGCAACACTAGAGGAGTGATGGAGCTAAACAATGTAGATGCACTGCTAGCCCAAAACAAGCTCATTACCAAGCAATTAGCTGACCTTACCAAGAAGATGAAGAGGAACCAAGTAGCAGCAATCACCACCTTATCAACAACCCAAGAGAGAGTGAATGCAGAAGCAGAGGATGAGCAAGAACAAGCCAACTACATTGGAAACTCACCCAGGCAGACCCATGATCCATACTCCAAGACCTACAACCCTGGTTGGAGGAATCACCCAAACTTTGGGTGGGAAAATCAACAAGATCAAAGCCAAGATCAGAGACGTCACAACCCCAACAACCATGCGGCTCACCAACATTCCACACAAAGATCATATTAACATCACCCTAACAACACCTCTTAATATCCATACCAAAACCAAAACAACCCTTCTCATCTCTCCAATCCCAACCCACCATCATCTGAAGATAGACTCTCCAGAATTGAGACTCTACTTGAGGGCATATGCAAAGAGATTCAAGATAACAAGGTGTTTAAAGAGGAGGTGCGAGCCAGTATCAAGAACTAGGGAGACACCATCAAGAGGCTGGAATTTCAAGTGGGATACTTATCTGAGAAGATTCCCAAACCTACTGATAGCTTCCTAAGTAACACAGAGAAAAATCCGAGAGGTGAAGCAAAGAAGGTCAGATGGGAAGATTGCAAGATGGTTACTATAAGTAATAAGGAGACTAAGGAAGAGCTGAACAACCCATTAGAACAACCTGAAGATACTTCAGCAGGAAAGCAGGGGGAGAATCATCAAGAAACCACAATTACACAGAAGGAGCTGACACAGAAGGAGCTGCTGAGACTATATGCACCCTTTCCCCAATTACTAAATGGCTGTGTAGAGAAGAGACTATACTCGAGGTTTATTGACATGTTTGCATCTCTCCATGTAAACATACCATTCATCAAGGCCCTCCAACAAATGCCCTCATACATTAAGTATATGAAGGAGCTGCTGACCAGGAAAAGCTCACTCAAGGGAGGACAAACCATAGTGATGAACAAGGAGTGCAGTGCTCTCATTCAACCAGAGCTGCCTACGAAAAGGAATGACCCCGGGAGTTTTCACATCCCCTGTGCCATAGGAGAAATAATGTTTGATAAAGGACTTTGCGATCTGGGAGCAAGCATCAACTTAATGCCTTTATCACTTATGAAGAAGCTACAGATCAATGAGATAATACCCACAGATGTAGTTATCAGGCTGGCTGATAAAACTCAAAAACAAGCAGTAGGAGTGGTTGAAAATGTGCTGGTGAAGGTTGGAAAATACTTCCTGCCCACAGACTTTGTCATCTTGGACATGGAATAGAGTCACCTCCACCCAATCATATTGGGAAGACCATTCCTAGCTACAGCCAGAGTACTTATAGATGTGGAGCGAGGGGAGCTAATTTTGAGGATTCATGATGAACAACTTACTTTCAATGTTTTCAAGCCCTCACAAAAAACAGATCAAGAGAACAAAGAACCAAGCAAAGATCACAGTGAGATACTGAAGGAAGAAACAGGCACTGAAGCACAATCAGCACATCTGGGAATCCCCTTAGTTGAGGAACAAGGCAATCAGCAGCTGTCACAGCTCAAAGAAAATCAGGAGAAACCTAAACCACCAGAGCTATATGAGACCAGCAACAAAACCGATTTGGAAGAGGAGGTCACAAAGAGCAAGGCAACATCAAAAGGAACAAAGAAGAAGGTACCAAGGAGGTGGAGGAACAAGAAGATCCCTACAGAGGACTTCTCTCTAGGGGATAAAGTAATCTCAGCGTACTTCCCAGCTATTCTCCCCGATCTCCCCACCATCCCATCTCAGCTACCTAAGGTTTTTACCATCAACAGAGTTCTCTCCCTAGAACATGTGAAAATCCTTGATGAAGCCAATGGAGATAGATTTACTGCAAGGGGGGAGGACTTGAAGCACTACCAGCCACCCTGACAAAGGAAAAACGTCAAGCTAGTGACGCTAAAGAAGCGCTTCATGGGAGGCAACCCATGTTTTACATGCTTTTAGAAGAGTTAATAATGCAAGGTTCATGAATTCCAAACCAACCCTGACATACACTTGAATGAATCCTTTTATGCAGCATATAGTAAAGAACAAGTTTGGTGTTCAAGGCATACTAAGAGAGCATAATTGTGATGTTACTCTTAGAGCCTTGAACAAAAAAAAAATCTTACATCACATGGCCACAAACTAAGTTTGGTGTCACCCATGGTGTCACCAATGTTGCATACACGGACACATTCAGTTAATCAGTTGGTTGGCATTCATGAATACTACTTAGTTAGTTATAAACAAAAACTAAAAAAAAGGGTGGTAGTTGTTCCCATTTTTATTTTGCCGCCACTATCCACACAATTAATAATTACACTTTTTCTTGTTTTGTAGGAAAATTGATGGACAATTGAAAGGAAGATTCGGCCACCACAAAAGGGGAGTATTTCACACGTGTCTCAAGGGGGAATGCATTGGGAAATGTTGCCATGCAAAAATTGAAAGAATGAGACCCTTGGAGACCGAACCAATCTCCTTCATAAAGATGAGGATCCTTGTGCTCATCCTATGCAAAAACCCCATCCGTTCATCACACAACCACTCCATCAATCCAAACCTTTCATTCACACACCACCTCTCTATATAAGTGATCCTTGTTCCGTACCCCACCTTCACATTCCAATTCCCATTCCTCACACTACACACCTTCGGCATCCAAACCCCTTCATCACACCTTGTCCTAACCAACCGAATTCCTCATCTATCCGTACCTTCCATCCTTTTCACACATCAACCCAGACTCATGGCATCATCAAGCTCCAAGAGGCAAAAGAGGAAGGAACCAGTGGAGAGCATTCTTTTCGATGAGAAGAGATTCAAAACTGCATTCCATGAACTCGAATTTGAACGGATAAAGCTCAAGAAGATACTGCCTGAGTTAACATTCCAAATTGATGAGGATGAGTGCCCACAGATTCGAGAGAAGATTGAACAAAGGGGTTGGCAAAGGCTGACGAACCCAGAGGGAAAGATAAATGCAAACCTCATCAAAGAGTTCTATGCAAATGTGGTCAGAGAAGACAAAACCAAGGCCCCCACCTTCAAAAGTTACGTAAGAGGAAGAGAGGTGGACTTTAGCCCCAATGCTATAACAAGGACTCTTCAGTTGAAATCACCACATTTTGATGAGCTTGGTTATCAAGCAAGAGTAAGTAAGAGCCCTGACAATGATGAACTCGAACAAATTGTGAATGACATATGTGTTATAGGAGCTGACTGGGAAAGGTATGCGGATAAGAGACCCAGGTTCATCTAGAGAGGAGACCTCAGCCCTGAAGCCAAGGGATGGTTTGAACTCGTGAGGAGATCTATCCTCCCAGCAGCGAACAATTCTGAGGTCAACGTCACTCGAGCTACTATGGTACATTACTTAGTACAAGGTGGAGATATCAATGTGCACGAACTTATAGCTGAGGAAATTCAAGAGTCAGCTAAGAAGATTGATTCGGGTGCCAGGCTTTGGTACCCCAGCACCATCCTCAGACTGTGCACGAAGGCCAAGGTTGTCTTCGAAGATAGCAACCCAGATTGGTTAAATCCTGGGAGGCTAATTACGTTTCAGCGTCTAACTTATGTGACACCAGCCCAACAACAAAGAAGACCTCACATAGGAAAGCCAAAACCAAAAGGAGGATCTCACCAAGAAGAGTCTCATCAGGAAGAACACCAACAAAGAGAATATTATGACCCAACCAACATAAACATGAATAACATTCATGGAGCCATTGAGGAGCTAGCAAGGAGTTATATGGAGGAACAAGAACAACAACTGCACATTCAAGCTCAAAGGATGGATCGTTAAGAAGAACTCCTTTCTAATTGGATGAATCAACAAGGAGAATGGCAAAAACAGCAAATGGAACACTACTCCCAGCTCACTCAAGCCATCAATCAGGTGACTGAAAGGTAAGAGCGTCAAGACAAATGCCTTCAAGAACTCAACCAACGTTAGCTAGCTCAAACGAAGGTGTTCAATGAATTCAGTGTACTTAATAAAGGACGGCAACTACATAGGGAGGAGTTCAACATAAACACTCAAGCCAAGTTGAACTACATGTCTAGTCATCTGCATAATCTACACTCTGCAATCCCTAAGTATGATGAGGTCCAAAAAGATTTTACAGAACAAGAGGAAAGGAAGGTGAAACAGCAGAAGGAAATATTGAAGAAGAAGATGGAAGATGCTGGCTTCTGAAAGAAGTTGATTGGAAAAAGCAAGGGAAGCGGGAGTGCAAGCACTCAAGAAAAACACAAAGAGGACCAGCAAGAGGAAGAGCATGGGCAACCCCATGATTAAAAGGTGGTGGAGTTCCCTCTTTAATCCATATTTTTCAAGCTTTAATAAGGAAAATCATATATGAAATAGAACATGTTCCATGGTAGTTAGGATTTTGAATTATGCCTTTAAGTTTTTCATTGCTTAGGTCTATGCTTGCTAGTCTGAATGTCACTGTTGCATCTTCACCTTGCTTACTTGTATGCTTGTCTCCTTTTGAATCAAATAAAAAGAGAATGTGTGTTATCAAAGACCAGAGTGGAATCCATATTGTGGAGTAAGTTCCTAATTCTGTGGTGTGGTAATAGATTAGCTAAGTTGGTTCACCAATAAGGTGGGAAGGCAACTATCTATCCTGAATCATGTGCTTGAAACACACCCCATGAGACTAGCTGAATAACAAGATCCTAATAAGAAAAAGGAAAAGAACAATAAGAGTTGAAAAAGAAAGAAAAGTTAATAAAAAAATAAGGCTAGGCACCAAGGGCTTGAAACTTGAGGGATGTGTCTGTGGTGCTCTTGTACCAAGGATCTACTTGGATGAATAAGTTCTTAGGAGTGCTTCATCACTTGGTAACTTAGGTTAACTAACCCGGGATTATCAACTGAAAATCCACTATCAAGAGCAACCTTGCTACAGAACATTTAGTAACCCAAAGAGGTGCTGGACACCAAGACCTCAAGGAAAGAAAATAACAAACCATGTGCCTATGGTGTGTATGTATGGGGGAAAGAGACTTGAGGGAGTAAGTCCTTAGGGGTGTCTTAACACCTAGCACCTTGAACCAACTGGTTCGGGAGTGCTGGCTGAAAGCTTATCTTAAAGAGTCGCCCCCTTACAGAGCACCTAGTCTGAGAACACAAATAAGTCTTGAAATGACAAAAAGGATCAATGAATAAGAGTCTCATAGGGTGCAGTCAAGTGAGTATTCCATGACATGATAAAGGTCTGAAAGCCAGTGAAGGAATGAACCTAAGTTGCTATGCATGAAACCACCATAAAACCAAGGACATAACTTCCACAATAATGACTCATTTCTCTTGGCATTTCATTCATCATTCTCTTGTTCCAGTACTTGCTTAGGGACAAGCAAGCTTTAAGTTTGGTGTTGTGATGCCGGGGCATTTTGGCCAGTTTCACTGACCTTTTTTTTACTGTTTTAGGGTAGTTTCATGCATTTTCTTAGGAAATAAGTAAGTTTTGGGTAGAATTTCACTTACATCTTAATTCAAGCAAACATGATGCACTTTACATGATTTCATGAGAATTATGCATGAATTATATGACAAATTAGATGATGCATGTCTTATGATGTGGATTAGAACTTTGATGCACTTTATTGCTTGATTTCAGGACAAAGGAAGCAAGAAAGAACCACATTAGTAGCCACGTTAGTCTAACTAACGTGACCACTAACGTGGAATGGGAGCTAGCTTGCAACATTAATGAGAAAAGTAATCGCCAATAACGTCCTCGAAGCCATCATAGCCCACGTTAAGAGTCATGTTAACTAAGTTAACGTGAACTCTAACATGAAAGAAAGAAAGTGGAGCCAACGTTAGTGACACTCACCTTTGTCACTAACGTTGGACCAAGCTCATATTGGCCACGTTAGCTTCCACGTTAACTTAGTTAACGTGGACTCTAACGTTGGGAAGCAAAAGAGTGGCCAATGTTAGTGACGCTCACCATTGTCACTAACGTTGGACTAAGCCACCTTGAGCTACGTTAACTCCCACGTTAACTTAGTTAACATGGAAGCTAACGTAGAGAAAGCAAACAATCACCAACGTTAGTGACACTCACCTTTGTCACTAACATTGGAATGAGCCACAATGAGCCACTATGAGCCACGTTAACTCCCACGTTAACTTTAGTTAACGTGGAAGCTAACATGGAGGATAGGATGATGAGCCAACGTTAGTGACACTCACCTTTGTCACTAACGTTGGAGATGGCTATCATTACCATGTTAGAAGCCACGTTAACTTAGTTAACGTGGACTTTAACGTGGGAAGTAGGGGCACCTTGGAATGTTAGTGACAAAGGTAAGTGTCACTAACGTTCTCGAAGAATTGGCAAGCCTACGTTAAGAGCCACGTTAACTAAGTTAACGTGAACTCTAACGTAGGGGGAAGGGAGGACTCTCAACGTTATTGGAAAAGGTGAGTCCCAATAACATGTGCGAAGGACCAAGAGGCAACGTTAGTGGTCACGTCGATGCTACTAACGTTGAAGTTAACGTGGATCATCTCTGGGTTAGGAACGTTAGTAAAAAATGTGATTGTCACTAACGTTCTCAAACCCACACTCTCACTTAACGTTAACGCCACTAACGTCCTGAGCTAAACACCCTGCCTACTTCACACTTTCTCTCTACAAGTAAAGCTAAGCCCACTGCAGAAGATAACTGCTTCAAACTCAAGATCCAAAGGCCCATATCCAAGACTTGAAGAATCAACTAGAAGATCAGAAGAGTAGTATATATAGGGGTAGTTTTGAATTAGAGAGGAGCTTTTGGGGGAGTTGGAAATTGGAGAACTACTCTCTGTATAATTTTACTTTCTTTGCACTTCTAGTTTACTTTTCAGAATGTATCTTCCATCTTCGTTTTCCATTTCCAGAGCTATGAACAACTAAACCCCCTTCATTGGGTTAGGGAGCTCTGTTGTAATTTGATGGATCAATATTAGTTTTCATTATTCTTCTTCTATCTTTTCTCTTGATTTTACTAGAAAGCTTTCAATCTTCATCCAATTGGGTAGTTATCTTGGAAAAGAAGCTATTCATACTTGGATCTCTTCTGAACCTTGGAAGAGGAATGAAGAGATCATGCTAGAAATACTTTCTCATGTTAGACCAAATTGGGGTTGGAAGGATATGGTGACTATAATCCTACCAACACTTGATTTGGGAATGCATGTGGTATAATTAGTGACCATACTTCATCTCTTCTCATGAGCAATTGACCAAGAAATTGGCTATTGATCAAGATTTGAGAGATTGAATTACAAGGAATTGTAATTCGATCACTTAAGATTGCCAAGGAGATCAATGAACGCATTGATTGAGGAAGAGATGAAAATGAACTTGATCCGGAGAATGCAACATCTCCTAAACCCAATGAATTTCCCATTCTGATCTTACCCATTCTTTTTAATTTCTGCAATTTACTTTTATGAGCATCTTCCCCATTCCCATTTACAATCCTGCAATTTACTTTCCGCCATTTATTTTCAGCTCTTTACTTCCAGCATTTACATTTTCTGCTATTTACTTTTCCGCCATTTAATTTCCTGCAACTCTCACACCAAATTCTACTTCGCTCAACTAGAACATTCCTCTAATTAAAGTTGCTTGACCAATCAATCCCTGTGGGATTCGACCTCACTCTATTATGAGTTTTTACTTGACGACAATTCGGTATACTTGTCGAAGGAAAATTGTTGAGAGACAAGTTTCCGTGCATCACTTTTGTAGCATTTTTTAGGGATAAGACTTAATATTTTCTTTTGTTAACCCAGGTACCAGCCTAGGATCTACATGAACCAAGTATCTGGAAAGTTGTCAGTTGTATATATGTCTATATGAATATATATCTAAGTATGTCGAGTTTGTATGAACTAATTTGGGATGTATATATGCATGAAAGCTTTTCTGTAATCTCGTCGTTATTTGATTTTGCTGTTAGTTTAGTATTTATTTTATATTGTATATCTCTGATAATGTTTTTGGTTGTTACTAGCGGGTTTATTAAAGAAAAGAATATGATAAATATAAGCTAACATACACGATTCTGTTAGTACGAAAGACTCATATGTATTAAATATTAAAGAGTCTAGAAAGTTCTAGGGTTACTGAGAAGTGACACTGATGAGCCTATGTTAATCCCCATTTGTTCTTAATTTTAGCACATCACTACCCCTAAGTGAAAATCAATAAATGTACTTATTTGGATCTTTGATTAGCTTAGTCTGGTGAGAGTGTGCATCATTTAAGTATGGGAAAGTTTGAGAATATGGGATGAGATAAAAGTGTGTTTTTGTTGAAGATCTTGGGAATTGGATATATACTCATGCATTAAATGTTTAAACCATATGCATTGATACTTTTGTATATATTTTATCTTGAAAAAAAAGAAAGAAAATTAAAAAAAAAAGAAAAAGAGAAAAAGAAAGCAATAAAAAGGGTACAAATGTTAACCCCAAAGGAAAGTAATAAGAATAATGCATATAGGTTGTGAATTGAAAAGAATGTATGAGTGTGTGAAAAAGTGAATAATGGGTAGCTAGTTTTGCATTAGAATTAAATAGGTTGTCATAAGTTAGTTAGGAAGTTTAAGTTAATCAAAGATTCAAATTTTAGTCTACTTGACCAAATACAATCTTACCTTGATCCTAGCCCGATTACAACCTTTGAAAGTCCTCATGATATTTGTATGCATGCATTGAATAATTATTAATTGTTAGATAAAAAACAAATCTTAGAAAGCATGATTAGAGGAGAATTGAGTGAATTGACCCTAAACACTTGAGTGACTAGAGTATATACACATTCGGTGAGGGTTTGATTGCTCAATTCTATGTTTTCACCTATTTTATCTCTTATCTTGCAAGTTTATAATTCTTTTCAATAACTCAATTCAATTGTTGATTTGATTGTGATTGCTTTAGCCCTATGTTCATATATGTATTCTTGGAAATTGACTTATTTTGACTAAGTAGTTGCATGATTTAGATAGTTTACTTGCATTGAATAAATATTGGTATCCCTTTCTTGTATCCATCTTTGGTATAGCATGAGGACATGCTATTGTTTAAGGTGGAAATGTGATGAATCCACATTTCATGGTATTTATTTGCTTTAATTTAGTGGATTTCATTGCCTTTTCTTGCATTTATTCATTGAAATGGCATAATTTCATGATTTCCTCCTAATTTGTGCTTAAACATGCTTTTTAGGCCTTATAATTGCTAAATTTCATTCACTTTAATCTCATTCGATGCCTTGATGTATTTGTTGAGTAATTTCAAGTTTCCAAGGCAAAGTATGGATTGAAGAAGAGAGGAGAAAGCATGCAAAAGTGGAGGATTCATTGAAAAAATAGAGTTTGGAGCTCTTCAGCAAGTGTGCGTACGCACAGTTATGCATGCGTACGCACGAGAAGAAAATTAGCAAGTGTGCGTACGCACACACCTGTGCGTACGCACAAGTCCTGGCACGTGACTTCATTTAATGCAAAACACTGGGGGCAAATTCTAGGCTTCCAGAGCCCAATCCGACTTATTTTTGAAGCTATTTCAAGCCTAATTCAAGAGAAACAAGGGGAGAGCAATTAGGGTGGAATAGAAACATGTTGTAGGTCATATTCTAGAGAGAGAAGCTCTCTCTTTTCTCTAGAATTAGGTTAGATTTAGGTTTACTTCTTGTCTTGATTTACTTTTCCTTGCACTTTATTGTTCTTGTATCTTTGTTCCTTTAGTTTTACTTGCAATTTCCTTTATTTTGTTGCCTTTAGGTTCATGACTCTTATTTAGTTTTGATTTTATTTAATGCAATTTATGTTTTCATGTCATTATTGCTTTCTTTAATTGTTAGTTGTTACTTTATTGCATTTGGGTAGTTGTAGATTTTATATTTCTTACTATTTTACCATACTTTCCTTTTATGCCTTCCAAGTGTTTGATAAAATTCTTGGTTGGATTTTTGAGTAGATTTTAGCACTCTTGTCTTGTGATTGAAGACTTAGGCGACCTTGAGTCATTGATGTCCAAGACTAATTGTGATTAGGATTGTTAGTTGGTTTGGTTTCCACTAACGCTAGTCTTTCACTAAGTTAATTAATAAGTTGGATAGAACTTGTGGATTGAGATCAATTATCCCCTTTTGACTTATCCTCGATGTTAGGGTTAACTAATTGGGATTAATTCTTCACAATTACCATACTTGTGGTCAATGGCTATGATAGATAACCTTAACCCTCAATCATTGCCAAGAGGGTCTTTTTAGCATTTGAATTTCCTTTTTTTATTGCTTTAATTGCTTTCATTTAATTCCTTGCAAGCTCATTTACTTTCTTGCCTTTTATTTTCTTGTCAATTGCTACCTTAACCCCTATTCTCTCATAGCCAATAATTGTACACTTCATTAAAATTCATAGGAAAATGACCCGGGACTTCAAAACTCCCAGTTAATTTGTGTTAATTGTGATATCTTTGATTTTTAAACTTTGATGTTGGTCAATTGTTGGGTTTGGACTATACTTGCAACACCAATTCTATTTTGAGAAAAATTCCAAACCTACTTTTGGCCTCCATCAAACACCTGATGACTGGTAGTGATTTGAACTACCGAAACTTGGGTCGTTACAAGGCAGTGTAACAGAAAAAGAAATTTGAGAAGGAGAAGGGGAAAGAAAAATGGGTTATTTAAGTAATTTTGTTTATTTCAGTCTCTGTATTTATCTTAAATCAAACAGGATACTGAGACATAACTCGGTCCTATACTTTTTACACCAAACACAATACAGAAACTTAATTTAGTCACAGTCTCTCAGTCTCTATCTCCCAGTATTTGTCTTTTAGTCTCAGTCTCTCCTCCAAACGCAACCTTAGGATTTAAGTGATTCACACACACAAAATAAAAATGACAGATCAAAATAAAAATTTTATTCAGTTGTAATTTCTTCATGTATTAAAAATTGGGTAATTTACGTTAATAAATTGATTGGAAGCTAAAATTATGCAAATGTTCTAAATAAAAATTAGTTACACGCCTGTCCTAAATAAATCTATATAAATCAAATCAGATAAACTTAATTTAAGCATATACACATAAATCAAATATGCCCAATTCAATTTGTGCACAAATGTAAAAATCTAGGTAAATCGAACTAACCTAATTCGATTTACTAAAAAAGGAGAGAGAGTGCTTCGTTTCATGGTAAATCGAAATAGGCAATATCGAATTATAAGAGAGAGAGATAAAGAGTAAATCAAATTATTCTAATTCGATTTACTAACTATGAGAGAGAATCCAAAGGGCAGAAAGCGATCAAGTTCAAAACTGCGATCATAGAGGACGATCCGAATTGAATTCTATAGACTAAATGAAATTGCTCGTATTGCTGGTAACATCAATGAGGAGGTGACTACCCAAATTTTTTTTCTTCATGTTAGATTTGAAATGTTAGAATTTTTAGTAATTTAGAATTGTTAACTAGAATTTTTAAATTGGATTTGTTAGTGACAGTAGTGATTTAGAATAGTTGATCATAACTAAATGGGAAAGTATGAGGAGCCAATGGAATATTTGTACAATGTGTACAATGGAGGATTATGGAGTATTAGAGATATAACTATTAGTATTACCTTTTGCCATCAGCTGAAACTTTTGGGATGAGTGGTATCATGACATGGTATTAGAGCTCTGGATCTGAAAGGTCAAGAGTTCGATCTTGGGTGAACTCCAAAATCAGTTTAAGTTTTTGGGAAGATGTTTATTATCCCTAGTACTCAGATGGTTATTATGGAGAATGTTCATTTTGTAACTCAATAGCTCATTGTATATATTGTACAAATAGTCCATTGGCTCTCTAGCAGGACTTAACTAAATATATATAGGTAGTGATTATAGTTAAATATAGAATTTTAGGAATTTGATTTTTACGGATAAGATTAGAGCATATGCGGTGAAGACACCAAAATTGGATTTTGCATATATGACATGATTGGACTTTAACTTTTTAGGATAAAATTATCATCACTTAAGGAAAAGTTAATAAATTATAAGATTATGAATTGGGCTATTATACAATTTTTTTCAACCAGTTATGAATAATATTAAATTTTTTTAATCAAGTTATTTATTGATTGTGTGAAGTTTGTTATAAATTCTTAATAAATATTTTTTACTATTCTGTAAATTGAATTGGCCTATTTTTATTTACTATGCTAAGAAGGCCTATTTTGATTTACCATGCTAAGAAGTCTAGCTTCTCAAAATAACTATCTTATTGCAAATAAAAATATGGATAAAAAGAAAAAATTAATTATCTATACATATTTGTGCAATTTAATTTTATCTAATAATATTTTTTATATATTTTTTTTCTTTTTTATTTTTCTACTACACTTTTTCATTTGTAATAACTAGTGTATCAATAGAAACTCAAGTACCTCTTGATTTACTCTTTTATTTATTAAATAGATGTAAAAATAATAAAAATGAAATTAATTGAGATAGTGAGTTGTTTATAGCCTAAAAAAAGATTTTCGGTTCAAGTCTTTGATATAATAGAAAAAAAAGTTTATAAGTTATATATAATAAAGGGTATTTTAGAAAAAAAATTGGACACCAAAGCTGTCTCATATTCCTATTATATATGGATAATTTACTTATTTAAACTAGTTGAAGATCAATATTACTAGATAATCCTAAAAATGAATGTACTATAATTTTGTTCTCCCATCTTTAATATAAATTGTGGTTTCTCTACAATTTTTTGGAATAAAACATATAGAAATACCACGACTTATATGGTAAAGTATCATGCATAATTCATGGCAAATATGCTAATTTTATAAGGTTAAAAAAAGTAAACCTATTTCATGTGATAATACCACGATTAACATGTAAATCAAAACCATGGAGAGTCAAAAATTACCATAGGGGCATCGAGCATAAGTCGATGAAGGAGCCCAGATGCCTCAGCTTGGCCAATCCTATAGCCTAAGTTTGGAAATCCCTACTCAGCCATAACATCAAGATTGAAGGTTGACAAGTGAAGAGGGTATTGTTGTGTGGCTGAACGTTCAGACGGACCGCTGGCGGATCTGACCGGAATAGTACCACTGTCCTTATTACTAGCAACACCAATTGTAGGAGGCTCCTCATTGTCATCGTGATCACCAAGCGCTTCTTCGCTTGAATCTGCCTTCCTAACATCCATGGAATCTCCAGCCACTCTAATAGGTGATGATATTGTAAGCGTAGGCTCACAAAATGTGCAATTATCTCCTATGTCATATGCATGGTCCACTTTATAATTGAAATTTGCGGCGAAAGAAGTTGATGCCACCAATGGTGTAGGAGCTAAACCCACAGGTGTTGAGCTTGAAGCTCTAATTGTGCCCAGATAATGGGGATTTAGAACCGATCCTCCAAAAATTGGAACCACCTCTTCAAGTTTTGCATATAACTTTGTCGTACAATCTCCGAAAAGCTTTTACGGTAATGAAATATTCCTGCAAGTCATAATCGCTCTATAACTTAAAGTCTCAAAGGAATAGAACTCACAAATCATTTCCCAATTGCAATCGGAATCCTATATAATAATTGACCCACTTTCCCTTCTCCATATAACCCAGTTTTTTGTAAAATATTATCCTGCAACTCTCAAATATTGTAGATGGCATGATAAATATAGCATATAGCTTCTTCTTTTCAATAAAGGTGAGACCCTCCCTAGTTTCTTTAATCTCTCCGTTACAAAGGACAAGTGCTAAGAAACTATCACTCATTTCTTCACTCTGCTACACTCTCCACGCTAGTGCGAGCTATTTATACCTTCAAAATATTTGGATCCACAAACTAAATCATTGACTTTTATTTATTTTTCCATGTCTCATGGTTAAATCATCATTAGAAGAAAAAAGGCCTGTCGCCACACTAATGCGTGAGCATCTTAAGCACTTTTCATTAGCATTTTTTTATAGAAAAGTTGTGACTTTTGCTTAATAATTATATGATTTTTAAGACTTTTCTATTAGTACTTTAATTTTCTTGGTTTCATGATTCTTATAGAAAATTGTTAGGAAAAAAGAAGCAAAAGAATAAGGAGGAACCAAGAATTAAAGACAAGTACAAAGAGAATTTGTGGATACTGTTAACCCTGACCTCTTTACACTCCAACGAGCAAAACTTGAGCTATATAAGTCCAATTGATGCGGTTCTAGCAGCATTAGAAAACTAACTTTCAGAGATTTCCAACAATGTATAATAGTTTATACTTTTTCTCTAGCATCATGGCGCTAAACTCCGCGACATTGGAGTTTAGCGACAAACCGCATCCAGCATCACCATTCCATGTGTAACACCCTTACTATCAGAATGTCATGCTTCCAGCTGTGCCACTCTGATAGCTTAGATATTACGATGACTCTAAATATATTTAATTTAATAATAGTAGCCTGTTTAAAACTTAAAATACGCATAACCTTTCGAAAGACTTTTTCGTTGAAAACATATATATATATATATATATATATATATATATATATATACATACATACAAAGAATACATATATACACATAGTACCAATATACAAACTTTACATATCTAAATCCTATCCCTCTTACAAAATTGGTAAAGATAAAGACGAGGAGAAAAGTATAACATCTAAAATAGTACAAAAACATATCATATAACAAAACTAGAAGTAGAGCCTTCATAATATCTTCACCCATGTCCTGAAAAGGAGAAAATCTGTAAGGGAGTGAGAACATCGTCCTCACTGGTTCTCACTATAAGGTTACAGAATTGCTATAATAAGATACGTAAAATAAAGTTATTTTTAAAGTACAGTGATCATTGCTCGTCTTATGTGCCTTTTTAAAATCTAAAGATTCACATTAAAATATCCAAAAATCCTTTTTAAAGAGAACTTAGTTAATTCCTCAAAATCCAAAACCTTTTTCCTTTCTTGTAAAATCTTAAATATTTTCCTAAACAGTATGAATGATCAACCTGTTCCAAACATAGGTTCATTAAGTCTATGCTGAACCAATTTGATTTTTCATACAGAACTAGACCTCCAGCACAAACCAATCACGGCCTTAGGCCCATCACATAATCAAACACGGCCTCTGGCCCACACAACTCAATCAACATCCAATCTACCACAATCCAACCAATTTCAGTCACAAACACAAGTAGAGAAGTTCAAACACAATCAAGTAGTTACATCAAGTATAGCAATTAGCAGTTAATCATAATTATTCACATAGGCAAACCAATTACAATATGCACACCTAAATAATATCACATAGATGCATATGATGAATGCCTGTTCTACTGGATATGATATCACATTGTCGGTTCAATTGCCAACCCGAAACATTCCCATAGGAATGTCACTTTCGGTTACGTTTATAAAAAAGGGAACCTCCCCAGGGTTATAGTGCCCGGCCACTTTCCCAGAGATATAGTGTTCGGCTCACTCTTATAACCGAAAGATTGTTCGGCGTACGAGATTAATCACTGTATTTATGCTTACTCCCAAAGATATAGTGCTCGGCTCACTTTTTCAGAGATATAGTGCTCGGCCGCTTTATGGAATACATATGTACCAGTAAAAAACAGAATATCATTTTGAAAACAGTTCAATTGTCATTGGTCATATTCTCAGCTTGTCCTAATCTCAACATATATTCATCATTCAATCATAGGTTCCAAATCAGTCTCAAATCATAATCAAACTCATCCTCGGCCCATTTACTTTCAAATAACAAACGTATTCAAGAATCACTTTTTCTCGAGTCAATTTCCTTTCACAACAGAGCCACTTTTTGCAACATCTTTCCAAAACTCCCAAACGACTTTAAAACTATGCCAAATTCAAAATCTCTTCTGAAAGACTCAAAATCATTCATTCTAAATTAGGATTTGGTCTTAAATCCCTCAGCAGAGCTTTAAGATTTTAGGGGAAAATAAACTAACTCATTTCCTTAAATTCAATTAAAACTTCTAAAACCTTGGCTTTTTTATTTGAATAATTAAAAATAAAGAAATAGAATTTAAACCAAAACCAAGTCATGTATCCAAATATTCCGAACCAATTTCAAAACCAACTTACTTAAACTAAAACTAAATCATTTGAACAATAAACCAATTTTAATTTCATTCTTAAATCTGAAGCATTTTTCAAGGGCTCGGAAATTGTTTTAGATTTGCTAAATCAAAATTTCAAAGAATGCTTCAAACGTTTCCTAAAACGTCGTAAAATGAAATTAGTCAATCGAAATTCAAGTTTCTCTTAAATCCACTAAAACTCCTTCGATTTTACTTATTTAATTAATTTCTAAAACATAAGTATTTTCATCTTTAAATCGACTTTAAAACATAATTCTTTTCGTAAATAAATTACACTAAAAAATATAATATTTTTCCTAATAAATAATTTCAAACATGATTCATTTATCAATAATCCAATTCAAATCATAATTCATTATTTTCAAAACAATATTTCAAACAAAGTCTCGAATTTTATAGAAATTTCGGCAGCACCTCCCCTAAAACTTGGACTTTGCCACCCTTTATGGGTCCCAACCAAACCAATCCTCAACCTTTTCCAACGGGTTCAAAACCAAATCAGTTTCTAATAAAATAAAATCCAGACTTTCAAACTATCAAAATCATTTCAAATCATACCAATCAGAAATCTCCAATTTAACAAAATCAGACAATATTTCAATCAAACAGAAAACCATATTCATCCAAGATAAATCAGAAAATTCATAAGACTCAAATAATCACTAGAAATGCATTTTGCACATCATATCAATTTATAACAATTCTAATTTAAAATAAATTAGTTTTTAGAAAAAGTCCCTACCTTGACTCGTCGAAGCCATAAACCAAACGCGTCAAAGGAACCTTTTCTCTCAACCCGAAACCAACGGCATCCGCAACCTCAGTCCCTAACCACTGTTGCAGCAACCACAGCAACTTAAAAGCGGCATGCAACAATCAGAACTCGAACATACGTTACCAAACCTCAGAGTTTATAACCAACATAACAGAATACTAACGCAGGAGTTTTCGAAACATAAATACTTACTATAATGGAAAAACAAAGCGACTGAAACTCTGAATCGACCCAGGAGCAGCTCCGACAATAACTTCGAGCAACAGCAGCGAGCAAAAACCTGGGTGACAGCGACTGTAATAACCACGCAGCGTAAAAAATCTTCCCGGAACCCAAAAGAACAGAAACCAACTTAAAACCCTTACTGACAGTGGATCTCAGTGGCAATAGTGGCATTCTCCGGTGGTAGAGGCTCAGCCACCCACCTCCATGAGCGGCGACGGAGCACGCGACGGCAGCGGCTGGTACGACAGCAACGGCGATGCCATACGTGCGTCCCCTCTCTCCTCGCGAACTCTCTCTCTCTCTCTCTCTCTCTCTCTCTCTCTCTCTCTCTCTCTCTCTCTTTCTCTCTTCGGCTTCAATGGTGATGACGGCGGCTCCAAGGTGGACCAGCCGTGACGACGACGGGTTGGGATGGATGGACAGCAGCAGCAGCGGTGAGCTTCACGGACGGCGACGCGACTGGGCGGCACGACTCCCTCTCTTCGCGGCTGAACTTCCTCGTGTGCGCCTTCTTCCTCTCTCTTGCCTTTGCTCTTCGCGCTCTCTCCCTCCTCAATGCAACACAGTAGCGCGACGGCAGCGATGCCCGCCGACGCCGTCCTTCCTCTTCCCCCCATCCTTCCCTTTCCCGCGGCTCCCCTCTCTTCTCTTCCCTTTCTTCTTTCTTTTGCTGGGTGTGTGTGTTTTCTTTTGTTTTGTTTTTGTTTGCTGATGGAGGGGGTGGCGGCTAGGGTTTCACTTAGGTGAGGTAGAGTGTGTTTGAGTGTAATTAGGGTTAGAGTTTTAATTTGAAAATTTTTGGATTTAAGTTAAAATCTAACTTAGTTCTCAAAATTACTTTAAAATATTATTTGTTGTATCAAAATACTAGTTGGTTTGAAATCAATTAATCAAATTGAAATTATAAGATAATAAAATTAATTTTCTTTATTTCTAAAACTTAAAGTATTAAATCATAAAAATATCAATTAGTTGAATTAAATCATATAAAAACTCTTATTATTTCATAACTACTAATTTTATAATTTAAATATAGAAAATAACTCAATAATTATAAAATTAAATAAAATCCTAATTTAAATAGCCAAATCTCATTATTTTTGAATTTATAAAATTTTAAATTGTAAAATAGGAAAATAACCCATGTTAGAGTTTGGATAAAAACATTAATTTATTTTAAATTCAATTAATCAAAACTGCCTTTAATTATCTTCAATAAAATAATTTCTGAAATCAAAACTATAAATAAATATATAATTTTAAATTAGTTCATAATAAGACTTTTTAAAAGTTCTGGGTCTTACACCATGCGGGAGTCCCGGCGCCAAACGTCAGATAGCCAAGTTTGGCGCCAGAACACAGAAAGCTCACTATCGTCTCTGCCATGGTAGCGCCAAATGCCAGATGGCCAAGTTTGGCACCAGGGACCTCATTTTGCATGAAAAGTTGCTGCCTAGGTGATGCCAAACGCCATCAACCCAAATTTTGGCACTAGTAGCGCAAACCGGAATGATCCCCACGTGATTCAGCACCAAATCCCTTGTTCTAATTTGATTTTTTTATCAATTTTGAATTAAGAAAAGATATTTTTAGATTTTAGAATTTAAATTTTGTATCAATTAGGATTATATATAAAAAAGAAGATATCTTCTCTCTTCTCTTCTACTATCTTCTTTTTCCTCCTCTTCTCCGCACTTTTACACTTTTTCTCTACTGGGATTTTTTCGCACCATGAGCAACTAATTCTCCATTGTTAAGGTTAGGAGCTCTGTTATTTTAATTGACTAATACTATTGTCATTCTTCTCTTAGTCAATGCACTGGTTTATTTTCAAGGATTGGTTTCGTTCTTCATCCTAGGAATTAGAGTATATTAGAAGATAACTCTTTTTCTAATTTAATTCTTGTTGAATCTTGGAAAAGTTAAATCACTTAAATAACAGCTTGAAATCAATTCCTCATAATTCTCTAATTACCTGGACTTAACGTGATACATGACATATAATCATCTTATCTTTGGGTACCTAGGGTTTGTGTTGCTCATAAACTAGGATTGGACTTAAACTTCTAATATAAATTAAGTGACCAAAGAATTTGCAGTTGGTTTGGTTAAAAGAGATTAAATTGCTAAGGAATTAGGGTTTAATCAATTAGGGTTTACCATGAATTGGACCTTTGCATGATTAAAGTGAGTGATAAGAACTATTAACCAAAAATTTAATATCTCCAAAACCTTAACTATTTTCTCATACTATTTTCACCAACCAATCACTGTTTGCTTTCTTGATTCCTCTAAATTACTGTTTTATGCCATTTGAACTTGGAAACACTCCCTTTTTGCTTGTCTAACTAGTTTAATCATTCAACTGCTGTTGCTTGATCCATTAATCCTCGTGGGAATCGACACTCACTCACCTGAGTTATTACTTGGAACGACCTGATGCACTTGCCGGTAAGTTTGTGGTATTCAAAATCCGCACCACACACCTTTTTCTTGCCACGCTTTAAAAGCGTGGCCAAAAATGGTCAACGACCATGCTTTTATGAGGGTGGCAATTGATTAGAGATTTGACCACACTTTTTCTTTTCACGCTTCAAAACGTGGCCATAGAGGGAAACAAGCATGCTTTTATGAGGGCGGTGACTAATTAGTGATTTGGGCACGCTTTTTTTTGCTACGCTTCAAAAGCACGGTCACAGAGGGAAAAAAGGCATGCTTTTAAACGTGTGGCTAGTTTATATTTCTACAGTCACATTTTTAAAGTGTGCTAATATCCTCTAATTATTTTGGTACGCTAAAAAAGTGTAGCAATAGAGTTCCCACAAAAAATTAATTTTTTGTCCAAACACTTTAATTTTTTTTTTAAAATGAGAAGTGAGAACCCTACTGAGAAGTGAGGACCCTCAACCCTCACTTTCAACATTCACTCACACTATGAGAACTATCGAACGTTAACCCATCTTAATAACTGAGAACCCTCTCTCCTAGCTCTCTCTCCTAACCCTCTCTAGCACCCTCTATCGCAACCCTCTCTTGTAAGACCCGAAAAAATAGTAATTAGATAATTAATTCACCGATTGATTAAGAGGGAATTAAGAAGGTTTTAAATTGTTCGGACTGGGTTAAAAAATTAAAATGTATAATTTGAAAATTTACCAATAAAGATTTAACTTAGAAAATTAATTGGAGCGCAAAAATGTAATTATTTATGGAAAACGTGTACCGGCGTTATAATTAACTGTACCGACTTAAGTCTGTCTGATATTGCGTATCAGAAAAGTAAAAATGTAGGATTAACCAAAAAAATATTTAGAATAAAAAAATAGAATAATTATTTTTAAAATTTTGGCCTTAGGTGGGGCCAATGGGCAAAAGGACAAAAATGCCCCTCATCCGTTTAGAGAAAAACGTGACACACACCCCCGTCACTCCCAAATTTCATTCATTTTCACATAGAGAGTGGAGATGTAACACCCTAACTACCAAAGCTCACGCTTTCGGCTGCGCAACTCTGATAGCTCGGATATTACGACGACACTTATACTATTTAATACTAAAATATGAGCCTGTTTGAAACTTTAAACCGCAACACCGCTCCCAAAAATACTCTCGTTCGATAACATACTTCCATAAATACCATACAACTTAGAACAACTCATAAAGAGTACATCCATATATATATACAAATATATATAAATGATATTACAAACATAATCCAATACAATCCTTATCCCTCTTACAGATTATATCAAGATAAAGGCGAGGGTACAAGAATAATAATCTAAAGCAATACAGAGCATCTCAACAACTCATAAAGAGTACATCCATATATATATATATATATATATATATATATATAAATAATATTACAAACATAATCCAATACAATCCCTATCCCTCTTACAGATTATATCAAGATAAAGGCGAGGGTACAAGAATAATAATCTAAAAGGGGAAAAATGTAGGGGGGTGATGAGCGGATAATTTATACGCTTTTTGGCATTGTTTTTAGTTTGTTTTTAGTAGGATCTAGTTACTTTTAGGGATGTTTTCATTAGTTTTTATGTTAAATCCACATTTCTGGACTTTACTATGAGTTTGTGTATTTTTCTGTGATTTCATGTATTTTCTGGCTGAAATTGAGGGACTTGAGCAAAAATCAGATTCAGAGGTTGAAGAAGGACTGCTGATATTGTTGGATTCTGACCTCCCTGTACTCAAAATGAAGTTTCTGGAGCTACAGAACACAAAATGGCGCGCTTCCAATTGCATTGGAAAGTAGACATTTAGGGCTTTCCAGCAATATATAATAGTCCATACTTTGCCCAAGTTTAGATGACGCAAACTGGCGTTCAACGCCAGCTCTCTGCCCAATTCTGGCGTCCAGCGCCAGAAACAAGTTGCAAAGTGGAGTTCAATGCCCAAACTGGCACAAAAGCTGGTGTTAAACTCCAAGAATGACCTCTCCACGTGTAGACTTCAAGCTCAGCCCAAGCACACACCAAGTGGGCCCCGGAAGTGGATTTATGCATCAATTACTTACTTCTGTAAACCCTAGTAGCTAGTTTATTATAAATAGGACCTTTTACTATTGTATTAGACATCTTTGATCAGTTGTATGCTATTTTAGATCACGTTTGATGGCTGGCCTCTCAGCCATGCCTGAACCTTTCACTTATGTATTTTCAACGGTAGAGTTTCTACACTCCATAGATTAAGGTGTGGAGCTCTGCTGTTCCTCAAAGATTAATGCAAAGTACTACTGTTTTCTATTCAATTCAACTTATTCCGCTTCTAAGATATCCATTCACACCCAAGAACATGATGAATGTGATGATTATGTGACGCTCATCATCATTCTCCCTTATGAACGCGTGCCTGACAAACACTTCCGTTCTACATGCGAACAAGCTAGAATGAATATCTCTTGGATCTCTTAATCAGGATCTTCGTGGTATAAGTTAGAACCCATGGATGGCCATTCCTGAGGTCTGGAAAGTCTAAACCTTATCTGTGGTATTCCGAGTAGGATCCGGGAAGGGATGGCTGTGACGTACTTCAAAGTCGCGAGTGCTGGGAGTAGTGACAGACGCAAAAGGATAGTAAATCCTATTCCAGTATGATCGGGAACCTCAGATGATTAGCCGTGCCGTGACAGAGCATTTGGACCATTTTCACAAGAGGAGGGGATTGTAGCCACTGACAACGGTGATGCCCTTGCATAAAGCTTGCCATGGAAAGGAGTAAGACTGATTGGATGAAGACAGCGGGAAAGCAGAGGTTCAGAGGGACGAAAGCATCTCCATACGCTTATCTGAAATTCTCACCAATGAGTTACATAAGTGTTTCTATCCTTCTTTTATTATTTAATTTTGAAAACTCCATAATTATTTTATATCCGCCTGACTGAGATTTACAAGGTGACCATAGCTTGCTTCATACCAACAATCTCCGTGGGATCGACCCTTACTCACGTAAGGTTTATTACTTGGACGACCCAGTGCACTTGCTGGTTAGATGTATCGAAGTTGTGACAAATCATGAATTGAGATTAGAGCACCAAGTTTTTAGAGCCATTACCAGAGATCACAATTTCGTGCACCAAGTTTTTGGCGCCGTTGCCGGGGATTGTTCGAGTTTGGACAACTGACGGTTCATCTTGTTGCTCAGATTAGGTAACTTTCTTTTTGTTTTCTTTTCAAAAAGTTTTCAAAAATCTTTCAAAAATTTCTCCTTTGTTTTCGAAAAAAAAATTTTTAAAAATAAAAATGTTTTCAAAAATATATTTTTCTTCAGAATTTTTAAGAATGAATTCTAGTGTTTCATAAAGCATGTTGAAGCCTGGCTGGCTGTAAAGCCACGACTGTAGGGCATGTTAGCCGTGTCATGTCTGAAGTACATACTAAAGCTTGGCTGGCTATTAAGCCATACCTGACCCTTTGATTGGAGCTTTAGACTAAGAATGCTAGATTCCTGGAATTCATATTAAAAATTTTGGAATCCTTATTTTTTCAAAATGATTTTCGAAAAAAAATTAAAAGAAAATACAAAAAAATCATAAAATCATAAAAATCAAAAATATTTTTTCATGTTTCTTGTTTGAGTCATGTGTCATGTTATAAGTTTGGTGTCAATTGCATAATCATCTTGCATTTTTCGAAAATTGCATTCATGCATTGCATTCATCATGATCTTCAAGTTGTTCTTGATAAACCTTCTTGATTGATCTTCATATTACATTGTTTTTGTGTTGTATGGTGTTTTTCATATGCATTCTTGAATTCTTAGTGCCTAAGCATTAAAGATTTCTAAGTTTGGTGTCATGCATGTTTTCTTTGCATATAAAAATTTTCAAAAAAAAAATGTGTGTTCTTGATGTTCATCATGATCTTCATAGTGTTCTTGGTGTTCATCTTGACATTCATAGCATTCTTGCATGCATTCATTGTTTTGATCTAAAAATCTCATGCATTGCATCATTTTCATGTTTTTCTCTCTCATCATTCAAAATTCAAAAATAAAAAAAAATATCTTTCCCTTTTTTCTCTCATCAAATTCGAAAATTTGGATTGACTTTTTCAAAAAATTTTAAAATCAAGTTGTTTCTTATGAGTCAAATCAAATTTTCAATTTGAAAATCTTATCTTTTTCAAAATCTTTTTCAAAAATCAAATCTTTTTCAAATTTCTTAGTTATTTTCGAAAATTCCAAAAATATTTTTCAAAAATCTTTTTCTTAATTTTACATCATATTTTCGAAAATAACATCATCAATTAATGTTTTGATTCAAAAAATTTCAAGTTTGTTACTTACTTGTTAAGAAAGATTCAAACTTTAAGTTCTAGAATCATATCTTGTGATTTCTTGTGAATCAAGTCATTAATTGAGATTTTAAAAATCAAATCTTTTTCAAAAACTAATTTCTATCATATCTTTTCAAAAATATCTTCTTATCTTACCTTTTTCAAAATTTTGATTTCAAAATATCTTTTCTAACTTCCTAACTTCTTATCTTTTCAAAATTTGTTTCAACTAACTAACTAACTTTTTGTTTGTTTCTTATCTTTTTCAAAACTACCTAACTAACCCTCTCTCTCTCTAATTTTCGAAAATATCTTCCCTCTTTTTCAAAAATTCTTTTTAATTAACTAATTATTTTAATTTTTTATTTTAATTTTCAAAAATTACTAACCTTTTTCAAAAACTATTTTCGAAAATCACTAACTCTTTTTCAAAAATAATTTTCGAAAATTCTTCTCCCTCATCTCCTTCTAATTATTTATTCATCTACTAACACTTCTCTTCATCTCACATCACTACTCCTATCCTTACCCTTGTGTTTGGATTCTTCATTCTTCTTCATCCCTATTCCTTTTCTTCTTCTACTAACAATAAGGAACCTCTTTACTGTGACATAGAGGATTCCTCTTCTTTTCTTGTTCTCTTCTCTTTCTTATGAGTAGGGACAAAGAAAAAGGCATTCTTGTTGAAGCTGATCCAGAACCTGAAAGGACTCTGAAGAGAAAATTAAGAGAAGCTAAATTACAACAATCCAGAGACAACCTTATTGAAAATTTCGAACAAGTAAAGGAGATGGCAGCCGAACCCAACAACAATAATGCAAGGAGAATGCTTGGTGACTTTACTGCACCTAATTCCAATTTACATGGAAGGAGCATCTCCATTCCTACCATTGGAGCAAACAACTTTGAGCTGAAACCTCAGCTAGTTTCTCTGATGCAGCAGAACTGCAAGTTTCATGGACTTCCATCTGAAGATCCTTTTCAGTTCTTAACTGAATTCTTGCAGATCTATGATACTGTTAAGACTAATGGAGTATATCCTGAAGTCTACAGGCTTATGCTTTTCCCTTTTGCTGTAAGAGACAGAGCTAGAGTGTGGTTGGATTTTTAACCCAGAGATAGCCTAAATTCTTGGGATAAGCTGGTCACGGCTTTCTTAGCCAAGTTCTTTCCTCCTCAAAAGCTGAGCAAGCTTAGAGTGGATGTTCAAACCTTCAGACAGAAAGAAGGTGAATCCCTCTATGAAGCTTGGGAAAGATACAAGCAGCTGACCAAAAAGTGTCCTTCTGACATGCTTTCAGAATGGACCATCCTGGATATATTCTATGATGGTTTATCTGAGCTATCAAAGATGTCATTGGATACTTCTGCAGGTGGATCCATTCACCTAAAGAAAATGCCTGCAGAAGCTCAAGAACTCATTGACATGGTTGCTAATAACCAGTTCATGTACACTTCTGAGAGGAATCCTGTGAGTAATGGGACGCCTATGAAGAAGGTAGTTCTTGAAATTGATACTCTGAATGCCATATTGGCTCAGAACAAAATATTGACTCAACAAGTCAATATGATTTCTCAGAGTCTGACTGGAATGCAAGCTGCATCCAACAGTACTCAAGAGGCTTCGTATGAAGAAGAAGCTTATGATCCTGAGAACCCTGCAATAGCAGAAGTAAATTACATGGGTGAACCTTATGGAAACACCTATAATGCATCATGGAGAAATCATCCAAATTTCTCATGGAATGATCAAAAGCCTCAACAAGGCTTTAATAATGGTGGAAGAAATAGGTTTAGCAATAGTAAGCCTTTTCCATCATCCACTCAGCAACAGACAGAGAATTCTGAGCAGAATCCATCTAGCTTAGCAAATTTAGTCTCTGATCTATCTAAGACCACTGTAAGTTTCATGAATGAAACAAGGTCTTCCATTAGAAATTTGGAAGCACAAGTGGGCCAGCTGAGTAAAAGGATCACTGAAATCCCTCCTAGTACCCTCCTAAGCAATACAGAAGAGAATCCAAAAGGAGAGTGCAAGGCCATTGACATAAGCACCATGGTCGAACCTGTAAGGGAAGGAGAGGACGTGAATCCCAAGGAGGAAGACCTCCTGGGACGTCCAGTGATCAATAAGGAGCTTCCCTCTGAGGAACCAAAGGACTCTGAGGCTCATCTAGAGACCATAGAGATTCCATTGAACCTCCTTATGCCATTTATGAGCTCTGATGAGTATTCATCTTCTGAAGAGAATGAGGATGTTACTGAAGAGCAAGCTGCCAAGTTCCTTGGTGCAATCATGAAGCTAAATGCCAAATTATTTGGTATTGAGACTTGGGAAGATGAACCTCCCTTGTTCACCAATGAACTAAGTGATCTGGATCAACTGACATTGCCTCAGAAGAAACAGGATCCTGGAAAGTTCATAATACCTTGTACCATAGGCACCATGATCTTCAAGGCCCTGTGTGACCTTGGTTCAGGGATAAACCTCATGCCCCTCTCTGTAATAGAGAAACTGGGAATCTATGGGGTGCAAGCTGCTAAAATCTCATTAGAGATGGCAGATAATTCAAGAAAACAGGCTTATGGACAAGTAGAGGACGTGTTAGTAAAGGTTGAAGGCCTTTACATCCCTACAGATTTCATAGTCCTAGATACTGGGAAGGATGAGGATGAATCCATCATCCAAGGAAGACCTTTCCTGGCAACAGCAAGAGCTGTGATTGATATGGACAGAGGAGAATTGATCCTTCAAATAAATGAGGACAACCTTGTGTTTACAACTCAAGGATCTCTCTCTGCATCCATGGAGAGGAAGTAGAAAAAACTTCTCTCAAAGCAGAGTCAACCAAAGCCCCCACAGTCAAACTCTAAGTTTGGTGTTGGGAGGCCACAACCATACTCTAAGTTTGGTGTCAAACCCCCATATCCAAACTCTAAGTTTGGTGTTGGGAAGTCTCAACAAAGCTCTGCACATCTGTGAGGCTCCATGAGAGCCCACTGTCAAGCTATTGACATTAAAGAAGCGCTTATTGGGAGACAACCCAATTTTTATTTATCTAACTATATTTTTCTTAGTTATATGTCTTTATAGGTTCATGATCATGTGGAGTCACAAAATAAACGAAAAATTTAGAAACAGAATCAAAAACAGCAGAAGAAAAATCACACACTAGAGGAAGCACCTGCCTGGCGTTCAACGCCAGAACAGAGCATGGTTCTGACACTGAACGCCCAAAATGGGCAGTATCTGGGTGCTGAACGCCCAAAATGGGCATCATCTGGGCGCTGAACGCCAGAATTGCACCCTGGAGAGGAGCTGGCGCTGAACGCCCAGAACAAGCATGGTTCTGGCGTTCAACGCCAGAAATGGGCAACAAATGGGCGTTGAACGCCCAAAATGGGCACCAACCTGGCACTGAACGCCCAGAGTTGTGTGCAAGGACATTTTGCATGCCTAAATTGGTGCAGGGATGTAAATGCCTTGACACCTCAAGATCTGTGGACCTCACAGGATCATCTCAAGATCTGTGGACCCCACAGGATCCCCACCTTCCTTCCTTATAATCCTAGTTTTTTTTCCACATCTTCTTCTTCATCTATTCCTTCTTCTTTTGCTCGAGGGCGAGTAACATTCTAAGTTTGGTGTGGTAAAACAATTATGTGAAGGATCTATAGCTCAGTGGTAGAACATGTGGCTGCAAATCAAGAGATCCCTGAGATACCTCAGGGGATGCACTTCCCTCCACATAGTTATTGGAAGCAACTGAGGATAGAAATACCAAAAATCACTAGAAATCAAGCCACAAAGGCAAGGAAGAGACATAGAAGAGCTCAAGAACATCATTGGTTCCTCAAGAAGGAAACGCCATCATCACTAAGGTGGATTCATTCCTTGTTCTTATTTCTTCTATTTTTCGTTTTCTATGTTAAGTGCTTATCTGTGTTTGTGTCTTCATTACATGATCATTAGTAGTTAGTAACTATGTCTTAAAGTTATGAATGTCCTATGAATCCATCACCTCTCTTAAATAAAAAATGTTTTAATTCAAAAGAACAAGAAGTACATGAGTTTTGAATTTATCCTTGAACTTAGTTTAATTATATTGATGTGGTGACAATGCTTCTTGTTTTCTGAATGAATGCTTGAACAGTGCATATGTCTTTTGAAGTTGTTGTTTAAGAATGTTAAATATGTTGGCTCTTAAAAGAATGATGACAAGGAGACATGTTATTTGATAATCTGAAAAATAAAAAAAAATGATTCTTGAAGCAAGAAAAAGCAGCAAAGAATAAAGCTTGCAGAAAAAAATAGGCGAAAAAAAATAGAAAGAAAAAGAAAAAGCAAGCAGAAAAAGCCAAAAGCTCTTAAAACCAAGAGGCAAGAGCAAAAAGCCAATAACCCTTAAAACCAAAAGGCAAGGGTAAATAAAAAGGATCCCAAGGCTTTGAGCATCAGTGGATAGGAGGGCCTAAAGGAATAAAATCCTGGCCTAAGCGGCTAAACCAAGCTGTCCCTAACCATGTGCTTGTGGCGTGAAGGTGTCAAGTGAAAACTTGAGACTGAGCGGTTAAATTCAAGGTCCAAAGCAAAAAAAGAGTGTGCTTAAGAACCCTGGACACCTCTAATTGGGGACTTTAGCAAAGCTGAGTCACAATCTGAAAAGGTTCACCCAATTATGTGTCTGTGGCATTTATGTATCCGGTGGTAATACTCGAAAACAAAGTGCTTAGGGCCACGGCCAAGACTCATAAAATAGCTGTGTTCAAGAATCATCATACTGAACTAGGAGAATCAATAACACTATCTGAACTCTGAGTTCCTATAGATGCCAATCATTCTGAACTTCAATGGATAAAGTGAGATGCCAAAACTATTCACGAGGCAAAAAGCTACAAGTCCCGCTCATCTGATTGGAGCTATGTTTCATTGATAGTTTGGAATTTATAGTATATTCTCTTCTTTTTATCCTAATTGATTTTCAGTTGCTTGGGGACAAGTAACAATTTAAGTTTGGTGTTGTGATGAGCGGATAATTTATACGCTTTTTGGCATTGTTTTTAGTATGTTTTTAGTAGGATCTAGTTACTTTTAGGGATGTTTTCATTAGTTTTTATGTTAAATCCACATTTCTGGACTTTACTATGAGTTTGTGTGTTTTTCTGTGATTTCAGGTATTTTCTGGCTGAAATTGAGGGACTTGAGCAAAAATCAGATTCAGAGGTTGAAGAAGGACTACTGATGCTGTTGGATTCTAACCTCCCTGCACTCAAAATGGATTTTCTGGAGCTACAGAACTCTAAATGGCGCGCTTCAAATTGCATTAGAAAGTAGACATCCAGGGCTTTCCAGCAATATATAATAGTCCATACTTTGCCCAAGTTTAGATGACGCAAACTGGCGTTCAACGCCAGCTCTCTGCCCAATTCTGGCGTCCAGCGCCAGAAACAAGTTGCAAAGTGGAGTTCAACGCCCAAACTGGCACAAAAGCTGGCGTTAAACTCCAAGAATGACCTCTCCATGTGTAGACTTCAAGCTCAGTCCAAGCACACACCAAGTGGGCCCCGGAAGTGGATTTATGCATCAATTACTTACTTCTGTAAACCCTAGTAGCTAGTTTATTATAAATAGGACTTTTTACTATTGTATTAGACATCTTTGATCAGTTGTATGCTATTTTAGATCACGTTTGAGGGCTGGCCTCTTGGCCATGCCTGAACCTTTCACTTATGTATTTTCCACGGTAGAGTTTCTACACTCCATAGATTAAGGTGTGGAGCTCTGCTGTTCCTCAAAGATTAATGCAAAGTACTACTGTTTTCTATTCAATTCAACTTATTCCGCTTCTAAGATATCCATTCGCACCCAAGAACATGATGAATGTGATGATTCTGTGACGCTCATCATCATTCTCCCTTATGAACGCGTGCCTGACAAACACTTCCGTTCTACATGCGAACAAGCTAGAATGAATATCTCTTGGATCTCTTAATCAGGATCTTCGTGGTATAAGTTAGAACCCATGGATGGCCATTCCTGAGGTCCGGAAAGTCTAAACCTCGTCTGTGGTATTCCGAGTAGGATCCGGGAAGGGATGGCTGTGACGTACTTCAAACTCGCGAGTGCTGGGCGTAGTGACAGACGCAAAAGGATAGTAAATCCTATTCCAGTATGATCGGGAACCTCGGATGATTAGCCGTGCCGTGACAGAGTATTTGGACCATTTTCACAAGAGGAGGGGATTGTAGCCACTGACAACGGTGATGCCCTTGCATAAAGCTTGCCATGGAAAGGAGTAAGACTGATTGGATGAAGACAGCGGGAAAGCAGAGGTTCAGAGGGACGAAAGCATCTCCATACGCTTATCTGAAATTCTCACCAATGAGTTACATAAGTGTTTCTATCCTTCTTTTATTATTTAATTTCGAAAACTCCATAATTATTTTATATCCGCCTGACTGAGATTTACAAGGTGACCATAGCTTGCTTCATACCAACAATCTCCGTGGGATCAACCCTTACTCACATAAGGTTTATTACTTGGACGACCCAGTGCACTTGCTGGTTAGATGTATCGAAGTTGTGACAAATCATGAATTGAGATTAGAGCACCAAGTTTTTGGAGCCATTACCAGAGATCACAATTTCGTGCACCAGGGGGTGAGAACATCATCCTCGAAAGGGTTCTCAGTAGAGGGTTTTTGGGAATTACTGTAATAGGATACGTGAAGATAATCGCACCAGTGATTAATAACCGTCTTATGCCTCTTTTCAAAATCAACGATTTACAGTAAAAGTAAAGTCGGAAAATCTTTTCTGAAAGAGGAACCATTCAATTCTCAAAAACTCAAAAGCCTTTCAAAAAGGTTTATCTATGCTGAACCAAAATAGACTTTCATATCTTTCCAAACAGAAACACCAAACCGAAACCAACTATCGGTCCATCTCAATTCAACCACGGCCCTAGGCCCAAACAATCCAACCATCAACCAAATCACCACAATCCAACAGAGTCCCAGATGCAAACACAAATAGAAGGATGCAGGCACAAACAAACAGTTATTGCAAGTAGAATAATTAGCAATTAGTCACATAGGCAAACCAAGTATAATATGCACACCCAAACAATGTCACATAAATGCATATGATGCATGCCTGTCCCTAGTGGCTGATGATATCATCTGTCGATTATATAGCCAACCCGACACGTCCTGGTAGCTAACCATGGACAGAAACACCCCTCGCGGAGTAAGTAGGTTTAAGCTACAACCCCATTGCTACTACCCGCTCAACCCAGAGCCAGTGGAACAACCACTACTGCGGCTACTACCCAGGCGGGTGTTTAAAAGCTCAACCTGGAGCGAGTGGAATCACCACTACTACCGCTACTACCTAGCGCCACAATCTCTGACCTGGAGCAAGTGGGACGAACCACAACCCTTGCTACTACCCAGGTATCTCAAGCATATATTCATTCAGTCCCAACCATGGATCAACATCCATCTTAGCCATCCGGCTTAAATTCATAATTCATAGTCAGCCATACGGCCCATAGCTCATTCGGCAATCAGCCATAAATCAATATCATACACAGCCATTCCGGCTCACGGTTCAATCCAGAACCAGCCAATATTCATAATCATACACAGCCATTCCGGCCCATAACAAAACAGCACTTCCTCCATCTAACATCATCAAATTCATAAAACCGGCATTTAAGCCATAAATCACTTTTTCTCAAATCGCTTCACTTTGAAATCAAGTTTCAACTCTTTTCAGCCTTGGCTTTAGAAATCTCGTTTCTCAAATCATCTCAGGCTCATAAGCCAAATTTACTCAAAGTGAGTTCCCTTTTTAAAACAAAGCCACTCTCGGCATTCTCTTTCCAAAACTTCCAAAACCATGGCAAATTAAAGATTTATTTCAAAGTATTCAAAATCACCTATACAACAATGGGATTTCATAACAAAAGTTTCTCGGCAGAGTCCCAAGTCTTTAGGGGAGAATAACATAACTCATTTCGCCAAATTCATTTAAAATCATTAAAACATTGGCTTTCTGATTTGAGTAAGAAAATAGGATCTGAGCCAAACCGAGTCATGTAATCATTTACTTCTTTCAAAGCCGTTTCCTTTACTTAGGCAAAACCAACTTCAACCCCCATGATAAATTCTAGAACGTTTCAACTGTTCAAAATTGTTTTAGTCTTGCAAGAATTCAGAATTCAAAGAGTACTTAAAACCTTTCTCAAAACATTTCAAAATGAAACTTGTCAATAGACATTCAGGTTCTTTCAAAGTCATTAAAACTTCTTTAATTGAAACCCCCAAGTCAAATTCAAAGGCATAAACCCCTTTCACATCCAAACAACTTTAAAACACAAGTTTCATCTAAATAACCTTCTCCTGAAAGAGATACAATGCCTTTCTTATGAAGCAAGACTAAATCACAATTTCCTCTTTATTAATTCATTTCGAAAGCATGAATCATCCTTTTCTCGATAATTCAAATAAAATAGTAGAAGTCTTTAACTCATCATTTTCCAGACAACATTTCAATAAAGACTCGGATTTTATAGAAATTTCGGCAGCACCTCCCCTAAAACTTGGACTTTTGCCACCCGGTTCGAGTCCCAACTAAACCGTTTCTTATTCCTTTTCAACAGCTCAAAACCAGAAATTAATTCAAAAGCAAGCTAAATCCAACAGTCGCCTCAATGGCATACCTCAAGGAAACCACTTTAAAAATCAACTCAATATCAACCGATTTAACTCATTTATAAAGCTTTAAAGAATCGGTTCAGCAATAAATCATTTATCAAAACCAGAGCAATTAAAGCAACCCAGGCTGAATTTCAAGAACATTCTATCTTTCACATCATCAAAATAATTGACTCAATTCAAACCAATCCTCAACGGATTAAACTCATTTCAAATATTTAAAGAGTCAACTTCAAACATTACATTTCACAAGCCACACAACAATTCAGCCAAGCCAACATCCATAATCATTCGAGTCAATCAAATAATACATAAGGCAGATACAATCACTAATTACACCATATCTCACATCAGTATCCATATGTAATAATTCCAATAATAAACTGTAGTTTTCGGAAAGCGCCCCTACCTCGAAATGCAAAACCATAGCCCAAACGCGTCAAGAATCCTTTCCGCCTTGACCCAAGATCAACAAACAAAATCCCGTCAGCCAAAACCTCGGTTCCACGCCACTTTCGCAACAGTCTCAACAACTCTAATCGCAACATATAACAACCGAAACTCAATCGTATAGCAATTAACGCCACAAACCTCAGCGTAAGATAACAGAACAGTAACAAAAGGGCTTTCAAATCGAAACGTTTACCGAACCGAAGAAGAAACGACGATGGTCTGCGAACTGGTTCAGCGGCAGCCCAGCAGCCACCTTGAGCGACAGCGACGACAATTTTCGATCGCGCCAACTGAAACCAACACGCAGTGACTACGGTATTCTCGGAATTCAAAAAGGACAAGAACCTCAAATAAAACCCTTACCAGCAAAGCGTTCTCCGGCGGCAGAAAGGTTTTCCAGCGACCATACACAGCAGACCCCCAACCACAGCAGTAGCGGTGCAGCCGCTCAAAGCGCAAGCAGCAGCGGTGGCCTAGAGCAACAGAAGTGTTATGGAGCACTGGGGGTTTTCGGCAAGTAGCGAATGCCAACATCAGCGGCGGTGAACGGTAGTGGAGACAGTACGGATCTGAGGCGTTCCCAGCGGCGGAGCAGGCAGCGGCAGCTGGGCGCGGCGGTAGTGGCCGCTTCTGACAGCGACAGGAGCTCCAGTGGCGTCGCGGTGGCTTATCCCCTTCCTCCCGTCGCATCATCTCTCTGTCTCCTCGGGCTCCTCCGACGGCGGCGGTCAAGGTTCAACGTCGACGGCAGAACGGTAGGGACGAGCTCCTCTAGCTCGCACATGGTAGCTGCCCCCTCGAACCCCCCTCTCGGCGCTGCTGTCTCTCTCTCTTCGCGATTGGCAGTGGCGAATGACGAGCTTCGACGGCGAGGCGTGGCACGGTGGCGGCGGCGCCGTGGCATCGACAGGGCACGGCGAACTGGGGAGCGAACAGCGGCGGCTCTGCACAGCGCGACGGCAGCGAGCTCTCTCTCTCTCCCCCCCTGGCCGGTGCACTCTCCCTTCTCTGCATTTTCTGCTTCTGTTTCGTTTTCTCTTAGGAAATTATTGGCTTGCAGGTTTGCTGAAGGGAAGAAGAAAAGGGGTGGCGGCTGCTATGCTTAGGAATTAGGGTTTTATTTTCAAAAGCTAGAGTTAGGGGCATTTTGGTAATTTCAAATAAAGTTGAGAATAATATGGTAATTGAAACCCAAATTAAATCCAACACTAGAGGTATATAGAAAATACTACTTGCTCATCAATTTCACAAATTATTTTCAATAAAATGCCCAAATCTAAAAATTAGAAATAATATACTTAATTTCTTCATTTTCCAAAATAGCAGTAATAATATTTAAAATATTACTTATCTAATTCAAATCATATAAAATCCTTATTGTTTCATAACTATCAACCTTATACTTTAAATATAGAAAATAATCCAATAATTATAAAATTGGATAATAATCATAGCTTATCTCAAATCCAATAAATCAAAGCTTGCCTTAATTATCTTTAATAAAATAATCTCTGAAATTAAGGCTATAAATAACTGTAGGATTTGAGACTTGATCATAATAAGACTTTTCAAAAGTTCAGGGTCTTACATCCTACCCACCTTATAAAAATTTTTGCCCTCGAAAATTGATACAAAATGAAAGAACTTCCATAACAGTTCATCCTTGAAAACATTTAAGGAAGAAGCAAAAATATCTCAAAATATAATCATATATACGATTTTTTTAAATACTTTGATTGTCATAAGCATAAGGATGTAAAGGTAGGAGTGTGATTGCAAAGTAAACGTTACAAGATAGGCTCGATGCACAAGGTCATATGATCTCAAAACTTTACAAAAACTTGAGGTACCAAATAGGATGCAAATCAAGATGGGCGTTCACAAAGCAATGATGACATGGTTCAAACATGTGATAGTAAGGCAAGGCATCGAAGGCTATAAAACATGATGGGGTTAAAACGACGTGCTTAACCTCCGCACACTAATCTCATCTCAACCTCCAAGCTTCAACTTTTCAACCCCATTAAGCACTTTACAATCCTCATATCCGATCATAGGCCAGACAACTGCAAGCCCGTTCGCAAGGAACGAAACACCTAAAATTCATAACGTTGCACACCTACCGCTTCAACTTCCGTGTACACATATCACGTCTTAAAGAACTAACGCATCACGTTACTACGTCTACAAGTCGCACGTGATATCAAAATAATTCTCGAGTCTACTCAGAAGGATACCAGATTTAGAACGGAGAGACAATTGTCAAGGGTAATACTCATAGATTTAAGAGAATGTATCCAATTCCCAGATAAACAAAGACGCTCAAGCAATGAAGTTTGCTAGAAATAAATCAATTGACAACTTCAAAGATAACCCTTGAATCCAAGAAATTCAATAGGACTAATAAGAAGAGAACCAGCGCCTTAGTTCGAAACAAATTCAAATTGAGTCGAAGAAGTAGGAGGTTTATAAAAAGGAATATCAAACCCAAGACAAAGCTCATAAAACTCAAGAGCACGATTAAAAGTACTCCCAAATACATTGTTCATAAAGGAACCGAAACTTGCGGAAAAACCACTTCGCAATCTAAAAGAAAGGTTAATTAACAACATCCTTCAAGAGAGTAACAAAAGCATAGTCGTGGCTTTGCTTTAATGCAAGTTCATGTTGAAATAGATTTTGTCGAGTTCTAAAAACAAGGTGCACACGGGTTTGGCTAAAGGCTAAAATATTTCTTCAAATATTTTAGAAAGGTAATTAGATGCACAACTTAACCAAAAGCAGTTCATAAAACTCGGGAGAGAAATCAAATGCTTGTTCAAAAATTCTCAAAGTTCATATTCGAACAAGCGTGTATAGCATTCATAGCAAGGATAAAGAGGAAGTTAAACTCCTTTTAGAAAAGAAACTCCAAGGTAAAAATTTGCTTACAACTTGGTAGAGGAAATAAGTGGTGCGTTACAACGAACCGGTTTCCACTAAGCAAGGAAGTTTTTCAAAACCTCATTTAAAATAGCGCATGCCAACTGTAAATTAATTTCGTCAAAATTGAACAATGGTTTCAATCTCAATCAAGCAACAAAAAATAAATTCCGTTTAATATTTCTTTAAAGAGAATTCAAAACTTCTTTAAAAGGTTCAAAACAAGACTCCAAAAATGTTCTTGAAATCACCATCTCAGAAGAACATTCAAGAAGTTTAAGATGCACTAAAAGGAGTCAAGCCATACTAGAAAGGATCTTAAATTAAAGTAGTTCAAACAAGAGCCACTAGACATGAAACATCAAACAAGTTTTAAATTGATCCAAAAGAATACAAAAGTCATAGAAAAGACAACTCAATCATTTGTAATTTCTCAATGATAAATTTTTGACTAAAACTCTTGTAGAGATAATGAGAGAATAAACCATGCACTATTTTGGAACAAATCAAACTGACTCATATACGGATGAGATTCAGAAGAGAGGACAACCAAGATCAATGGTAATTTCACAAGATGTAAAAGATTAGTTAAAAACAGGGTCACGTATGACATTCATAGAGGTGCAAAGCTTAAGAAGGAACGAGTCCATTCATAAGAATAAAGCTATGAGTCCAACATTTTCAAAAGAACAACAATGGCATAAACCATGTAATATGCTAAACCACTCTCAATTCAGAATAAATTAAGTAAAGCTTATCAAACGAAACTCAACCGGGATAGAAGTGAAAAATCTTTCCTTTCCAAAATTTTGAAAAATATCCAAATACATAATCAAATGAAGAAGTGCACTGGAGTTATAGTAGAATTACTAGAAAGCCAAATTGTAACTTAAGATAAATGCAGTTCCATAAACCAGTAAAAGCACAGGCGATGTATTAGAAATAAATAGTCGTTAAACTGTATAAGAAATCATCAAGTTCCACATGTGTAGATAAGTATATATCTAATCAACAGCAACTTTCATGAAAATCTCAGAATTAGCTGTAATCACTGTCAAATAAGAGGAAAACTGAATCAACAAGTTCTCTAAGAATGAATTCGAAACCCGGAGTTAAAAGTCACAGCACATTAAGACAAGTTCAAAGCTACATCAAGGAATATTGGAATCAGGAAGAACTCAAACAGAGAAAAACAGATGCAACAAGGATTCCAAACAAGCATATGCAATTGAGATCAAACAAGAATGTATATGAATAGAGAAATAGAGTGGAAACATCAAATTACTTTTCGAAAGGAGTAGCAAACAAGAACTTCAAGTTAGGATATGAAAGAACAGGTCGACTCGAATAGAATTTCAAGACATACAACTGAATAGCCTCGAGAAATAGTTTCTAACGTTCCCAAAACCCGCGATTCGCTTTATTCGAAACTCGTATTTCATCTATGATAACCCATTAGTGCTTTCATATACATAAGTCACTAGTATTAAGCCGGCCAAACTTAATACCAAGAATTATGCAATGCGAGACTAACAGCGTTAAATCAATATATCGTCATGTGCATAAAGCCCTAATCATCGTCATTCGACAAGACCTAATACATGACAAACACTCAGAGTATGCAATTGAAGCATAGTCAGTCCATTCTTCAGGCTCTACAGGAAGAACTGCTCTGATACCATAATGTAACACTCTAACTACCAAAGCTCACGCTTCCGGCTGCGCAACTCTGATAGCTCGGATATTACGACGACACTTATACTATTTAATACTAAAATATGAGCCTGTTTGAAACTTTAAACCGCAACACCGCTCCCAAAAATACTCTCGTTCGATAACATACTTCCATAAATACCATACAACTTACAACAACTCATAAAGAGTACATCCATATATATATACAAATATATATATAAATGATATTACAAACATAATCCAATACAATCCTTATCCCTCTTACAGATTATATCAAGATAAAGGCGAGGGTACAAGAATAATAATCTAAAGCAATACAGAGCATCTCAACAACAACTAGATAAACTCTTCGTAACTTCTGCGCCCATATCCTGAAAGGGGAAAAATGTAGGGGGGTGAGAACATCATCCTCGAAAGGGTTCTCAGTAGAGGGTTTTTGGGAATTACTGTAATAGGATACGTGAAGATAATCGCACCAGTGATTAATAACCGTCTTATGCCTCTTTTCAAAAACAACGATTTACAGTAAAAGTAAAGTCGAAAATTCTTTTCTGAAAGAGGAACCATTCAATTCTCAAAAACTCAAAAGCCTTTCAAAAAGGTTTATCTATGCTGAACCAAAATAGACTTTCATATCTTTCCAAACAGAAACACCAAACCGAAACCAACCATCGGTCCATCTCAATTCAACCACGGCCCTAGGCCCAAACAATCCAACCACGGCCCTAGGCCCAAATAATCCAACCATCAACCAAATCACCACAATCCAACAGAGTCCCAGATGCAAACACAAATAGAAGGATGCAGGCACAAACAAACAGTTATTGCAAGTAGAATAATTAGCAATTAGTCACATAGGCAAACCAAGTATAATATGCACACCCAAACAATGTCACATAAATGCATATGATGCATGCCTGTCCCTAGTGGCTGATGATATCATCTGTCGGTTATATAGCCAACCCGACACGTCCTGGTAGCTAACCATGGACAGAAACACCCCTCGCGGAGCAAGTAGGTTTGAGCTACAACCCCATTGCTACTACCCGCTCAACCCAGAGCCAATGGAACAACCACTACGGGGCTACTACCCAGGCGGGTGTTTAAAAGTTCAACCTGGAGCGAGTGGAATCACCACTACTACCGCTACTACCCAGGCGCCACAATCTCTGACCTGGAGCAAGTGGGACGAACCACAACCCTTGCTACTACCCAGGTATCTCAAGCATATATTCATTCAGTCCCAACCATGGATCAACATCCATCTTAGCCATCCGGCTTAAATTCATAATTCATAGTCAGCCATACGGCCCATAGCTCATTCGGCAATCAGCCATAAATCAATATCATACACAGCCATTCCGGCTCACGGTTCAATTCAGAACCAGCCAATATTCATAATCATACACAGCCATTCCGGCCCATAACAAAACAGCACTTCCTCCATCCAACATCATCAAATTCATAAAACCGGAATTTAAGCCATAAATCACTTTTTCTCAAATCGCTTCACTTTGAAATCAAGTTTCAACTCTTTTCAGCCTTGGCTTTAGAAATCTCGTTTCTCAAATCATCTCAGGCTCATAAGCCAAATTTACTCAAAGTGAGTTCCCTTTTTTAAAACAAAGCCACTCTCGGCATTCTCTTTCCAAAACTTCCAAAACCATGGCAAGTTAAAGATTTATTTCAAAGTATTCAAAATCACCTATACAACAATGAGATTTCATAACAAAAGTTTCTCGGCAGAGTCCCATGTCTTTAGGGGAGAATAACATAACTCATTTCGCCAAATTCATTTAAAATCATTAAAACATTGGCTTTCTGATTTGAGTAAGAAAATAGGATCTGAGCCAAACCGAGTCATGTAATCATTTACTTCTTTCAAAGCCGTTTCCTTTACTTAAGCAAAACCAACTTCAACCCTCATGATAAATTCTAGAACGTTTCAACTGTTCAAAATTGTTTTAGTCTTGCAAGAATTCAGAATTCAAAGAGTACTTAAAACCTTTCTCAAAACATTTCAAAATGAAACTTGTCAATAGACATTCAGGTTCTTTCAAAGTCATTGAAACTTCTTTAATTGAAACCCCCAAGTCAAATTCAAAGGCATAAACCCCTTTCACATCCAAACAGATTTAAAACACAAGTTTCATCTAAATAACTTTCTCCTGAAAGAGATACAATGCCTTTCTTATGAAGCAAGACTAAATCACAATTTCCTCTTTATTAATTCATTTCGAAAGCATGAATCATCCTTTTCTCGATAATTCAAATAAAATAGTAGAAGTCTTTAACTCATCATTTTCCAGACAACATTTCAATAAAGACTCGGATTTTATAGAAATTTCGGCAGCACCTCCCCTAAAACTTGGACTTTTGCTACCCGGTTCGGGTCCCAACTAAACCGTTTCTCATTCCTTTTCAACAGCTCAAAACCAGAAATCAATTCAAAAGCAAGCTAAATCCAACAGTCGCCTCAATGGCATACCTCAAGGAAACCATTTCAAAAATCAACTCAATATCAACCGATTTAACTCATTTATAAAGCTTTAAAGAATCGGTTCAGCAATAAATCATTTATCAAAACCAGAGCAATTAAAGCAACCCAGGCTGAATTTCAAGAACATTCTATCTTTCACATCATCAAAATAATTGACTCAATTCAAACCAATCCTCAATGGATTAAACTCATTTCAAATATTTAAAGAGTCAACTTCAAACATTACATTTCACAAGCCACACAACAATTCAGCCAAGCCAACATCCATAATCATTCGAGTCAATCAAATAATACATAAGGCAGATACAATCACTAATTACACCATATCTCACATCAGTATCTATATGTAATAATTCCAATAATAAACTGTAGTTTTCGGAAAGCGCCCCTACCTCGAAACGCAAAACCATAGCCCAAACGCGTCACAAAATCCTTTTCGCCTTGACCCGAGATCAACAATCAAAATCCCGTCAGCCAAAACCTCAGTTCCACGCCACTTTCGCAACAGTCTCAACAACTCTAATCGCAATATATAACAACCGAAACACAATCATATAGCAATTAACGCCACAAACCTCAGCGTAAGATAACAGAACAGTAACAAAAGGGCTTTCAAATCGAAACGCTTACCGAACCGAAGAAGAAACGGCGACGGTCTGCGAACCGGTTCAGCGGCAGCCCAGCAGCCACCTTGAGCGACAGCGACGACAATTTTCGATCGCGCCAACTGAAACCAACACGCAGTGACTACGGTATTCTCGGAATTCAAAAAGGATAAGAACCTCAAATAAAACCCTTACCGGCAAAGCGTTCTCCGGCGACAGAAAGGTTTTCCAGCGACCATACACAGCAGACCCCCAACCACAGCAGTAGTGGTGCAGCCGCTAACAGCGCAAGCAGCAGCGGCGGCCCAGAGCAACAGAAGCGTTATGGAGCACTAGGGGTTTTCGGTAAGCAGCGAAGGCCAACATCAACGGCGGTGAACGGTAGTGGAGACAGTACGGATCTGAGGCGTTCCCAGTGGCAGAGCAGGCAGCGGCAGCTGGGCGCGGCGGTGGTGGCCGCTTCTGACAGCGACAGGAGCTCCAGCGGCGTCGCGGTGGCTTATCCCCTTCCTCCCGTCGCATCATCTCTCTGTCTCCTCGGGCTCCTCCGACGGCGGCGGTCAAGGTTCAACGTCGACGGCAAAACGGTAGGGACGAGCTCCTCTAGCTCGCACATGGTAGCTGCCCCCTCGAACCCCCCTTCTCGGCGCTGCTGTCTCTCTCTCTCTTCGCGATTGGCAGTGGCGAATGACGAGCTTCGACGGCGAGGCGTGGCACGGTGGCGGCGGCGCCGTGGCATCGACAGGGCACGGCGAACTGGGGAGCGAACAGCGGCAGCTCTGCACAGCGCGGCGGCAGCGAGCTCTCTCTCTCTCTCCCCCTGGCCGGCGCACTCTCCCTTCTCTGCGTTTTCTGCTTCTGTTTCCTTTTCTCTTAGGAAATTTTTGGGTTGCAGGTTTGCTGAAGGGAAGAAGAAAAGGGGTGGCGGCTGCTATGCTTAGGAATTAGGGTTTTATTTTCAAAAGCTAGAGTTAGGGGCATTTTGGTAATTTCAAATAAAGTTGAGAATAATATGATAATTGAAACCCAAATTATATCCAACACTAGAGGTATATAGAAAATACTACTTGCTCATCAATTTCATAAATTATTTTCAATAAAATGCCCAAATCTAAAAATTAGAAATAATATACTTAATTTCTTCATTTTCCAAAATAGCAGTAATAATATTTAAAATATTACTTATCTAATCCAAATCATATAAAATCCTTATTGTTTCATAACTATCAACCTTATACTTTAAATATAGAAAATAATCCAATAATTATAAAATTGGATAATAATCATAGCTTATCTCAAATCCAATAAATCAAAGCTTGCCTTAATTATCTTTAATAAAATAATCTCTGAAATTAAAGCTATAAATAACTGTAGGATTTGAGACTTGATCATAATAAGACTTTTCAAAAGTTCTGGGTCTTACAGGAGAGAGCTCGAGAAAGAGAAGAGTAGGGGGAAATCCTTACACTATTTACATACACACTTAAATCCACTTTTCTATCAAACCGGAGCTCCAATTGAAGACCCGTTTGCGACCACGCATTCATCTCATCTTCTTCTAACCCATTTTTGTTTTTTCCACTAAATTCATATTTTGGTAGTGTGAGGTATTAAAATTTGTAATTTTGATACTTTAGGAGAAACTCAAGCACAACTTCTAGCGGAGTTTGACCTAACAGCATGTAAAACAAGGTAAGGGAACTCTTTCTCCCTATTTTTCCCAATTTTTTTGCGAAAACCTAGTGTAAACAATTGAGAATTTGATGTAATTAGATTGAATAGAGTATCTTGAATTCTTAGTTTGATTTGGTGCAAATTGAGTGCTTGGTTAGATTGGTGAGAAGTTGGTGAAGGCTTGGATTGGCCGAAAGAAAAGGTTTACGAGGTTGGAAACTACCATCAATTAAGATACGAGTTTTGATTTTGGGTAAACACTATATAACGCTTTGGAAAAATCTAGGCTAGATGATCCTATGATATTATTGAATAGTTGATGTTGTTAATTGATTATGGTTTAGTTGAATAATTGAGTGAGTTTTTGGTTTGATTGATCATGGATGATTTAGTATGATTGTGTGGTTTGATTAATAATTGATGGTTGAGTTTGGGATTGTTGTGAATGATATATAAAACTGAATTTGGATGATTAATTATTGATTTTAAGTTTGAGTGAAGAAACAATGATATGGTTTTGGGAAGAGTTAAATGATGGTTTGGATGATTAACTGTTGATTTTGATTTAAATGTGAAATATTATGATTTTGGATACAGAGATTTGTGTTCGATGAAAGTTTATTGTCGGATGAGTTATAGAGTGAAATAGATAGATATGATTTGAGTTTGAGTATTGAAATAAGCATTTGGTATTAGTTTGAAAAGAAAAGGAGTTGAGAAGTAGTAAATTTTGGTTATGCAAAATTTTGGGTAAAATAGAAATTTTGGCCAATTTTGATGGGCCAAAAATTGGTGCTCGGAGCTTGGAATTGAGTGAAATTTATCTTGAATTAAAATTGAAAATGCCTACTTTAAGACGGTATAAACAGAAGGAAAACGATTTTGTAGCAAAAATTATGGGTGTTTGAAATTCGGTGTTTAAAACTGAATTACGCAGAGTTTGTAGATTTGGTGGCCAAACCAGGTTCTGCGTGTACGCATGATGCATGCGTACCCACAACGCGCGTATGGACCATGCATGCGTACGGACGATGCATGCGTACGCACTATGCCCAGTTCTTGCGAGACCCATTTTAGGTTCCGCACGTACGCACGAGGCATGCGTTCACATGATCCCCTATTTTTGCTGAAATATTGTTTTTTCTATTTAGCCTTTTCGGCGAGTTTATAACCCCCCGCAAAGACCCTAGGCTTGAACTTGTATGAAGTTGGAGATTAGAATTGTCTAGTGGGTTCATGTTTCTTTATATAGCCTTTTCAGATGCAGGACGTGATGCACCTCGCTGAGAGTGTGGGATTCTGTTTGGTGAAGCGAAGAAGACTTTTTGAAGTTTATTTTGGCTTATTTAGAGGTTTCTCCACTTTTGAAAACTTTATTATATATTTTTCTCTTAGAGGTTTTTATTTGGAGAAACATGATTACTATTTTGCATACTTTTTTGGTTTCGTAATATTCTAGCTGGCCTTTTTTTCGCAAGTCATGACTAGTAACTATTATGTATACTATTCCGGAGCTTGTGTGTGTGTGTGTGTGTATATATATATATATTTCGCTCTAGTATACGATGCTTCTTATGTTAACGTCTCGTTCGTGTGTGTGTGTGTATAAGGCTGTCGATTTTGTTAATCTTTCCTTCACAGGCTCCTAGTTATATTATTATTTTTCAAGTATTATGTATGTATCTTTCTCTTAAGTGTCGTAATACTTCACCACCTTTGATTTACGACTATAACGTAAGACTTTGTGTGGTAGGGTATTAAAGTATGGTATCAGAGCAGTTCGTCCTTGTAGAGCCTAAAGGATAGACTGATTATGCTTCTGGGCATACTCTGAGTTGTGTTTATATGCTATTTAGGATATTTGTTTAATAAATATAGCATAACTATTCATGAGCATACTTTTAGGAATTTGAAGTACTAGACTTGAGATATTGAGATTGATCACCTTAATATCGATTATTTTGTGTGGACAGGACCCAAATGGCGTCTCATGGACATAGACGAGGTCGAGGGCGAGGATGGAGAGGTAATAAGGGAACCGATCCGGTAAATGATCTGACCGATTTCATGGCAGTTATGGCAAACATGACTGCTGCCATTAATGCTACTACTGCTGCTACCAACTAAGCAGTGGATAGGATAGGACAACAAGCTGAGAATGGCAATGGAGGTGGTAATGGACATGGTGATAAAGATGACCACGAAGATGAAGCCCAATGACTTTGGCTACGTTCTTGAAAGTGAATCCGTCAACCTTTAAGGGTACGACCAACCCCACTGAAGTTGATAATTGGTTCTAGAATTTGGAGAGAGCATTGCAAGCTCAACATGTGCCGAAAGATTAATTTGTGGAGTTTGCTACTTATCAGTTGGAAGGAGAGGCTCAATTTTGGTGGCAAGGAGTGTGTCGCCTATTACAACAGGGTAATGGAGCTATTATTTGGAAAAAATTCAAGGTAAACTTCTATAAGAAATACTTTTTGAACTCTGTGAAGGCGGCAAAGGAATTGGAACTCATGGAACTGAAGCAAAGGTCAATGACGGTGGCTGGGTACACGAACAAGTTTAAGGAACTGTGTCGCTTTTCGAAGGTTTATCAAGGTACGCCCGAGTGCTATAAGGAGTGGAAGTATATCAAGTATAAGGGTGACCTCTGAGATGATATTATGAATACTGTGGCTCCAATGGAGATATAGAGCTTTTCCGAGTTGGTTAACAAGAGTCGAATGGTGGAAGAGTGCTCGAGGAAGACTATGTTAGTAAGGAGTAACTGCCAGGAGTCCCGTGAAAGGGATCAAGGCAAAAATTTTACCACAATGGGCCAAGAATTCAAAAGGAGTAGATACGCACCACAATCCCCCCTCCCCCCCAAGGTTGGAACACTTACAGAAGGAATGACAACCACCGGGGAAATGGTAAAGGGAGGCAGGCGATTGTTTACTCAAATGAGTTGAGGTGCTAGAGATGCGAGAACTACCATCCGAACAAGCCATGCTGGTTGGGTGTGGGTCTATATCACAAGTGTGGCAGGACATATGGTTAGGGATTATCCATGCAGAGAAACTCAGAATGTAGATCAATCGCAATAACAAAGTTGAGGTAATTATGAAATTGGTAACCGGACTTTAGTTGCTTTATTTGATATTGGAGCATCGCATTCATTCATATCGCATGACAGATTTGAGGAAATTGGGCTAAAATTATCCGAATTAGTTTGTGACTTGCATGTGCATACTTCAGCTTCTCATATTGAGAATTATTAAGTCCATACCCTGAGCCGAGTATAACCTTTTCCCAAACTAGAAGATTGTTTGAGTGCCCAACGAAAGATCGTAGGTGAGTATTAAATTATTATAGATGAACATAAATGAATTGAGCTTGCGAACTATGACATTCAGAGGTTTCCTCACTTTGCACGCTCTTAGGGTATTTATCTCTTTAGTCTCGCATCAAGGAGATGCAATCAAGGATCATTATGACTTCACGAATCGAAGGATGTCACTAAACTTCAAAAGAGCACTGTATAGACACACTACATATACAAACCCGACACATTTCGACAGGAGCATAAATTTTGAGGGCGAAATTTCTTTTAAGGTGGGTAAGATGTAAGACCGAAAAAAATATTAATTAGATAATTAATTAATTGATTAATTAAGAGAGTTTTAAACCATCTGGACTGGGTTACAAATTTAAAATTTATAATTTGGGAATTTACCAATGAAGATTTAACTTAGAAAATTAATTGGAGCGCAAAAATATAATTGTTTGTGAAAAACACGTACCGGCATTATAATTAACTGTACAGACTTAGGTCTGTCCGGTACTGCATATGAGAAAATTAAAAATATAGGATTGACTAGAAAATATTTAGAATAAAAAACCAGAACACTTATCTTTAAAATTTTGGCCCTAGATGGGGCCAATGGGCGAAATGACAAAAATATCCCTTACCTATTTGGATAAAAATGTGACACACACCCCCTTACTCCCAAATTTCATTCATTTTCAAATAGAGAGGGGATAGAGCTCAAGAAAGAGAAGAGTAGGGGGAAACCCTAACACTATTCACATATACTCAAATCCACTTTTCTCTCAAAATGGAGCTCCGATTGAAGATTTATTTGCAGTCACGTGTTCATCTTATCATCCTTTTTTATTCTATCTAACTTTTGCGGTGAGTACTTGCGAGAAATCTAACCCATTTTTATTTTTTCCATAAAATTCATGTTTTGGTAGTATGAGATGTTGAAGTTTGTGATTTTGACCCAAGAGCATGTAGAATAAGGTAAGAAAACTCTTTCCCCCTATTTTTCCCAATTTTGTGTGAAAACCTAGTGTAAATAATTGAGAAGTTGATGTAATTAGATTGAATGGAGTAGCTTGAATACTTTGTTTGATTTGGTGAAAATTGAGTGCTTGGTTGAATTGGTAAGAAGTTGGTGGAGGCTTGGATTGGCTAGAAGGAAAGGCTCCCGAGGTTGGAAACCGCCGTCAATTAAGATACAGGTTTTGGTTTTGGGTAAACACTATATAACGCTTTGTGAAAACCTATGCTAGATGACCATATGATATTTTTGAATAATTGATCTTGTTAATTGATGATGGTTTAGTTGAATAATTGAGTGAATTTGTGGTTTGATTGATCATGGATGATTTAGTATGATTGTGTGGTTTGATTGATAATTGATGGTTGAGCTTGGGATTATTGTGAATGATATATGAAACTAAATTTGGATGATTAATTGTTAATTTTAAGTTTGAGTGAAGAAAAAATGATATGATTTTGAGAAGGGTTAAATGATTGTTTGGATGATTAATTGTTGATTTTGATTTAAATGAGAAATGAAATTATTTTGGATACAGAGATTTGTGTTCTGTGAAAGTTTATTGTTGGATGAGTTGTAAAGTGAAGTAGATAGATATGATTTGAGTTCAAGTGTTGAAATAAGCATTTGGTATTGATTTGGAAAGAAAGGGAGTTGAGAAGTGGTAAATTTTGGTTATGCAGAATTTTGGATAAAATAAAAATTTTGGGCAACTTCGGCGGGGCATAACTTGGCGCTCGGAGCTTGAAATTGAGTGAAATTTATATTGAATTAAAATTGAGAATGACTACTTTAAGACGGTCGAAGAATGGAAGGAAAAAGATTTTTGTAGCAAAAGTTATGGGTGTTTGAAAATTGGTATTTAAAATTCAATTATGCAGAGTTTGCAGAACTGGTGGCCAAACCAGGTTTTGCGCGTATGCATGATGCCTGCGTACGCACGAAGCACGTATATGCATGATCCCCTGTTTTTACGAAAATACTATTTTTGAACCATTTAGCCTTTCTGACGGGTTTGTAAACCTCCATAACCTCCGTATAAACTCTAAAATCTCTTCTTTTGACCCTAATATCATTGGGGATGGAATTAATAAATTTAAATTGAGTTATTCCCTTATAAAACCTATAAACAAATGTCTCAAGTGTTGTGGGGATAGTGGTTCGTCCCGCCCATAGTGAGGACGGTGGCATAGTCTCACTCACGAATTGAGGAGGTTGATTAATTTAATAATTTAACGGGGTTATGATTAGTTATATCTTCCGAAATTGGTTGAGATGAGATAATGATTGATGTTGTAGGGATGGTGGTGTTGTCCCGCCTACAATGACGATGGTGGTTCAGTCTCACTCATGAGATAATAACATTGATTAATTGATAGACGAGTGGGGTTATGATTGGTTGAGATTATGATTATTATGGTTGAGTAAAATTTGATTAGAGGCTTATGTCAAAAAGTGAGGGTTTATACGAGACTTATGATAAAAACTATGAATGAGATATATATACTAGCGACTATGACTAATGGTGAATCTGATGAGGATAATGGGTTTGATTGATAATAATTATATTTGTTATTGGAGGTAGATATGATGAATTTTAATGAATCATTCTCCAATAAAGACTTGATTTATGAGACACCTATAATTGGTAGATACAAGGATGTGGGTTTTGTCCCCCTTGATCAGTATTGCAGTGTAGTTGTGGGGATGGTGGTTCATCCTACCCATGGTGAGGACGGTGGCGCTATCCCATTCACAAGATAATGAAATTGATTGAGTCAATGATTACAACTGAATGTGATATAAAAACTGAATTGGCAAGGACGTGGGTTTCGTCCCTTTTGCGTATTGATGTGGCATTGATACTGGGCAAGAACGGTGGCTTTATCTCATTTGTTCGTAGTTGCAGTGCGGATATGGGGAAGGTGGTAGGAAACTCTTCCTCATAATTTCTCCCCCACATCTCTCTCTGGTGTAAAGATGGAAGGGCACTCATCCCTCATTTTGTATGGCACGGCCTCCAGAGAAAGGTGGTAGGGTACTCTTCCTTAGAACATTACCCCCTGAGCGGATATTTTATACACTTTTTGGCATCATTTTCATATAGTTTTTAGTAGTTTTTATTTATTTTTTATTAAGTTTTTATAGGTTTTAGTGTTAAATTCACATTTTTGGATTCTACTATGAGTTTTTGTATTTTTGTACAATTTTAGGTATTTTCTGGTTGAAATTGAGGAGCTGAAGCATAAGTCTGATTCAGAGACAGAGAAAGCACTGCAGATGTTGTTCGGATCTGACCTCCTTGCATTCGGATCTGACCTCCAGCAATATATAATAGTCCATATTTTGCTTCGGATTAGAAGGCCCAAAACTGGCGTCCAACGCCAGCTACCTACCCTTTTCCAGGCGTCCAGCGCTCACAAAGCAGAGACCAGCGTCCAAACACCCAAAGAGGACCCCTAGCTGGCGTTCCATGCCCCAAAGACCTCAAAGCACATGGATCTCATCATAGTTTAGCCCAAACACTCACTAAGTGGGTCCCAGAAGTGGATTTTAGCACTAGATAGATTATTTTACCCTTACTAGTCATCTGTTTAGTATTTAAGGGATTTTATTTATGTAATTCAGACCCTCTTCGACATTTTTCACCATCATACACATTTATCATTGTGTTTTACATCAGTATGAGTTTCTAAACCTCCTAGGTTGAGGGGAGGAGCCCTGTTGAGTCTTATGAATTAATAAAAGTATTACTGTTTCTTCTCCAGTCCGTGTTTGATTTATTTCTAAGATGTATACTCAATCTTCATCGTGGTGAATAGGATGATCATACAATTAGCTCTGTTCATCACATTAAGACGAGCATGCCTGACAAACAGACTTGAATTCGTGTGAATACGTGACTGGAAAGGACGAGCCAACAGATATGTTTATGCATCTCTCATATGGTTAATCCATGACTTTGTTGGGGACTTTTTGAGACACCAGTTCAGCTGATTTCCAGGGAAATTAGGGTCTCTGTGGTATAGTCTAGAATCCAAAGAAGTAGCATCCTCTGATCCGGAAGATTCGACCTTGTCTGTGGCGTTTTAAGTAGGATTGCCAAGAGAATGAACTGCTAGAGCTTCACCCTTCGTCAGATTGGATGACTACTGCCAATGGCGTTCAATTTGTAGCAAAGGAGATCAATGACCACGACCCATGGCGTTGATCACATACAGCCTGCCATAGAAGAAGATCATTCACAAGCAGAGAAGATAGTAATACCAGAGTTGATTCGGAAAGACAAAGCAACTCGAATCCTTAACCCTATTCTTATCAGTATTTTCTACCTCTTTTGCTTTATTCCTTTCAAGTCATACATTACTCTTACAACTTCAAATCAACAACCTTCTGATCTGCCTGACTAAGACATGCAAGATAACTATAGCTTGCTTCAAGCCAACAATTCTCGTGGGATCGACCCTGACTCGCTCAGGTATTACTTGGACGACCCAGTGCACTTGCTGGTACAACAGTATGAAAATGTGGGGATTCGTGCTACCAGCTATACTACTTATTCTAATTGTGCTTAATTATAATTGCTTTGCATTTGCTTTGTGTTTGTGATTGATCCTGCTGAATTGAATACTTGACTGAGAGATCTTATGACTAAGAAGAGATAGTGATGTATTGGAAATGATTGAGGCTAGAGGTAATTGATAGAGCTGAGACTTTAACAAATTGACCCTATTGGGTTAGTTAAGACCCTAGGCTTGAACTTCTATGAAGTTGGATATTAGGATTGCCTAGTGGGTTCGTGTTTCTTTATATAATCTTTATGGAATTATTACCCTACTGGGAACCTTTGAGTTCTCACCCGTCGTGGATTTTCTATTTTTTCGATGTAGAGCGTGATGCACCTTGCTGAGAGTGCGGAATTTTATTTGGCGAAGTGAAAAAGACTTTTTGAAGTTTATTTTAGCTTATTTATAGCTTTCTTCACTTTTGAAAACTTTATTATATATTTTCCTCATAGAGGTTTTTATTTGGAGAAACTAGATTACCATTTTGTATACTTTATTGGATTTATAATATTTTAGTCAGCTTTTTCTTTGCGGGTCGAGACTAGTAACTATTATATATCCTACTCTGGAACTTGTGTGTGTGTGTGTGTGTATATATATATATATATATCTGTTTCGCTCCAGCATACGATGCTTCTTATGTTAACATCTTGTGTGTGTATAACGGCTGCCGATTTTGTTAATCTTTCCTTTACAAGCTCCTAGTTATATTATTATTCTTCAAGTATTATGTATATATCTTTCTTTTAGGTGTCGTAATACCTCACCACCTTTGATTTACGACTATAGCCTAAGGTTTTGTGTGGTAGGGTGTTACATTTCTCACACCCTCTATCACAACCCTCCTTTCTGTTGCAACCCTCGCACCCTCTATCGCAAGCCTCCTCCTCGGATTCGCAACCATCACACCCTCTATCACAAGCCTCCTATCTCGCAAGCCTCCAACGGCGTACCCTCCATTGGTGCGCCCCCCTCGGGCTCACTCTCTCTCGCAAACCCTACCTTCGTTGACGCTGCTTCTCTCTTGCTCTTCCCTCAATCATCTCGGTGCTCAATCCTCACCATAACACAAGAAGGTACGAATCCCATTTATCTGTTTCTGTTCCTGTTCTTAGGTCTTGTTTGATTCTCTTCCATAGTGAGTGAATGTTGTGTTTAGTTTATTCTCTGTTTCTTTGTTTCATGTTCACCATCTTTGTGATTTTTCTATTGCATTTTTTGTGCTTGTGCTTTTCCTGAATATAAGCATTAACGAATAAGAATGGTGGTAGTTACTGGAATATTTCTCTCAAGATGATGTTAAGAAGTTGAGTGATAAAATAATAAAACTTTAAAAATCAATGTGCAATTGTTTTGGTTTTTAGTGCTATTTTCTTTGGGAGTATTGATAGGTGTAAGTGCAAATAAGTATTTTCCTTAATAATTTTGACTAATTTCTCTTAGGTTAAAGTCCCAACTTGAATTAATGGTGTGGAGAATTATAAGTATGTTGGTGTTGGTGCAAGATTTGTCCCTACTTTGGAATGTAAAGAAAAACATGCCAACCATACTAGAGTCGCCATTGCAGACCCTCTTGATTGTTGTAGCAAGCCAAAGAATAAGGTATCTTAATTTATGCCATATAATTTTTCGAAGGAAACTTTTCTCTGCATTTTGAAGCATATATATCTAGTATACATTTAAAGCTCCAAAACATTTTTAGAATATGAATTTGTAATCTGGAGTACCTTGCGATTTTGTTAGCTCATTGGCGAGATCATTTTGGTGCACCGAGGACAATATAATTTCACAACCAAGGCAAATATAGCAGAAGAAGCTGGTTCTTCAGCGATCTTCATTATAAATAATCGAACAGGAATCAAACTACTATGATTGTTCTTATACAGCTTCTCTATCCCCTGTATGATCCTCAAAAGAAGGAACTCATCATCATATTGATTGTTAATTTATATTGATTACCTTCCTTTAACCTCCAGAAAATGAAAAACAATAGGAATTTTGTATTCTTTTCTAGTTTGAGGAGCATATTTCGGACCGAAAATTGTAATATCAAAGTTAATTATGAATCTAGCAGTTCGTTTGTTAACCACCTCATTGAAGGGGAGATAGATCAATGGCTTCATTATATCTTTAAGATTAGTCGCTTGGACATGGAGTTCGCCATTTGGACATGTAATATCTTTTGTTTTAATCACAATATATTTTATCTTTTTTTTTTATCGGCACAACATATTTTATCTTGAGACTACTTAATTTTCTCTTGTTCGTAAATAAATTCAAACCACTTAATATATTTAGGAGTATAATAGTCATTAACCTATAGTTTTTTAAGTGAGTTAACAAACGCATTTAGAGTATTCTAACACTTTGTTGAGCTAATTTATAGCCACGCTTAAAAGCATTGCCATATTGTACATCCATATTTTCTCATTTATTATTACACTTTTCAAGTGTAGGCATATTTTCTTGTAGTCATCAATAGCCATGCTTATTAAGCATAGCCATATCTTCTCCTATTCCTATTGGCAAGCTTCAAAAGCATAGCCATATCTTTTTTTATTGGCACGCTTTAAAAGCGTGGCTATAGGATTATGCACATGGCCATACTTTTAAGCGTGACGATAGATGAAAGTGTTGCAAAAAAAAGTGTATCAATAAATCGACAAAAGCGTGGTGATAAAACAACCAGTACATTTGCAGATGTGACCTTTTAAAAGTGTGATGATAACTCAAAAATCATAACAAAAAGATATCGATACACTATTCTGCATTTTATAACACGCTTTAAAAATGTGGTAAAAAACTGATTTTCTTGTAGTGCGTGACTAAAAGCGAGATTTAAAGTTCTTCCAAAAAAATCGTGGGCTTAGCATGTCATGGGACCCGATTAAATGCTCCTTACAACTTTTAGAGTATCGAAACTCTATAAATAAAGTAAGTAACAAAGTTGTATTTTATTTGTTTTTATCATTATTATTTACATTTATTTTGTGTTGGGTTACTGGGCTAGTATACTAAAAACAAATCCATTTGGGCTACGGGGTTTTTCATGTTTTTGTGCGAAAAAAAAATTTGGGCCATTATTAAATCAGATTATATTATTTTATTTTGATTTGATATTAGATTATCATAAAATTATAAAAAAAATGAAAAAAAAAATTTTTTAGAATTAATATGAAAAGACTAAAATATCATTTAAAAGTAACTGAAAATTTAATTTAATTTAAAAAAAAGTAAAATAAGTTTGTAATAATTTTTAAAAGACAAAAATAGTAAAATACTCTTTTAAGATTAGAGTTATTTAATTATTTTAAAAATAAAAAATTTATATTGAATTTAAAAAGATAAAAGTACTCTTTTTAAAGAGTAACATTAAAATTTAAAAGTCTAAAATATTTATTTAGTAGTAATGATCTTTTCAAATGCTTTAAAAATTAGAAAATTGTCCTAAATATTAAAAAAAATGAAAATATACTACAACAACAACAACAAAGCCTTGTCCCACTAAGTGGGGTCGGCTACATGAATCAAACGACGCCATTGTGCTCTGTCATGTATCATGTCTACAGAGAGACCGTTTACATGTAGGTCTCATTTGACCACCTCATGGATGGTCTTCTTAGGTCTTCCTCTACTTTTCGCCCTTTGTCCATCTTCCATCTCATCCACCCTCCTGACTGGATGTTCTATCGGTCTTCTTCTCACATGTCCAAACCACCTGAGACGCGATTCAACCATCTTTTCCACAATGGGTGCTACTCCAACTCTCTCCCTTATATCTTCATTCCTTATTTTATCCAATCGCGTATGACCATTCATCCATCTCAACATCTTTATCTCTGCCACACTCAGCTTATGTTCGTGCTCCCCTTTAGCCGCCCAACACTCCGTACCATACAGCATAGCCGGTCTTATAGCGGTGCGATAGAATTTACCTTTAAGTTTTAAAGGTACTTTTTTGTCGCATATAAAACCAGATGCACTCCGCCATTTTGACCAACCTGCTTGGATCCTATGATTTACATCCTGTTCAATCTCTCCATTATCCTGTATGATGCACCCAAGATACTTAAAACTTTTAACTTTTCGTAGGGTGTTTTCTCCAATCTTCACCTCTATATTGGGGTTTTCCCTTCTCAGACTGAACTTATATTCCATATATTCCGTCTTGCTACGGCTTATGCGCAGACCATACACTTCTAGAGCTTCTCTCCATAACTCCAACTTCTTATTTAGGTCTTCTCTTGACTCCCCCATAAGGACGATATCATCAGCAAAAAGCATGCACCATGGCACAGGCTCTTGGATGTGCTCTGTGAGTACTTCCAAGACTAATGTGAAAAGGTATGGACTTAAGGATGATCCCTGGTGTAATCCTATACCAATAGGGAATTCTTCTGTCACACCGCCTTGAGTCTTCACACTAGTTGTGGCCCCATCATACATGTCTTTATGCCCGAATATATGTGATCCTTACTCTCCTCTTTTCTAAAACCTTCCATAAGACCTCCCTTGGTACCCTATCATACGCTTTTTCCAAATCAATAAACACCATATGTAGATCCCTTTTATTACTACGATACCTCTCCATCATCCTTCTTAATAGGTATATCGCTTCAGTGGTAGATCTTCCTGGCATAAATCCAAATTGGTTCTCTGTTACTTGTGTCTCTTTTCTCAACCTTCGTTCTATCACCCTTTCCCATAACTTCATAGTATGACTCATAAGCTTAATCCCTCTATAGTTTCCGCAACTTTGTATATCCCCCTTATTCTTGTAGATAGGTACCAAGGTCCTTTTTCTCCACTCATCAGGTATCTTCTTTGACATTAAAATCTCATTAAAAAGCTTGGTTAACCAGTTGATGCCTTTTTCTCCAAGACCCTTCCAAACCTCAATCGGGATATTATCAGGTCCTACTGCCCTACCATTTTTCATCTGCTTTAGAGCCTCTTTTACTTCGAAGTCTCGAATCCTTCGATAATAGTCAAAGTTTTGATCTTCTTCCCTTGTGCATAATCGACCAAGACTCGGAAGAGTCTTCTGTCCCTCATTAAATAACTCGTAAAAGTAGCTCTTCCACCTTTCATTAATCTTCTCCTCTTGAGCCAACATCTCTCCATCCTTATCCTTTATGCACTTAACCTAATCCAAATCTCTCGTTCTTCTTTCCCGGCTCTTTGCGATTCTATATATACCTTTTTCTCCTTCTTTCGTGCCCAAAGACTGGTAGAGACCCTCATATGCTCTTGTTCTTGCTTCACTTACAGCCACTTTTGTCTCTTTCTTAGCCGCCTTATATTTTTTCCAATTATCTGCATTGCGGCATAAAGACCACTCTTTAAAGCATTCCCTTTTTATCTTTATCTTTTCTTGTATACTCGCATTCCACCACCAGGACTCCTTGTCTCTTGGTCCTATTCCTTTAGATTCACCAAAACTTTCTTTTGCTGTTCTTCTAATAACTTCTGCCATCTCCCTCCACATCTCTTCCGCGCTTCCATTCCCATCCCACTGTGCCTCTTCTCCTACCCGTCTTAGGAAGCTTCTTTGTTCCTCACCTTTCATCTGCCACCACCTCGTCCATGGGTTCTTCGTATGATGTCTTTTCCTCAACTTTTGCTCAACGCGAAAATCCATGACGAGCACCCTATGTTGTCTTGTCAAACTCTCTCCCGGGATAATTTTACAGTTAATACAAAATTTCCGGTCGACTCTCCTCAACAAGAAGAAGTCGATTTGAGAGCTTGTCATGCCACTCTTATAGGTTATAAGATGTTCTTCTCTCTTTTTAAAACATGTATTTGCGATGAGAAGATCAAAGGTTGAGGAAAAGTCCAAAATAGTTTTACCCTCGGCATTGATCACCCCGAAACCATGGCCTCCGTGAATACTCCCATATCCAGTTACTTCTCTCCCAACATGGCCATTTAAATCTCCTCCTAAGAAAATCTTATCTCCCAAAGGTATGCCTTGAACCAAACTCTCTAGATCCTCCCAAAACATTATCTTGTGTTGTTCGTCCGAACCCACCTGCGGTGCATAGGCGCTAATCACATGGAAAGCACCTCCCTCCACCACAAGTTTGATAGAGATGATCCGATCTCCCACCCTCTTGACATCCACTACGTCATTCTTCCACTGCTTATCCACAATTATTCCAACCCCATTCCTATTCTTCACCTTTCCTGTATACCAAAGTTTGAAACCAGAAGTATCCAACTCCCTAGCCTTTGCACCAACCCATTTCGTTTCTTGTAGGCACATAATGTTAATCTTCCTCCTTGTCATGGTATCCACCACCTCCATGGATTTTCCTGTTAGAGTGCCTATGTTCCATGTCCCAAATCTCAACTTTCTGTCACTTCGACCTTTACCTTTTACTTTGTGAACTAGCTTATTTACCCTCGTCCGTTCACGAAAACGCGAGAACCCTTGCTCATTTAACACTACATTCGGGCACCGATGCAGCGGCTCTTGCTTTGACACCGTACTCGAGCCATACGGCGCGTTGCTTCCGGGCAACGACCTAGCTTTAGCGCAATAATGTATTTGATTCATGTCATGGGGGTTCGGCTATAATTTTATGTTGGTTGCCGAAGACCTAACACAACCCTCCTCCTTTATCCGGGTTTGGGACCGGCTATGTACCACAAGTATGTCCTATTTAAGATTAATCTTGAAAAGACTAAAATATCCTTTTAAGATTATTGTTGTTTAATTAAATTATAATGTTAAAATTCAAATTTAATTTAAAAAAGATTACGATACACTCTTAGATCATTTTAAAATGACAAAAATACTAGTTATACAATCAAGGCTGTTTTATTAATTTAAAAGAAAAAATTTGTATTTGGTTTTAATAGATCCAAATACATTATTTAGTATTCATTTTAAGGTTAAACTTACAAATTTACAAACTTCGTCCTATTTACGTCCCTAATTTTTCAAAATCATTTCAATTTTGTCTCGTCGTCAATTCTATTAAATCCCTAACGGCAGGACAACATTGAGCCAATTTTAAAACGTTAGGGACTTAAATATGATATTTTAAAATAAATATAAAGGATTTTTTAATTTAAAGCAGAAGAGGTAAAATAAATATAAAGAAAATAATAAAAATTTTAACTACAAAAAACTAATTTAAAAATAAAAATATACGGAGTATTAATTCATTAAATAATTAAAATTTTTATACACGATTGATTCACCAAACTATTAGGAAGTATTGTAAACGTAATCGTATTAAAAATAATATGACTATATAAATTTTTTAATTTATAATTAATAATTTTAAATAGTTATTTTTTTTAAATTGAATAAATATAATTAATCATATAAATATAATAATATGAATACGTTTATTTTTATTAAATTAAATTAAGTTATTAATTAAATTATATTTATTTAAATTTTAATTTAAAAATTTTATAATTTTAAATTATGTGAATAAAATTAGATTAAATAAAAATAAAATATACCAGTACGATTTAGATTGTACTGTAATGAGTTTATGAAATTCTAAAATAAAATAAATCTTAAAAGATAAAAATAAAAAAATTGTTATGGAAAACAATAATTTTTTATTTTATTTCAATAAAAAAAATTAACACTAATAAAACTCTAATTAAAAAAAACGTTGCTTAATAAATAAAGATGGGAGATTAATATTTTATAATTATTTTATGATTTTTATTTCAAAGTATAATTTTATGTTAGTGTTAATTTTTAAATATTAACTATTAAAAAAAATATAATTTATTGGCATTAATTGTTTAATAATATTATCAATATATAATAAAAACTCTATTAATAGAATATCTGTTAAAAAATTGTGCTAACACACATTACAATATTAATAATATAAAAAAATTTTAAAACTCCAAACATTAGGGGAGTATCGTAACATCCACCATGTGTCATACGGCCGCATGATTATTTTCCTTTAAATCGTGGTAATCCTCTTTGTTTTAGTTTTAAAATTTTAAAAGCATAAAACTTTTATGGTACCCCCGATTTATGCATGATAATTTACTACATAAGTCGTGGTGCTTTACCAAATTTTACATTTATTTTTAAAACTTGTAGAAAAATCACGATTTATATTAAAAATGAGAGGAAAAAATTGCAATGCATTCAATTTTAGAACAATCTAATAATATTGATATTTAAATAGTTTAAATAAGTAAATTATCATATATATATATATATATATATATATATATATATATATATATATATATATATATAGTGACTGTTTTAAGGGATACCTAAAATGCTGATTTGAGCTTAAACGTGAGGTCCAAATTCTTTTGTGTGGCAGTGTCTGACTTGATAACTTGTGAAGAAGTGGGGTAGTATCTGTAGGAGACTCCGATGCTTAAGTTAGTAAGGGCTTTAGGCAGATTTTTAGTAGATTAGAATGTAAATTATACTTGCAGGGTGTCAGAGTATTTATAGTAGAGTCATTGACCATCTTAGTTGGAATAGTTCCACCTTTATTGATAGATAACCGTTCCCTTTGTCTTGAGAGTTTGTCAAGATCATCTTTCTAGACGAGGTGGAGAGATTCGCGAAGGCAGTTACTTGCTTTGGACAAATAGGGCTGTACTCCCTTAATGATGTCCGACTTCTTTAAAGAGGTCAGGTAAATGTGAAGACCAACCTTTTTGGATTGGGCCCTTCATTCTTTAGTGGACCTGACTTTAAGCTTTAGGGCATGATATAAACAGTAACTATAAATAAATATAAATATAGATATGAATATAATAATAGACAAATTAATAATATTTAAATTTTATTATTAAGACAATTTTATTAAACAAAGTTGGTTACGAGTGAGATTTTGTTTCAATTAATATTGTTTAAATTAGTGGATTAATAGTGTTTTGCGTTATTAATATATTATTATATTTATTATTTTATTTGTTAAGTATATAAAATGAAAATAATAAATATGTTTTTCTTTTTTGAAATAATTTTTCAATTTAAATTTTAGAAATGACAAATTGATTTTTATAAATAAATATTTATATTTATGTAAAAAATACATCAGAACAAACGTTGTATAACTAAGCCAATGAGTTATAATTTAAATGTCATAGTCTCTTTATACTCACCTAATAAATCGCAAATTTGAGTCTCTCTATTTTTGAAAAAAAAAAAAAAAACAACAACGTTGTACAACTAATTCCTTTTCATCTCTTTCTCATAAAGCACTGTAAATTTGTGGCTAATTTTTTATATATAGATAATTTTAGTGTAAAACATAAAAATATTTTTTAATTATAGAAAAAGACTTAATTGACATTTTGTAGTAATTTTTTTAATTATAAAAAGATAAAATGTCATTAATATTTTGTAAAAAATATTATACATTTTATAAAAATTCACAATAAGGTATAATACATAGTTTAAATTATTTATGAAAAATTTATGCCTACTAATTAAGGTTTTGAGAAACAAATTGGTGAAGTGACTGATTCAATAGTTCAGAAGTTCAATTGGAATTCAACGGTTCAACCGGAGTTTAACCGATTTAATTAAATATAAAATAAAATTATTAAAAATTTAATATATAACTCAAAATTAGATTTTAGCATAAACAATATTTTCACTGCAGCATAGCACCATCAACAACTTAAATCCAGCAACTAGAATCAATAAAGCACCATCAACAACTCAAATTCAGCAAGCAAAATCAATAAATTAGAAAAACTAGCATAAACAACTCAGAATCAAATCATAACATAACTTATAACCAAACAAATTCTAGCATAATAAATAAACAATATAGTGAAGCACTGCCCATCAATAATTGAGAATCAGAAAAATTAGCAACCTGCAATTCAGAAATCAAAATAAATAAAATTAACAAAATAACCGAAATAAAGTGACAGCGCGGTTAATACTCCATGAGAGAGAGAGAGAGAGAGAGAGAGAGAGAGAGAGAGAGAGAGAGGAGAGAGAGAGAGAGAGAGAGAGAGAGAGAGAGAGAGAGAGAGAGAGAGAGAGAGAGAGAGAGAGAGGAGAGAGAGAGAGAGAGAGAGAGAGAGAGAGACCAACAGATCGAGCAGAGATGACGATGGAACAATCTTTCATAGTGGCGATGCCAACGGCTCTGACTCAACGTCGAGGAGAAGAGGATCGAGGAGGTGATGGCAACAGATGTTGATCTCGAAGAGAGCAACAGAGAGAAAAATATCCAAAGAGACGATGATCAATCGACGGCGACGAGAAGAAGAACGATTCGAAGAGAAGATGACTAACCAACAGCAACAAAGAAAGGAACGATGAGAAGAGTGTGATGTGAAATGGTAATGATGACTTGGTTTAGGGTTTCTTAGAAAGGGAGAGAAAAGAGAGGGGGTAGGGGTGGGTAATTGAGTTGGGTTTTTTTTTTTATAATTTTATATATATATATATATATATATATAAAACAAATCGATAAGTTTAAAAATACTCGGTCGATTCTGACGATTTATTGATTAATTGTCGATTTAATCAGTTCTTAAGCCGATTTTTTAAAAATAATTTTATACCTTAATCGAACTGACTAGATGACCAATTTTTGGTTAATTCGGTCGAATTGACTCCGATTCCATTTTTAGAACATTGCTAATAACACAATATAGAAAAAAATTCTAAGTTTGTGAAGAAGATATTTGTAATAACAAAAAAGAAAAGAATACACTTAGGTGGCATACTATTGGTTTTGAAAGATCCGTGATACTGCTACCGCTTTGAACACCCGAAGACCGGACCCAGGCCCAGCTGCCAGCCTTTCGTTTTCTGTTCTTATCACACCTTTATGCCATCTTCGTTTATTTTCCAGTTTTTGTCCAAACCAAATAAAACCAGATTAACCCATTTCTTCTTCCCCTTGACATCTCACCTCAATATTTGTCCCAATCAGAAACTAATTTGACCAATAACAATTAGAACAAAAAGACATTCTCATTTTGGACCAAAAAAAGAAAAAAAAAAGGAATGTTCAATTTCCAATTTCCAATTTCCAATTTCCAATTTTCAATTTTCAATTTTCAATTTTCATGTTCAATGGCAATGAATGTTGAGTGTCCCAAACTCTGCGCCTCCACCCCCACAGAACCTGACACCACCACCCTACTCACTCACTCCCACTTTCATTCATTAACATTCACAATCAGATTGCAACAGCAATACACTCACTCATTCATGACGTCATCAATTTCGTAAACTAATATTAATGAGTGTTTTTGAAAACCCTAAGGAAAAAAAGGGTTCTCATTCTACACAAAATCTTGGGGGAACCTCTCTTCCATTTCCACATTGCTCTTCCTCTTGAAGAATCCCACTTTCGCCAATCCCTAATTCCAAAACAAAGTCCCTTTTTTCGTTCCACAGAGCTTGAGAAGATGAAATGAATTGAATTGATGGTTGGAATCTGTGACCCGAGATCCGAATCCGAATGGATGTTGGCAGCAAAGTTTGGAGCTTGAGGAGCTTCTTGTGTTCAAAGCAACCTCAGTTGCTGCACCCTGATAAAAATAACAATAGTAATGGGAGCATTAGCAACCACAACCATAACCACCATAGCCATATGTGTTGGAGATCCAGCGTGGCGAAACCCACATCGTGGTCCATGGTTTGCGGGTTCATGCTGTTCGGGTTGGGTCTAATCTCACTCTTAACGGGTCACATGGCTTCTCATGTTGAATGGTACTCCCAAAGATTCGTCCATCGCACTCTCCACTCAGCACAGGTTCTTCTAATCCTTCATTTTTTTTTTCTTACACCTTTTGTTTTTATGTATTGCATTGTTCTTTGTATCTTGTTGCTAATGTTGTTTACTGTTTTAGTTTTTTGCTGCTGAAAACGGTGGAGTGTAATTGGTGTGAATTATTTATTATTATTATTATTTGCTTTTCTTCTTAATTTTTGTAGGATGGAAGTGAGCGTGCGCCAATTGATATTTGGGAATCACAGTATTCTAGGTATTACTATGGATGTAAAGAAAGGGGGCGTAATTTTGCTCGTGAGTTCTCACTCATTCACACCTTCTTTTGTAGCTTGTTTGATACTAGAACATTTTTTTATATAGGTGCTAAAACTTTGCAAGTTTTCATTTTGGGGTGTTGATGTTAATGCATCTAACCATGTCTTTTTTTTTCAAATAAAAAATTCCTTCATGAAACAGATTTTAAATCCTTTTGTGTTTGGTTACGTATGATTTTTGTCAGAAACTGCTAATTTTGGAAAAATTTCTGTATGTATCAGGTGAAAGTGAGAGGGGGTGTTTTCGGTAAATATAGTGTGTTTTGTTCCCATATTCTCCATAATTAATGTATATAAGCACAAGCTAGACCGGTGCAATCTGGGTGTAGGATTTTTCCTAGTTAGGTCCGATGTGACTAGCAAACAAACTGAAGGGTTCCATTTGATATGTTTTACTATGTTGTTTTACTTCTTGACAAATGTATTTTGAGATTGTGCTGATCTATAAAAGTTAATTTCACATGTCATTTTCTATCTTATTTTGGTAACCGGAAAATATAGCTGCTGTATCCGAGCGTAAGTCAAATGGCTACTTGCTTATAGCAACAAGTGGAGGACTGAACCAACAAAGAACTGGGGTAAGTCCGACGTAAGCCTTATGATATGTACTGTTGTCGCTGTTTGATTGCAAAAGTGTTCTATAATATCACCTGGTCACACTGGAGTAATGATCATTTATTACACCTGGGTTTCATGGACAATGACTAGTGCATTTGGTATTCCTAGCCAATTTCCTGCTCATAAAGTGATGGAAATGATAATAGCTGTTTTCTTAGGTAGTGTTTGGCGGAGAGACAGAGACGGAAAGACTGAGACTGAGAGACAGAGACTATGAGACAGGGATTGAAATAAATCTCAGTATTTTGTTTGGTGCAAAATAGAAGACAGGAATTGAAACAAGAATGAAACTCTAATTTAATTTACACAAAAGGTAAAATTGGAATTAATTAATTGAAATGAAAATATTTTAGGTATAAAATGTTATTAAAGTTTCAGTCTCTATCTCTAAAAATTTCAGTCCTCTATGTCCCTACTTTTTGAAGGTACTGAAATACTGAAATTTTAGAGACAGAGACAGAAATTTTAGTACCAATCTCTGAACTAACAAACACGATACTGAGTCTTAGTCTCTCAGTCTCTGTCTCAGTATCTCAAAACAAACGCTACCTTATAGCTAGTTGGTTCTATTTCATTTGTTTTCAGAAATGTGAGCCTTGGTTAGGTTCTCTTTTGTGGTGGTGCAGAAATTTTCAGTAGTCTTATTTAAAGCTAAGGTTAATAAGTTCTGGATGTGGAAATGCTAATCATGTTCGTTCCCCCAGATTACGGATGCCGTTGTTGTTGCACGAATTCTTAATGCTACATTAGTTGTACCGGAGTTGGATCATCATTCGTTTTGGAAGGATGATAGGTAAACTGACTATCCTATCAAACATTCCCTTTTTCATTACACAGATTATGGTTTACTAGAATTAAGTAAATAGTTGTTCATTTAAAGAAAACACTTCTTTTTGACGCAGTGACTTCAACAATATTTTTGATATAAATTGGTTCATTACATATCTTGCAAAGGATATTACCATTGTTAAAAGAGTTCCTGATAAGGTCATGCGATCAATGGATAAACCTCCATATACAATGCGTGTCCCGAGGAAATCCGAACCTGAATATTATCATGATCAAGTTTTGCCAATACTCCTGAGACGACGGGTGAGGTCACTTCTAGTGATTGATACATTTTTAAATTTCTTAATTGTCATGAGCATACATTAATAGTTAGTTAATGTCAATTTTTTTATGATTCTTTTGTGGATATAGCTGTGGTGGTAGCTGAATGTAGGAAGATTTTGCAGGTTTTGCAATTGACGAAGTTTGACTTTAGACTAGCAAATGACCTAGATGATGAACTACAACGATTACGTTGCCGTGTTAATTATCATGCTCTGAGATACACGAAACCTATACGACAGTTTGGTCAAAAACTTGTTATGAGAATGCGAAAGATGGCAAACCGTTTTATAGCCGTCCATTTGAGGTTTGTTCAATGAACCTGATGTATGTTCAATTTCAACCTGAATTTTAAACAAAGTGGTGTGGGAATGTGGGTTGTTCAAGCAATCACTTACTTTTCATACATCTGATAAATTGTTATTCTCTCCTTTGCGCTCTCACACTTTTAGGCTGCGATTGGAAGAGAGACTGAGACTGAGACTGAGAGATAGAGACTAGGAGACAGAGACTGAGACTAAATTAAGTCTCTGTATTGCATTTGGCGTAAAATATATTGAATTGAATGATGTCTAAGTATAATGTTTGGTTTAAGATAAATATGAAGATTGATGGGTAGATTTGGAATTTTAAAAATTAAATGAGTATTTTTGGAAAAAAAAAGTTATTAAAGTTTTAGTCTTCAGTCTCAAAAATTTCAGTCCCCTGTGTTCTAGTCTTAGTTCGAAACACAATACTGAGTCTCAGTCCCCCATCTCAGTTCTAGTATCTGGAAACAAACACTACCTTATTCTCTATTAATCACATATGCACCAACTATGTATTGTCTTATCCCTTCTAATCTTTAGGCTCTTCCCAATATGGTTGATTGCCTTTACCTTTTCCACAGCTCCTTGCATTCTGAAATTGATAGTAATTATTTGAACAGTGTCAAAACATCAAATTTCCAGCGCAACTTGATAATAGTAATTTGGCAGGTTTGAGCCAGATATGCTGGCATTTTCAGGTTGTTATTTTGGTGGGGGTGAAAAAGAAAGACAAGAGCTCGGGGAAATCAGAAAAAGGTGGACAACGTTGCCTGTAAGACTGCAATCCTTTACTTCTTTCTAATGATAAAACCCTATCATATTGACTGACAGGATGATGACTTGGATGATTCTGTGATTCTTTTTTCAATGTGCTGAAGAATCTAAGGACTTAAAACTTGCTATTTCTCTTGTGGCACCAATGAATGAGCAATATATTATCTCGTGATAATACAGGATTTGAGCCCTGATGGAGAGCGAAAGCGTGGAAAATGTCCTCTTACTCCTCATGAGGTGGGGTTGATGCTCCGAGCACTTGGTTTTGCAAATGATACCTACCTATATGTTGCATCAGGAGAAATATACGGAGGGGATGAGACCATGCAGCCTCTGAAAGATCTTTTCCCCAACATCTATACAAAAGAGATGCTTGCAGGGGAAGAGCTGAAACCTTTTCTTCCATTCTCTTCCCGCCTTGCTGCTATTGACTACATTGTGTGCGATGAAAGCAATGTATTTGTCACTAACAACAATGGCAACATGGCCAAGATTCTTGCCGGTCGAAGGTAATAGTATGTAAAATTATAAAAGTTTCACAAGTTCATACAAGTACCAATTATAAAGGCATAAACATTCTATCATAATTGAATAGCTAGAGTCATAATTAAGAATATCTTTTGCAATGTGGTTATTATGTTGCCTACTTGCCCTACTCTTGAATTATATGCAAATTTGGTTGAAGGGCTGTGTGATTTTGCTAGTATTTGAATAAGCTTTGTATAATTTACTCTGTTCTACTTCACTTGCATTCTTGTAGGTAAATACAGGATAAATTATAATAATACTATAGCAACTCTTGCTCGTGACTTGAAAATAAAAAAGAAAAAAGGATACAGATTAAGTTAAAGTGGTGGTAGCTTATGTTAGTCGTTAATCTTCAAATGTCAGTAAGATCTGTTTCTTCTTCTGCACCCTTCTCTTGATCTTTAAGCCATCCAATAAGCAAGATCTCATCTCTTGTGTAATGCTGGAAAACAGTTGTTTCATTTTATAAAAATGTTGGAGAGCAGTGGTTCTGTGGAAGGCACAAGGCCACAAATTTGTTGTCATTTGTAGTTGGTTATTCTAGGGATATAGCACATAAGGTAAAACTGTGTTCTTAGTAGTTTTTGCAAGATTAATTGTATGCTGTTTATAAATGATCATTGAGCCTGGATGTTAGGAACAGATATGGGCTGGTTTGTAGTAGGGAGGAGAGAAGCCTAAAAATGATAGTTTCAGCAGTAGCTGAGTGCTGAGAACTGCTGTTTGTGAAGGAAATCAATTAGGTAGCAGTGGGAGGTATTATATATAAAAAGAGGGGGAATGTGCCATTGAGAGAACTGGGTGATGATGTTTCCATTGTCATCTGAGCTCCCTTGCAGGCACAAATTGAAAGTTTTGAAACCCCAGATTCCTTTTTTCCCTTCAGCAATTAGATTGGCTTGCTTCTATTGTGCAGTATGGTGCAAGGGATTCGTACATAAATAACGTAACTGCTTTATTTACAAGTCTTATTATGCTAATTTGTGTTAAAAATATGTGATTCATGGCTGTTCCAGTGGGCTCTCAATTCAATATTGTAGCTCAAAATCACCCAGCCAAGATGTGGTTTTTCAGGGTAAAGGGAGTAAGTGTAGAAAGTTTCTTTCCTAAAATACTCTTCATTGTGTATAATCTACATAATTCATTGTGTATAATCTATAAAATAAATATTAACTCTCAGAATTGAATCCATGATCTTTTGATTTTAGTATAACATACTTGCCATCTTGACTAATTTCAAATTTGTTATTATTATCAAATTTAATTTATAAAAAGGTGTCTTAATAGAAATGTTAGTGCCTATAGTATTAAATACACTAGTTTATATAATGAGAGACAGGAAGTTGGTTAGAGTCAGTCATTTCCCGAGTGTGGAGGTCTCTTGCATCATTGCTAGGATTTTTGGTGATTTGCCAAGATTTCCCAAAGGTTCAATTCTAACAATAGAGTAGAGTAGAACTTGGGATATATATTCAATCAGTACAACTACCAAATCTTGTGGTACTGGTTGCAGTTGGCTTCATGAACTAGACCAGTTATATTATTCTATCATAACTTAAATCTTATATATAGCTATGCATATTGAAAAGGCAGATATACCGCACTGATACTCGAATAGGTGGGTTGACATTTAGCAAATGCTTGTATGATTTAAACTGTAGCACTAATATTCTGTCATTTAGGTGCGTGTAATATCGTCGTGCTAAACTTAAAGTCATATTGTGTCAGCAATTCCAGTTTTCAGAATGTTGTAACTGTATTCTTTTTGTGGGGAAAAAATACCCTTTAGTCGATCATAGATTTTTTTGCTAAAGCAAGTGTTGTCCTGTGAGAAGTGTTATTTTTCAGCAGCGTTTCCCGGTCCCTGATTTGATGGAATAGTTTCAAATATACATTACGGTCTTTTAGTTAGTTAATATTCTAATTCTGATCATCTTATTTTTGGTCAATGGAGATGGTCATAGAAGCTTGATGAGTATATATGAACTTATTGATTTCATTTGCTATATATATAACAGGAGGTATATGGGTCACAAAAGAACTATCAGACCAAATGCCAAGAGGCTTAGCACTCTGTTCATGGAGCGGCATCAGATGGACTGGGACACTTTCGCCGAAAAGGTTAAGGCATCTCAACGAGGATTCATGGGAGAGCCAGATGAGATCAGGCCTGGACGCGGCGAGTTTCATGAGTATCCAAGTATTTGTATATGTGAGAAACCATATATTGATCAAGCACTCGGTGAAGATGTGTTCCGGCCTCCTAAACTTGCAGCTGAAAACCTGACAGTGAAAGAGGATTCCTCATTGGATGAAGAAAATGAAGATAGTATTCGACTACCTAAGCAAAGTGTAGGAAGGGCCAGAAGGTGGTAAAACAAGTTAACATGGCTATCAATTCAATCGCCCCACGGCAAAGGGCCTGCCACTATATTTGATGAGGATTAACATAGTTGGGCTTAAGTTGTCATGGCTCGATGAAGATCTAAGTCATACAAATCGTGTATGGCACAGTTTAGATACTTCTCTAGGGTAAAAGGCATGAATACCCTTACAATGTGTTGCAAGTGTTTATAGATGTGCTTGGTGAGTTGGTGTAGTATATGTAATTTTCTTTCTCTAATATATATATATATATTCTATTCTTTTACTAGGTAGTTTTTTTGCGACAAATCTTCCTTCCAATTCTTCCTGAAATATCTATTTTTCGTAAATGAAAATTTATTATTATTTTTTTGTATATACATCTAAATTGATTTCCAATAAATTTTAAATTGGATATTTTATTTTATTTTTTTTATAAATTTTTGTTTTCTAAATTATTCTCATAAGATAGGTTTTTTTAATTTCAATCAAATTTTTAATAGATAAATTTTTAACAAATTTATTATAAGACAATTAGGTTTTCACAGGAGTAATTTTTGAAAACTTCTAGAGAATAAAAATGTTGGTAATTAAATTAAATTTGATAAAAAAAATTTTATTCTCTTTTATTATTATCATTATCATCATCATCGTCTTCTTTTCATATATATATATATATATATATATATATATATATATATATATATATATATATTTGTTTTGGCCAAGCCTAACAAGAACCGAGAGTCCGCTTGGCAGACCTACGACCAGACGGGTCTACAACCCGATTAACCGACAGTGTCCTTTGTTTGACGCCATCCCCCTAATGGTAATTTCAACAGTCGGCAGAAGTTTCCAGACGAATGGGTCCAAACGGAAGGGCCCACCTGAGGACGAAGAATAAAGAGGAAGGACTTACCCTCTCCAAGGTACGTCACATCTTAACCAAATTAGCCGCATCTTCGTACGAACACTTACTTTAACATCGGAGTGCCCTTGCGGATGGCCCCACCTGCCGACCCACCGATGGCTCTTGGATCCACATCTCATCTCAGCTCTTGCACTCAGGTTCTGACCCCCACCTTCAATGATCCATACTCCACCGATCCGATGAACAACCGAACAATGACATCGTCTGTGGGGACCTGTCGTGAGTTGATGATGGAGGCTTCCTGCTCGGTGAACGAGCCAAAAGGGGGGGGGGGGGGGGCGATCGCCAAGAGTGTTGCCTCATGAGTAGGATAAGCACGGGAACCTCTCGGAGCCGCCGACCAACAGCTTTTGACAAAATGGCCGCTCCCACGAGCAATCCCCCGAATGGCATCCATTCGAGGCTACAGGCAATGACAACTCATGGATCATGTAAGAACTTAGGCACTTGGTTCAAAACCTTGAAAGAGAGTTGGCGGTGAGGGACCGTTACAACCTCGAGATTAGCCGTAACACCGGCTCACGCGTAGAGCCCTGGCCCAGCCATTCTCGCACCCAGTCCCCCTTGAGGAGATCGGGAGGAAGGCGGCTGGAAGAGGAGGACGACGGGCATGACCAAACTGACAGTCGAACCCAGCCTTTTTACTCCCGAGACAAGTCGAGAAGCCGAGAGCGTAAGGAGGAACGGAAGAGGAAACATTGGGATCCCGTGGTGATTGGCGCTACCCCTTTCCACTCATCCATCCTCAAGATCCGCCTACCCAAGAACTTTGATAAGTTGACAGACATGAGATACGATGGTATCAAAGACCCATAAGAGCGCATCATGGCTTTTGAAGCCAGAATGAACTTGGAAGGCGTGGGAGACACGGTCAGATGCCGGGCGTTCCCCATAACCCTGACTGGACCGGCAATTCATTGGTTCAACTCCCTCTCACAAGGTTCCATAACAACCTTCTCGAATATTTCTTTAAAGTGTCTAGCCCAGTTCACTACTCGTATCGCCAAGACAAAGCACCCGATTAACCTCTTGGAGATAACACAACGGGTAGGCAAGCCCACGAGGAGATACCTAGATCATTTCAATGATGAGTGCTTGGAGATTGATGGCCTTACGGACTCTGTGGTCAGGTTATGCCTCACTAATGGCCTAGTGAACGAGGACTTCAGGAAACACTTGACCACCAAACCTGTTTGGACCATGCAGAAAATATAAGGCATGGCAAGGGAGTATATAAACGATGAGGAGGTTAGCCAAGTGGTGGTCGCCAACAAACGGCAGCTAGCCACCTAGCCTACCCGTCAGGCCGTCAACCCAGAGAAACCGAAGGACTCCCCATGAGATATGGCATCCGGAAGATCGTTTAAGCAGTTTACCCGGATACAAAATTTTACGAATTACACACCCCTGACCGCTCTCATAGTGGAAGTCTTCCAACAGATTATGGACAAAGACATCCTGGCCAAACCGAGACAATTGAAAGACCGGATTGGGGGGAATAAGAACCTCTATTGCGATTATCACAAGGATTTTGGGCACAGGACACAGGATTGCATTGACCTGAAGGATGCGCTAGAACAGGCTATCCGAGAAGGAAAGCTGAATGAATTTTCGCGCTTCATACGGGAACCGAGAAGAAAAGAAAGAGAGCGGTCGAAAGAGGACTGGAGTCGGACCGTCAAGCCGAGGCAAGACCCTTATGAGAATCCGGACACAACCCCAATAGTGGTGGTGAATGTGGTGGTTGGTAGAAATGCCCCCCCATAGTTAAGGTCCGCAACAAAGAAATATTCCAAGGTACTTGCCGTGACGTCGAGAGACAACAAATTGTCTCCTAGGGAGCTTCCCGATATATCGTTTGACCCTGAAGACCGCTGGTGTGACGACCTCCTGGAAGACCCGCCAATGGTGATTACAGCGAGAATCGAGATCGGTCTGGTCAAGTGAATCTTGGTCGACACGTGGGCCGAATTGAGCATCATGTTTTGAAACGTGTTTGACACCCTGGGCTTCAAGGAAAGCAATCTCAAGGACCACCATGATGTAGTTGTAGGATTGGGTGACAACTGCATCAAGCCAAACAGTTCCATCGTACTACCGATCTATGTGGGTTCCAGGACAAGCAAAAAGTCCGCAATGGCTGAGTTTGTGGTCCTAAGAGACTTCATGGCCTATAACATCATTCTCAAAAGGAGAACTATTAACGAACTGTTGGTGGTCATTTGAACAAAGTTCCTGACAATGAAGTTCGCAGCGGATGACGGGTCGGTAGGAACGATCCGAGGTGACTTGAAAATGGCTATCGCTTGTGATAATGCCATTTTTTCCCTCCAAAAAAGATCCAAGGAGGTAGACAGGGTGTTCTTAGCAGACCTGGACACCAGGATTGATGAGCATCCTAGGTTAGAACCTCAGGGTGACCTAGAAAAGTTCCGGGTTGGAGAAACGGACAACAAGTTCACATTTGTGAATCGCAACCTCTCCCATGAGTTGAAAGGACCTCTGATTGAAGTCATCCGAGCCAACAGAGACCTCTTTGTCTGGACCTTGGCCGACATGCTAGGGATCGATCCAGACTTCATATCTCACCGTCTGACCGTGAGACCAGAAGCGCATCCCGTCGCACAGAGGAGGAGGAAGATGTCGTTAGAAAGGGAAACGAAGTGGCCAAGCAAACGGCTAGCTATTGGAAGCCGGTTTCATCAGAGAACTTGACTATTCCACATAGTTATCGAATGTGGTACTTGTGAACAAGGCAAACAGAAAATGGAGAATGTGTGTAGATTACTCGTACCTTAACAAGACATGCCCAAACGACTTATTCCTCCTTCCTAACATTGATGCCTTGGTGGATGCATCGGCGGGGTACAAGTTTTTAAGTTTCTAATTTCATAATGTACACCAATCACTCAAGCACAATTTACAAATCAGATATACACAAACTTTGAACAAACTTGAGTTTCACATGATTAAACAATCAAGTATGATATGTGTCAAAATTTTAAAAATTTTCATGCAATTCTCTTGCTTGGTTTTGCAAAGGGGAGTGACATATGAATGAATCCAAACCTCTTCCTTGGCAGCACGCTGCTTTCTATTCAAAGCATCAGCCAAGATTTTTTTGTTGTGCAGGACTTCTTTTGTTGCTTCTTGTAGCTTCCTCAAAATAGTTAGTTTAAAGATATTTCCTTCAATCTTCAGGTATTTGAGCCTTGGGGTCTAGCGGAGAATGCTCTGGCAGAGCAAAAGAGAGGGCATTCATTTTAGCAAGAGTAATAACTTCGGCCGTCCTCCATCTTTTTCGCTGCAAGCCACCTCATATCTGCTGTCTTAATACTAAATCCATGTAAGGGACTTGAAACTTTAGATCCTTTTGTTTCAACTGTTCTACTATATTGCTCATAATCTGAATGGAAATTCCTTGTTAAATTGGTCATATTATCAAAAGTGTAACTGGTTTCTACATAGGGTTCTGGTGGATCCAATCTTGCCTGCTCTTGAACAGAGACATGCCAACTTTTCGCACGTCCTCTCTAGAAACATTTTCTCCTTCTTCATCTTGTTATTCAAAGATTCAACAGAAGATTGTATCACCTTAAGTTCATTTGCGATATCTGTTCTTCTTCGCTATTGACAATTCCTGGTTCATTTTCTTAATAACTGGTGGAGTTCCAATCTGTTCACGAGCATTTACATCGGGAGTTGAGAAATATTTCAGTGCTTCTTTTGTAGCTTCTGCTTTAAGTCCTCTACAACCCTTTTGGTAGCACCTAATTCTTCGAGCAAATTGAAATCCCTAAAGAACTTTGTCATGCTAAACAGAAGAACAATGCTCTTTCTTCCATAGCCCAAAAAGAAAAATACTACTCTTTTTTTTTCCAAAACAAATGTTGTTATGTTTGAATACAGTGAAACGAGTAAAAATCCTAGACCTTTGTTAGCATGTCTTGAAAATTCTCAAAATATACATCACATATCAATAATTCTAAATATCTTATCAAGTTGCAGTTGCCAAATCAAAACAAAACCAAAAATGTATCCCCACGGATAAAAGTTAACAATTACAATCCAATGAAATAAGAATGTCATTATCAGATATAAGTACCTGAAAAATCACAGGTAGCCAATAGGTTTATTTTATTTTGTTTTGTTTCATCTTATTTTTTGGCATATACTAAGTAACCAAATTCAATTTTTATAATAAAATATAAACAACTAAACAGCTCAATTTTTTTAATATTGCAAAGAGATGTGTGTTTTTCATCGTTATTTTGTCATCTGAGTTTAACATTGCTATAGAAAAGAAGTTTTACTTTTTAGAAAATGGAAAATGTTATTGCTGTTTTGTGTTTATTAATTTTTTTAATCGATTAAATACAACACGTCAATGCTGTTTTGTGAAAAAAATATTTAAAAAAATAAAATTGAAAACGGCAAAGCCCTTTTGTGTTATGGTATATTTTTTAAAATTAAAGAATAGAATACGGCAATGCTATTTTAAGGTTTTTGTATTTTTTAAATTAAAAAAGGGAAAACAGCAACGTTGTTTTGTTTGAAACGAGTTTGAAATTTTGAACAGGTCAAAATGGGATTGACATTTTGCAGAAAAAATAACTGGCACAAATAAAAAAATATAAAATCAACTATAAAAGGAACTCGAGTCCAGTAAAACATTTTAAGGAGAGAAGAGTAGAGGTGAAGAAGAAGTTGTTCTTCTTTCTGAGACTTTGAGAGAGCTCCTTAGTTATTTGAGTTGCATATTGAGAGCGAAAAATTTGTGAGTGGATGTAATAAATGTATAAAATGAAGAGTTATGTTAGTTTAAAAATATATTATAATGGTCAGATTTTATCTCATACACACGAAGGTGTGACTTTTATGTGAAAATTCATGTGTTATTGTTGTTCTTCTTTCGATAACATATGAAGGACTCAAGAGTGTGCTTTCTAAAAGTGTAGATCATCAAGTGCTAAAGAGAACGACAAATATTTTGTACAGGTAGCTTGTGCTAGTATATGGTAGTTTTATTCAATTTCAAGTAATATATATGGCTGATGAATCTTTTATGTATACTTTGAATTTGATACCATGAATGCATTGGAATTTCCTAAATATATCAATATAGGTTATTATTATTATTATTATTTGTAATTTGTTTTTTAGTATTATTATTTATATTATTATTAGTACACGGTCATGATTCTTATTATTATTATTAATATCATGATGATTATTATTGTTATTATTTATATTATTAGTGTTATTATTATTGTTATTATTATTGTGATTATTAATGTTATTATTATCATCATCATCATCATCATTATTATTAGAATAGTATTTAGATTTATTTTGTGTTGTTATCGGTGCAGCCTCTACTGTTGTCGCAGACAGTAAATTTGTCGTCGGAATGGAGTTTAATTCTAAAGAAATTGTGATTAGGCTAGTTAAAGAGTATACTATTCGAAGAGGCGTCGATTACATGGTGTATAAATCAGAACCGACAGCATTCTATGCTAAATGCATACAATACGGAATAAGTTGTAATTGGCTTATCAGAATTAGTGTTATAAAAAGATAGTATTGTTGGTTGATAAGGAGGTATAACGATAATCACACATGCACTAGATCTACCATCTCTTAAGATCCGGCAAAACTAGACTCTGATACAACTGCAGAAGCGATAAAGCCATTGGTTGAATCCGACCCATTTCTGAATGTGAAATCTGTCATTGCAGAAGTGCAATTGAAGTTCAACTATACGATAAGTTATCGTAAAGTATGGTTGGCTACGCAAAAGGCAGTTGAAAAGATATTTGGTGGGCGGGAAGCTAAGCTTCTTATGAAGCTTTTCCCACATGGTTTGAAGCCATGGTTGCAAAAGAACCATCAGCAACTGTTGAGTATGAAACTGCATATGCTTACCAAGGAGATAAATCGATTGAGGATCTCCGGATTCTGATGCGAGTCTTCTGAGCTTTCTACCCTTGTATTAAATCATTTAGAAGTTGCAAGCTACTGGTACGGATAGACAGCACACACTTGTATGAAAAATATAAAGGGGCTCTTTTAGTTGCAGTATCACAAGATGGCAATAGAAATAGTACGCCTCTAGTATTTGCCATAGTCGAGGGTGAGACTGCTGATACCTGGCACTTTTGTATTAGCCATCTACAAACACATGTGATTAATCGAGATTGTGTTGGTCTTATCTTTGATCGACATGAGTCCATTATCTCAGCTGTAGGTCGTAGTAATGGAATCTGGCAATATCCGAGAGCTATTCACATGTTTTGTATCAGACACATAGTATCCAACTTCTTGAGGAGGTTCAAGGCACCGCATAATGATCGATACATGTGTGCAAGGCATACAGAACCCCAACTAAACCTATAAATATGAGAAAACTGGCGAAGCAATGGCAAATACTTCCAATCCATAGTAATTCCAGACTTGTAAGTAAATAATGTTGCATTAAATAGCAACATTATGTAACATTTCACATATATTTTCCTACTCACTCAGTCCATCAAATGTTGGCGCCGCTTTCGTTGGCGGAACCATGACAACTTGATTCCGCTTCCTCTATGGTCGTGCGGCCCAGGAGCACAACCAAATTGGTTTAGACACTCGATCTCTAACCCGCTTGTGCTGTGGTCAGTAGATCTAGTCACCAGGAGACCATGAGTCCGGAGTCCAAACATCATGACGACATCCTCTAAAATAATCGTGCACTTGCCGTGTGGAAGATGAAAAGTGTGCGTCTCAAGACGTCACCTTTCAACCAATATATTTATTTACAGTCGAACTGTGAGTCATCATCCTCTCGATCTGAGATATATGAAAAATTTGCTCTCTCTTAATTGTTCCTCGACTCTCACATCGTATGAGTCTACTTGGTTTAAGTGTCTACTATGTAGATTTCTTAAACTCTGAAAATAAAAAACATAATTAATGGTCAATAATTACAAATTACTATGACTAATAATATAAATTAGAGGTAATTACCAAATCAGTACTCGAAAGATTCAAACGCTGACATTTTGGTACCTCACTATTGTTATTGACAAAATGATCCTTAAAAGATTTTAAAATTTGACAAGCGTACCCACGAGTTCGCCGGAGCACATCTCCGGCAAGTACAGTGCTGACATGGCCACTACATTTTGATGACATGGCAAACCCCCCTCCCCCCTCCACCCTACTTCATCCTTTCTTCCTTTCCAACGCACTTCTCCTTCTCCTTCCCCCTCCCCTTCCTGAATGCACTCTCCCCCCTCCCTAACCCTAATCCCCCATCCCCAACGCACTTCCCCCTTTTTCAATCCAAAATTTCCCTTTCTGAACCCTAATCCCTCTTCCCTTGCCCATTTGAATTCTAATCCCCTTTTCAACACAGTGTCTCACACTCTCAACTCACTCTCCCCCAAAATAGCAGTGGAGTTCAACCTTCTCAGTCTTACAGAGCTAGTGTCATGGACACCGCACTGTCGCATCTCGTCATCGGATCTTCTACGTCCGCCAGTGTCGTCTATCTCCTTCGTGGCAATGCGTTGTCTGTGCATCTTCACCGCTGTCGTCTTCACTGCTTATATCTGCTTGTTGCTACCCCCCAGTCGCTGCCATGCCTCCTCTGTCTGGGTTCCATCTTGGTTCCATCGTGTCGTGTCCCCTCTGTGTCTGGTGTTCTTCTTCTATTCTTGCTTTGGTAGTGTTGTATTAAGTTTTATTTTATTTTATTTTATTTTGATTATTGTATATGAATTTGTTTGTTTTCTCTGAGTTTTATTGTTATTAATTTTTTTGAATGATAATTTAACCTAAAAATTTGGGACAATTCATGATTTGGGACAACTCTGTTGATGTTGAGGTTGTTGTTGCTGTGAATGGTGGTGTTGAGGGAGGGAGAGGGGAGTGTGAGTTGGGGAAGGGGGAGTGGTAGAGATTATTGTTGCTATTGATATTAAGGCTATTGTTACTGCGAGTGGTGGGGTTGAGGGAAGGAGGGGTAGTGTGCGTTGGAGAGGGAGAGTGGTGGAGGTTGTTGTTGCTGTTGATGTTAAAGTTGTTGTTGCTGTGAATGGTGGTGTTGAGGGAGAAAGGGGAAGTGTATGTTAGGGAGGGGGTTGTGATACGGCGGAGACTACGATAGGGGAGAAGTGTGCGTTGGGGATGGGGGCTGCGACAGGGGGAACAGGAAAGGGGAGGGAGTGTGCGTTGGGGAGGGAACTTTGGGGGTGGTTTGCCAAGTCACCAAAACACGGTGGCCACATCAGCATTGTGCTTGCCGGAAATTTTCTCCGACGAGCTCAAGGGCACGCTTGTCAAATTTTAAAATCTTTTAAAGACCATTTTATCAATAACAATAGTGAGGTACCAAAATATCAGCGTTTGAATCTTTTGGGTACTGATTTGGTCATTACCTCTATAAATTAATATTCATATTAATTACTAACTCCTAAGTTTAGTAAGAACTATAATCAAGAACTATCAAATTATTACAGATCACATAATTAAATAATTATTAAATTAAATACTAATTATTAACCGTTATTATAAACACAAAAATTTACTTATATATAAAGAAAGTTGAAGATATTTTACAATTTTGTCCTTAGTATGTTTGATGTCATGTTTTTTCATTTTTGTCTTTCCTTAACTCTATAATAAGAAAATTATACGAACAATTAATAATAACTCAATTCTATTTATAATCGTTATTTAAAAATATATATTGAAAAAATTAATAAAAATTCCATTTTTTCTTATGATTATGCAAAATAAAACTAAAATTACTAAAAATGTACACTAATTATTGTTAACAATAACAATTAATAATAATACTATTTTTTAACAAATATTAAAGTAAAGCTAACTAATAATTAATAATATTATTGTTTCTGTAAACATAGCTAATAATATTGTTGTTTATGTAATTATTATTAATTAATATTTTTTATAATTACATATTTAAAATTAAAAATAATTTACTAAAAATATATTCGACGGATCTAGAAAATTTTGATAGTGGAGGCAAAATATATATAACATTATAATAATTTTTATAATAAAAATATTACATTTACATAAAAAATTAGCTATCAAATTATCTATTATAAATTTGTGTATAAATACAGATATCATTTAACTTATTTTTAATATGTAATTTGTATTTCAAAATTTATATTTTAAGATTTATTATGTATAAGTGATTATTTTATATATACATAGCATAATTGTTGTTATAATTATATTTTGTTACTGTAAAATATAATTAGGTTTTAAAATATCTAATTACAAATTAAAATACTAAAATAGTAATTTAAATAATAACATATAATTTAAAATTTAATTTTTTATATTTCATATTTTGAAACCTTGACAATATAATTAAAATGTCTTTTTTTTTGTATATGTCGTTGAACAATCATTTAAAACTCAACTTTCATACAAATTAACTCTTGATGATATTCATAGTTGAAAAAGTTCATTCAATTAGTGTAGTTATTATGAAAAAACTAAAGCTAATTTTAAAAGAAGAAACACAAATGGATAGATAATATTCTTTCGAGTCGATCTCTAAGAAAGAACAACAATCTTATTTAAATTTGAAAATTGATCATTATAATAGACATCTAATATGAAGTTTTTAAATTGGCTATCAAGTGTCGAAAGTTGAATAAAAAATTATTGTGGGGTCAAATTTAATAATTTAGTGGGGACAAATAAATATTATTATTATATACTACTCAATAAAATTCCAAATTGTAGTGAGGGCGATTGCCCCCGGACCCACATGAGTAGATCCATCCCTGATCCTAAGGATTAATAATAATAATAATAATAACAATTATACATCCGTTTTTTAATAAATATTTCAAATAAATCTGAAATTAAAATAAATATAACTATTAATTAATAATATTATTGTTTTTGTAGTTTATTACATATGCTAACAAAATAATATTGTTGTTTTTGTAATTATTAATATTTTTTATAATTAAATTTTTAAAATAAAAGATAATTTGCTAAAAACATATCCTAAGCATTAATAATAGTTCTGTTTTTTAATATATATTCCAAATAAATCTAAAATTAGTAAAAATATATGCTAAACATTAGTAATCATATTTTTATTTTTTTCAGTAATAATTTATTTTTATTTTTAAATATTTCAAATTAAGCTAAAATAACGAATAATAATTAACAATAAATATGTTTTTGAAAAAACATTTAAAGAAAATGAAACAAACTAATACTAGTTACTAACAACTAACAACAACTAATAATAGTTACTAATAACTCTCTAATCCAATTTTTTTTAAGATTGCAATAAACCTAACACAAATAAAAATAAATATTAATAATCAGATCTAATGCTATTTCTTTTCAATATTTCAATAAATCCACCCACTATCACTAACTATCTACTAATAACAATATAAAATAAATTAAAACACTTACTTGTATGTAGTTACTATTCCACATTGACATTTTGCAAGTGGGATTAGTGGGGTTGGAGCAAACTTTGGAGAGTGATGGAAGGAAAGGAGGGGATCGAAGAAGAAGAAAGATGGAAGTGAAGAAAATGAGTGTTGCGATGAGTGAAACAAAGGTAAAACCAATGCAATGCATGAGAGAGTGAGAGAGAGAGTTTGACACGTGTTGCGCATGCACACAAAGTGTCAATGACGTTTTGTGGAAAACAACAGTGCCGTTTTGCGGTTCAATAGCGTTGCTGTTTTGTCTGTCATCTCTAACCACTCCCACAACAGCATATTACACGGAGTGTTGATAATTTTAAGATATAACACTACTCTCTCCAATATTAAAAAAAAGTTCCAACTAAACATATTATTATTCTTCTTTGGAAATAAATAATAAAAATAACATAGAAACCAAAGCATTCACTTCCTAATTTGACTTTGTTTTCATTCTTTGCATTTAAATATCTAAGTAAAGTAGCATACTTTTTTTTTAATTAAACAATCCCGCTACGTTACCAACAACATTTCTACCAATTTCTGCCAATTCTGGTTTATAACTGTGTTTAATGGAAGTGTCTTTGTTGATGTGTCTAATAAAAATATCTTTTTTTATGACTATGTCTAATAGAAGTATCTTTATAGATATATTTTCTAGATGTATCCCTTTATACATGTGTTTAAAATATAATAATTAATTATTATTGGTAATAAGTTGGCAGATAATATGTTAGTACCTATACTTTTTCTTAATTAAAATCATTAACAAACTGCACATTTACAGCTCCAAGACAAAAAAAAAAAACTAAGTAGTAACAAAAGACAAAAAAAAAAAGAAAGAAACTTACAAAAGCTTCTCAAAGCTTGTAAAGTGGAAACCAAAGGCCACTTCCTCCAATATCAGCTTGAAAATTCACCATCTAGATCCCTGGAATTGGGTCATGACCTGATTCGAATTCATCAACAGCGCCAGTGGCTTTTTGTGTTTCAACCATTCACACAATAAAAAATGAAAAATATGAATTGATAATAGAAATGCGCATTTCGGAGTATAGTGACAGTAGTGGAAGGGTAAAGTTTCACGGTGGATGTGGAATTTATGTCGTGCCGAGGACGATGATGATGATGATGTTACGAAACACAATTTTTTTAGCTCGAAATCAGCGGTCAAGATTTCTTCAAGAAGAAACAATAAGTAAACCGTGGGAGACACTAGCAGTTTATGAAAAAAATTCGTGGACCGCTATAGACTACCACGATTTATGAAGAATGGGAATCCACTTATAGTAGTCGCCATTTACGTGGAGATGGCTATATAAGTCACGTGATTCAACTATCGATTACTCATTTCCATCCCTTTTCAAATTCCTACCCAAAGTTTCTAGAGAAAATCAAGCGAGTGTCATGCAGGTGAGGCCATGGAGGAAGCAGATCGTCTCTACCGACTAGACGATGTTGCCTATATTGCTGACAATAACAATGAGGAAGTTAGTGGAAATTTTTCTACTTGATCTAAGAAGTTTTCTGTTAGACTCGAAAATGTAGTGTTATACTGTTATTTGTTAGGTTTTGGGCTCCCTTCATATGTGAAAAAAATGCCCAAATATTAGTATCCAAGTCCGTTGTTGCTCTTTCTTGAGAGTTAAGTGCCTGAGGTTGAGTTAGGGTTGTAAGAGAGAGGTCTCATTTGAGAGAGAACACCAAACACTAGAGAGAAGAGAAGAGAGAAAGTATTTTCACATATACACAAAGTTGTCTCAATAGATTGGTCGCTGTAAATTCATTAAACATTGGATCGAGTTCAAATTTAGATAGCGTGTTCTAAACACTTCATTTTTATTGGCCACATAGCAGCAGCTTTATTTTTGTGGTATTTTCATTTTCTTAGTTTTTGTTTTGTAAGTTTTGATGCTTTGGTTGTTGGGCTTATTGTATGCACATTTTGTACTGTGATTTATGATTTTCTTGTATCCTATTTTAATCATATTAAAGCTATTTTTCTAATCTTGGTGACTCGTAGTTTTTACTTATCATATTGAAGATATTTTCTACATTAAAAATCTTGGTATGTTCTTATCTTTATTTCTGATTTTTCTGTGTATTTTTTGCTGATATTGGTGTGTTGTTGCTGTTGCCATTTATTTGTGAGTGGGTGTTGTTGCTCCTCTAATTCTTGCAAGTAGAGAATTGTGTATTTTTTATTCCTGCCATTTGGCATTAAAGTTCAGTTTTGGACATTTAGTTATTACTTGCTTGAAAGATGAAGGAAAATAATTCTACTAAAATAATAAACTTGAATGGTAATAATTACCATCTATGAAAGGGAAAAATGAATGATTTGTTGTTTGTCAAAAATCTACATTTATCCGTATTTGCTACACAAAATCAGAGTTTAAAACAGATGAAGAATGGGAGTTTGAACACCAAGTTTGTGGTTTTATTAGGTAATGGGTGGATGATAATGTTTTCAATCACATTGCTAATGAGACTCTTGATAGGACTTTGTGAAATCAAATTGAATCCTTATATGCTTCTAAGTCTGGCAATAATAAATTGTACTTGTTGAATATGTTGATGAATTTAAGATACAAAGAGGGGTCACAAGTATTAGATCACTTGAATGAATTTCAAGGGGTTCTTGATCAGTTGTTAAGCATGAGAATCAAGTTTGAAAATGAGGTTCAAAGATTGTGGTTGCTAAATACTCTACTGGATTCTTGGGAGACATTTCGTGTATCTCTTACTAATTTTGCTTCGAATGGTAAAGTGACCATGTAACTTGTTAAAAGTGCCATTTTAAATAAAGAGATGAGAAGGAAGATGTAGAGTTCTTTGTCACAGTTTGGAATATTAGTCATTGAAAACATGGGAAGAAATTAGAGTAGAGGTCAAAAGGATAGAGGTAAAAGCAGGAGTAAATACAAGTCAAGATACAAGAATGTTGAGTGTCATTACCGTCACAAAATGGGTCACGTCAAAAAATATTACTTTTTCTGGAAAAAGAAGAACAAAGGTAAGCAAGAAAAGAAGGATGATGATGGTAATGATCGTGTATCTGCTATTTCAAATGATCTTCTCTAATAGCTCCTCAATATACATGTTACACCGAAGAAGAAGTTCTTTACTTCTTATACCTTAGGCAATTTTGGAGTGCTTAAGATGGGTAATGATGGCTTGGCCAAGGTGACTGGTATAGGAGATGTTTGTCTTGAGACTAATATGGGAATGAAATTGCTACTCAAAGATGTTAGACATGCTCAAGATGTTCGCTTGAATTTTATTTCAGTTAAAAGGCTTGGTAATGAAGGCTTTGTAAACACTTTTGGCTTTGGACAATAGAACCTCACTAAAGGCAAATTGGTGGCAGCTCGAGAAAAATATACTTCAACTTTGTATGTGATGCATGCCATGATTGCAAAAGTAGTGTGAATGCAGTTGAAAGTAAAAAAGTTTGTAGCTTGTGACATAGAAGACTTGGTCATATTAGTGAAAATGACATGGATATTCTTTCTAGTTTGAAGAATGCACAGTTGGAGAAATATTCTCATTGCATGGCTGGCAAACAAAGAAGATTATCCTTCAAAAAGCATCAATCTTCAAGAAAATCAGAGCTCTTGAAATTAGTGCACTATGATATTTGTGAACCTTTGAAAGTACAGACTTTTAGTGGAGCTATTTACTTTATTACTTTTATTGATGATCATTCAAGAAAGTTACCCATAACATCTCGAATCCCTCCTATTACATTCTATGGCCTTCATCAAAGCTTGGAGAAATTGGTAGTCGGCCCCCATCTGTGCCTTACCCTCTTGTCCCCGGTGAACAAATAGCTCTACCAACCTACCATATGTGGATTTTACTAATGAAGTGATCGGAAGATTCCTTCTGCATTCAAAACATAGTTTACACACTCGAAAATGTTTATGGTAATATGTTTGAACCTTCTCCCACTATCCTAATGTAGCGTCCACTTATCATATTTAATTCTGTTTGCCTAATCACATATAGTTAGGTCCTTCATCTTCAGAAGGTAAAACCAGTAGTCAAATTCAAGCTTTGTCTTTGTATACACAGCATTCACAAGCAACCTCTTTGCAAGTTTACTCTTGAAACTCAAAGCAAAGTTTGCTGCAATATGACGAATATAGAATGCATGATACACACTCGACAGGAGCCAACTACTATTAGGGGGTCTCCAAAGCAGTCTTGATCCCATTGTGCCTATCAGAGATAAAAAAGAAGACCACGATTTTGCATTCTCTCCCTCAACAAGTGCAAAAACTACTAGGATGATATTTGAGTTTCCATCCTATGCAATTCCCATATCAGTGAGTCCCATCAATATTGACAAGTGTCTTACAATGCCCGAAAGCCTTGACACATGGAGAGAATGTTCAGAAAAGACGGTGGAAGTATAATGTAGAATCATCTCCTAATCTCCAACTTTGGTAGGATAAGTCTTTAACACTGTATTGCTACCGGCTATGTCTGACAGCACACCATGAACCCATCATGGCAGCCCACTATAGAACTCCTCCCATTCTTCATAGATCTGTGCTACAGCCTTCAAATTTGTCAAACAAGCATTCTTATAACTAGCTCTGAAACCATAACTTGCTTCTGTTGCATCCTGCAAGACCTTTATTGTAAAAGTAGCGTTGGCCCTAACCATAAAAAAGATGAAAGCACAAATCACGTGGTAATCAAGCTACTTGTGATCGCTAAATATCTCTGTTACCAAACATAAGTGAGGTCTATTAGATCTCTTGACCTCCCAAGTTCCCTTTCTCTACTGAAGTATTATCCAAATCAACCAATTACAACCTTTTCCAAATTTTTTTTGCTTCCCATGGTACTAGAGGTGATATGACTCCAACATTTACTACAAGAAATTACCAGAATAGAAACTGATTTTAGTGACCAATAAAATTGGTTGCTAATAGCGACTGATTTGGTAACCGATATAGGATTTCTAGGAAAAAAAGTTGGTCGCTAAAAACGGTCGATATTTATTATTTAGTGACTGATTAAGTAACCAATAGAGAAATAGGTTGAAAAATAATTGGTCACTAAGTCGGTTGCTAAACATTTAGTCACTAAATCGGTTGCTAATGGTTAATCGACCGATTTAGCATCGTCGCCTTCTGAGTTTGCAGCGCCATCGCCGTCTTCTCATTTACCATCATCATCATTTTCTGGAAGCTGGGAGAAGTGCACACCCTAATAGGATGGACGAGTTGGTTTATGAAGCTTTTAATGGATTTGAGCTTGAAGGCCATGGTGATTCTGAAGATGACGAGTCTCTAAATGCCGATGCTAAGAACTTTTATGACTTGTTGCATGCATCAAAAAAGCTTTTATGGTCAGGATGTGAAAACCACACTAAAATTTCATTTGCTATTAGATTAATGATAATTAAATTTGAAGAAAATATTTTTCAGCAATCTATATATCAACTGTTTCAACTCATGAGAGAGATCCACCAAAAAGATAATATAATCCCAAAAAACTTCTATGAAAAAAATTTTAAATCCTGCAAAATTAGCGAATAATTAATCAATAAATTAATTTTTAATAAAAGAAATTAGAAATGCAAATTTTATAGTTTAATTAGATAGGGCTAATTAAAACAAGAATTTTGACACTAATTTCAAAGAATTTGGCCCAAGATTGGGCCGAACGGGCCGAACCAGTCGAACTGGACCCAAACCGGGCCCGTGGGCCCAACCAACTCCTTTAAGTTAATGAGCATCAGCTCATTCTTCTTCTTCTTCTTCTTCTTCTTCTTCTTCTTCAAAGAAGAACCCGTGGAGCATGCAAGGAAAGGGGGAAAAGGTTCCAAACCCTTGGCGTTAATTCAAATTCACGTAACTTTTGATCAAGAGCTCCGATTGACGATCTGTTTTCGACCACGCGACCGTAGCGTCGAGCTCTACAAAGCCTAATATATTGTAAGGTAAAGAAGTCACATTTTTTCTTCAATTTCTTCAATTTCAGTTTCAAAAATTCATGAGCAAAGATGTTGAAAATTGTTAAATTTCGGTGTTTAGGATCAAATTAACTTGGTGGACTTGCCGAGTCTTGTTCCAATTTCCCATTGGTAAGGTGAAAATTCTAGAACTCTAGTTAATTCTTTAATTTCATGTGTTGGGTATTGATGAATGGATAATTTATACGCTTTTTGGCACTATTTTTAATATGTTTTTTGTATATTTTAGTTAGTTTTTATTATATTTTTATTAGTTTTTATTTAAAATTTACTTTTCTGGACTTTACTATGAGTTTGTGTATTTTTCTGTGATTTTAGGTATTTTCTGGCTGAAATTGAGGGACCTGAGCAAAAATCTGATTCAGAGGCTGAAAAAAGACTGCAGATGCTGTTGGATTCTGACCTCCCTGCACTCAAAGTAGATTTTCTGGAGCTACAGAAGTCCAATTGGCGTGATCTTAATTGCGTTAAAAAGTAGACATCCTGAGCTTTCTAGCAATATATAATAGGCTATACTTTGCCCAAGATTTAATGGCCCAAACTGGTGTTCCAAGTCAGCTTAAGAATTCTGGCGTTTAACACCAGAACTGGCATAAAAGCTGGAGTTAAACACCTAAACTGGCACAAAAGCTGGCGTTTAACTCCAAGAAAAGTCTCTACACATGAAAGCTTTAATGCTCAGCCCAAGCACACACCAAGTGGGCCCCGGAAGTGGATTTTTACACTAAATACCCTAGCTTACTCATTTTCTGTAACCCTAGGTCACTAGTTTACTATAAAAACTACTTTTAGTGATTCATCTTGGACCTCATGACATTCTACATGTTTCATATTGTATCTTCTACGGCATGAGTCTCTAAACCCCATTGTTGGGGGTGAGGAGCTCTGCTGTTCTTCATGAATTAATGCAATTACTACTGTTTTCTATTCTATCACGCTTGCTTCTATTCTAAGATATTCATTCGCACTTCAACCTGATGAATGTGATAATCCGTGACACTCATCATCATTCTCACCTATGAACGCGTGCCTGACAACCACCTCTGTTCTACCTTAGATTGAATGCATATCTCTTAGCCTCATGATTCAGATCAGAGTCTTCGTGGTATAAGCTAGAATTATTGGCGGCCATTCCTGAGATCCGGAACGTCTAAACCTTGTCTGTGGTATTCTGAGTAGGATCTGGGAAGGGATGACTGTGACGAGCTTCAAACTCGCGAGTGTTGGGCGTAGTGACAGACGCAAAAGGATCAATGGATCCTATTCCGACATGATCGAGAATCGACAGATGATTAGTGTAACACCCTAACTACCAAAGCTCACGCTTCCAGCTGCGCGACTCTGATAGCTCGGACATTACGATGACTTTTATATTATTTAATACTAATATATGAGCCTGTTTAAAACTTTAAACCGCAATACCGCTCCCAAAAATACTTTCGTTTGATAACATACATCTATAGATACCATACAACTTACAAAAATTCATAAAGGGTACATCTATATATATACGTATACATATATAATATTACAAGCATTAACCAATACAATTCCTATCCCTCTTACAGGATATATCAAGATAAAGGTGAGGGTTCATTAAACCATAACTAAAACAATACAGAGTATCAAAGCAACAACTAAATAAACTCTTCGTAACTTCTGCGCCCATATCCTGAAAGGGGAAAAATGTAGGGGGGGTGAGAACATCATCCTCGAAAGGGTTCTCAGTAGAGGGTTTTTGGAAATTACTGTAATAGGATACGTGAAGATAAACCGTACTAGTGATTAATAACCGTATTATGCCTCCTTTTCAAAAACAACGGTTTACAATAAAAGTAAAGTCTGAAAATCTTTTCTGAAAGAAGAACCGTTCAACTCTCAAAAACTCAAAAGCCTTTCAAAACGGTTTATCTATGCGGAACCAAAATAGCCTTTCATATTTTATTCCAAACCAGAAACACAAAACCAAAATCAACCATTGATTCATCTCATTCCAACCACAGCCCTAGGCCCAAACAAATCCAACCAACAACCAATCACCACAGTCCAACAGAGTCCCAGTAGCAAACACAAATAGGAAGATGCAAGCACAAACAAACAGTTATTGCAAGTAGAACAATTAGCAGTTAATCACAAGTAGTCACAAAGGCAAACCAAGTACAATATGCACACCCAAACAATGTCACATAGATGCATATGATGCATGCCTATCCCTAGTGGCTGATGATATCATCTGTCGGTTATAAAGCCAACCCGACAAGTCCTGGTAGCTAACCATTGGACTGTCCTTCTGTTGCGCATCCCCAACTCGAGTTATACTCATCATAAACTTGATCATAATCATGATCCATATCCATCACCCTCACTGGTGAATATTTACGGGGGCGAGCTCATCCGGGACTTTCACAGTGCCCGACCACACTTACGACATAGGGTCAAAAGAGCTTCGAGTCTCAACCTGGAGCACGTGGTGGCTAGCCACTGCTTCCTCCCAGGGAAACTCTCATTTCTGATAGTGGAAGTGCAACATTCATATTTATCAATATCTCAGCATATATGCATTCATTCTCAGCCATGGATCAACATCCATCTCAGCCATCCGGCTCACGGTTCAATCCAGAACCAGCCAATATTGATAATCATACACAGCCATTCCGGCTCACGGTTCAATCCAGAACCAGCCAATATTTATAATCATAGACAGCCATTCCGGCCCATAATAAAAACAGCACTTCCACCATTCAAAATCATCAAATTCATAAAATCGGCTTTTAGGCCATAAATCACTTTTCTCAAGTCATTTCACTTTGAAATCAAATTTCAACTCTTTTCAGCCTTGGCTTTAAAGATCTCATTTCTCAAATCATCTCAGGCTCATAAGCCACTTTTACTCAAGGTAAATTTCCCTTTTAAAAACAATGCCACTCTCGGCACCCTCTTTCCAAAACTTCCATAATCATGGCAAGTTAAAAATCTCTTTGAGATATTCAAAATCACCCATCCAACAATGGGATTTTTTAACAAAAGTTTCTCGGCAGAGTCCCAAGTCTTTAGGGGAGAATAACATAACTCATTTTGCCAAATTCATTTAAAATCATTAAAATATTGGCTTTCCGATTTGAGTAAGAAAATAGGATCTAAGCCAAACCGAGTCGTGTAATCATCTACTTCTTTCAAAGCTGTTTCCTTTACTTAGGCAAAACCAACTTCAACCCCCATGATAAATTCTAGAACGTTTCAACTGTTCAAAATTGTTTTAGTCTTGCAAGAATTCAGAATTCAAAGAGTACTTAAAACCTTTCTCAAAACATTTCAAAATGAAACTTGTCAATAGACATTCGGGTTCTTTCAAAGTCATTGAAACTCCTCTAATTGAAACCCTCAAGTCAAATTCAAAGGCATTGCCCTTGTCACATTTTAAAACAACTTTAAAACAGAAGTTTCATCTAAATAACTTTCTCCTGAAAGAGATACAATGCCTTTCTTAAGAAGCAAGACTAAATCACACTTTCTTCTTTAATAATTCATTTCAAAAGCATGAATCATCCTTTTCTTGATAATTCAAATAAAATGGTAGAAGTCTTTAACTCATCATTTGCCAGACAACATTTCAATAAAGACTCGGATTTTATAGAAATTTCGGCAGCACCTCCCCTAAAACTTGGACTTTGCCACCCGGTTCGAGTCCCAACTAAACCGTTTCACAATCCTTTTCAACAACCCAAATTTCAAAATCAGTCCAAGGCAAGCCAAAATCCAACAGTCATCTCAATTCCATATTTCAAGAAAACCGTTTCAACATCAAATCATTATCAGCCGAATAAACTCATTTCTAAAGCTTTAAAGAAACGGTTCAACAACAATCATTTATCAAAAACCAGATCATTTAAAGCCAGCCAGGCTGAAATCAAGAGTGTATTCTATTTTACACATTCTCAAGAAAATCCATTCAATTCAAATCAATTTCCAACGGATTCAACTCGATCTCAAAGCTTTAAAAGAATCAATTTCAAAAGCATTTCGTTTCACAAAGCCACACAACAGTCGAGTCAAACAAACACCCATAATTCATACAAAACAACCAAACAATACATAGGACTGATACAATCACCAAATACACATCCTCACATCAGTACCCATATGTAATAATTCCAATATACAAAATATAGTTTTCGGAAAGCGCCCCTACCTCAAAACGCAATTCCATAACCCAAACGCCTCATCAAGTCCTTTCCGCCTCAACCCAAACTGACGGCAACCAAAACCTCAGCTCCCAGCCACTTTCGCAACAATCTCAACAACTCTAATCGCAACATACAACAACCGAAACTCAATCGTATAGCAATTAACGCCACAACCTCAACGTATGATAACAGAACAGCAACTAAAGGGCTTTAAAATCGAAAATGCTTACCGAACCGAAGGAGGAACGGCTGAACCGGAACAGTGGCGGCCTCTGAACCGGTTCAGCGGCAGCCACCTCAAGTGGCAGCGACGACGACTTCCGATCACGATAACCGTTACTACACAACAACGTCATGACCATGAGAACCAGGAACAGGAAGGATTGCGAAACCAACTGCAAAGACCCCTACCGGCGGTGGTTTCAGCAGCCAAGGCGGTTTGCTCCGGCGGCCATACAATGGACCACAACCACTGCGGTAGCGAGGTCTTTCCGGCGGCGATGCGGAAGGACTCCAACGCGGTGGTTGGACCTCAGCTCGGCCTCAGATCCGTTCTCTCCTTCGCGCGTCTCCCTTTCTCTTAGCCTGGTTCGGCGACTTGCGGATGGACCGAATGACGGCGGCACGGGGACGGTGGTGCGACGGCGAGACGTGGGTTGATGGCAGGACGCGTCGGCACGCTCTCTTCTCTCTTCCCTTGCGTGACAGCCCTCAAGGCGTGGCACGACGGCGTGGCAAGATGGGACAACAGCGTTGAGCAGGACGGCGGTGCGATGGCGGCGGGACCAGCACGCCGGCGCGAGTCTTCCTCTCATTCTCCCTTATTTCGCGGCCCCTTCCCCTTACCCCCATTCTTCTTTCTTTTTCGTTCTTTCAGAGAAAAAGGAAACTTTGTGTGTGTCTGCTGCCGTTGCTGGGTGTTTGGGGGGAAAGGCTCGGTGGCTATTAGGGTTAGAGATTAGGGTTTCATGTTTTTGAAACTTAGGGTTAAGGGTACTTTGGTAATTTCAAATAAAATTGGGAATAATGTAGTAATTGAAACCCAAACTAAATCCAACACTAATTGTATATAGAAAATACTATTTGCTCATTACTTTTACAAATTATTTTCAATAAAATGTCTAACTCAAATGATTAGAAATAATATAATTAAATCCTTTATTTTCTCAAAACAGTAGTATTAATATTTAAAATATTAATTATTTAATCCAAATCATATAGAAATCCTTATTATTTTACAACTACCAACTTTATAATTTGAATATAGAAAATAATCCAAAAATTGTAAAGTTGGATAATAATCTCAATTTATTTCAAATTCAATAAATCAAAACTTGCTTTAATTTTCTTTAATAGAGAAATTTCCGAAATTAAAGCTACAGAAACACTGAATTTGAAATTAGCTAATGATGGCCCTTTTTCAAAGGTTTTGGGTCTTACAATTAGCCGTGCGGTGACAGCGCATTTGGAACATTTTCACTGAGAGGACAGAAAGTAGCCATTGACAACGGTGATGCCCAACTTAAAGCTTGCCATGGAAGGAGTCTTGCGTGCATGAAGAAGAAGATAGTAGAAAAGCAGAGATTCAGAAGACAAAGCATCTCCAAAGCCTCAACCTGTTCTTCATTACTGCATAACAAGTATTTATTTCATGTTCTTTTACTTTTTACAATTAAATCTGAGAATTGTTAATATCCTAACTAAGAGTTACAAGATAACCATAGCTTGCTTCAAACCGACAATCTCCGTGGGATCGACCCTTACTCACGTAAGGTATTACTTGGACGACCCAGTGCACTTGCTGGTTAGTTGTGTGGAGTTGCAAAAGTGTGATTGTAATTTCGTGCACCAAGTTTTTGGCGCCGTTGTCGGGGATTGTTCGAGTTTGGACAACTGACGGTTATTCTTGTTACTTAGATTAGCAATATTTTATTTTTGTTGGTTTAGAGTCTTTTATTTGAGTTTAGTTTTATATTTTAAGTTTGGTGTCAATTGCATGATTTTATTTTCTTTTAATTTTTCGAAATTGCATGTCCTTAGTTCTTTCTTGATCTTTAAAAATTCTAAGTTTGGTGTCTTCTTTGTGTTTTCCTTTAAATTTTCGAAAAGTTGTGTTTGATTTTCTAAAAATTTTAAGTTTGGTGTGTTTTGTGCTTTTATTTACTAAAATTTTTTTTCAAAAATTTGTTCTTGGTGTTCATCTTGATCTTCAAAGTGTTCTTGGTGTTCATCTTGACATTCAAAGTTTTCTTGTTTGTTCCCTTTGTTTTGATCTAAAATTTCTAAGTTTAGTGTCATTTTGTTGTTTTTCTCTTTCCTCATTAAAATTCAAAAATAAAAAAATATCTTTTCTTTATTTTACTCATAATTTTCGAAATTTGGCATTAAAGTAGTCAAAGATTTTCAAAATCATATCTTTTCTTTTTAGTCAAGTCAAAAATTCTAATTTCAAAAATTGATCTTTTCAAATCTTTTTCAAAAATCAAATCTTTTTAATTTTTTCAATCATATCTTCTCAATCATATCTTTTTCAAAATAATTTTCAATCATATCTTTTTGATTGCTAATTCCAAAATCTTTTTAATTAATTAATTAATTTAGTTTTCAATTTGCTTTTATTCCATTTTCTTCTAATTTTTGAAAATCATATCCAGAATTTTTCAAATCTTTTTAATTAATTAGCCATTTTAGCATTCGAATTATTTATTTGTCTTTTTTTTTTACTTTTTTTTCTTAATTTTTGAAAATTTTTATTTTATTCTTCATTTATTTCATTTTATTTTATTCAGTTACTTTTAATTAAATAAAAAAATTTTTAAAATATAATTTCATTGCAATTCATATCAATTCTCTTTTCTCCATCATGGACATAAGTGGAAGTGAACAGTCCAAAAGGACTCTGGGGTCATATGCTAACTCCATTACAGCTGCATATGGGAGTAGCATCTGTATACCTCCCATTAAAGCAAGCAGTTTTGAGCTAAATTCTCAGCTCATTATCATGGTGCAGCAAAATTGCCAGTATTTCGGTCTTCCACAGGAAGAACCTACTGAGTTTCTGGCACAGTTCTTACAAATTGCTGACACAGTACGTAATAAAGAAGTGGATCAGGATGTCTATAGATTATTACTGTTTTCATTTGCTGTAAAAGATCAAGCTAAGAGGTGGTTAAATAACCAACCCACAGCAAGCATAAGAACATGGAGACAGTTATCAAATAAATTCCTGAATCAATTTTACCCTCCAAAAAGGATGACACAGCTAAGGCTGGACATCCAAGGCTTTAGACAAGAGGATAATGAATCCCTTTATAATGCTTGGGAGAGGTACAGAGGGATGCTGAAAAAATGCCTCTCTGAAATATTTTCAGAGTGGGTACAGTTAGACATCTTCTACTATGGGCTTACAGAAAAAGCTCAGATGTCTCTAGATCACTCAGCTGGTGGATCTATACACATGAGGAAGACGATTGAAGAAGCTCAAGAACTCATAGATACGGTTGCTAGAAATCAGCATCTGTACTCAAGCAGTGAATCCTCTATAAAAGAAGAGGCTAGGGTAGTAACTACTGATCCTAATCCTCAAGAACAGATTATTGAACTTAATCAGCAATTACTCCTTGTGACAAAACAATTAGCAGAATTTAAAGAGATGCTCCAAGACACTAAAAATGCTAACAAGAATATGGAAGCACAATTGAATCAGACAAGCAGCAGCTATCTAAACAGATAACAGAAGAATACCAAGCTGTCCAATTAAGGAGCGGGAAGACATTGAATAAATCAGCTCAAAGTAGCAGAAAGCCAAGAAAGGAACAACTGAAAGAGGATGACCAAACCACTATCCAAAATCCCTCTGAGGACAGCAAGAGCCCAGAGAGGAATAATTTTGGCGTTCAAACGCCAGAAAAAGGGTGAAAGATTGGCGTTAAACGCCTAGTGGATGCCCACTTCTGGCGTTCAAACGCCAGAAAAGGGTGGGAAGCTGGCGTTAAATGCCCATCCAGCACCCAATCATGGCGTTCAAACGCCAATGAGGGATCAGACACCTGCAAGTGCTGATAGTAACCCCTCTAAGAAGGCTTTTCCAACCACCTCTGTAAGGAATAAACCTGCAACAACTAAGGTTGAAGAATATAAAGCCAAGATGCCTTATCCTCAGAAACTCTGCCAAGCGAAACAGGATAAACAATTTGCCCGCTTTGCAGACTATCTCAGGACTCTTGAGATAAAGATCCCATTTGCAGAGGCACTTGAGCAAATACCATCTTATGCTAAGTTCATGAAAGAGATCTTAAGTCATAAGAAGGATTGGAGAGAAACTGAAAAGGTGTTTCTCACTGAAGAATACAGTGCAGTCATTCTGAAAAGCTTACCAGAGAAGCTTCAAGATCCAGGAAGCTTTATGATACCATGCACATTAGAGGGTGCTTGTACCAAGACAGCTCTATGTGACCTTTGAGCAAGTATCAACCTAATACCTGCATCCACTATTAGAAAGCTTGGCTTGACTGAAGAAGTCAAACCAACCCGGATATGTCTTCAACTTGCTGATGGATCCATTAAATATCCATCAGGCATAATTGAGGACATGATCGTCAAGGTTGGGCCATTTGCCTTTCCCACTGACTTTGTAGTGCTGGAAATGGAGGAGCACAAGAGTGCAACTCTCATTCTAGGAAGATCTTTCCTAGCAACTGGACGAACTCTCATTGATGTCCAAAAAGGGGAAGTGACCCTGAGAGTCAATGAGGATAAGTTCAAGTTAAATGTTATCAAAGCTATGCAGCATCCAGATAAATCAAATGACTGCATGAGCACTGATATTATTGACTCCTTGGTGGAAGAGATCAATATGACTGAGAGTCTCGAATCAGAGCTAGAGGACATCTTTAAAGATGTTCAACCTGATCTGGAAAAATCAGAGAAAATAAAAGAACCTCTGAAAATTCCTCAGGAAGAGGATAAGCCTCCTAAACCCGAGCTCAAACCACTACTACCATCCCTGAAATATGCATTTCTGGGAGAAGGTGACACTTTTCCGGTGATCATAAGCTCTGCTTTAAATCCACAGGAAGAGAAAGCGCTAATTCAGGTGCTGAGGACACACAAGACAGCTCTTGGGTGGTCCATAAGTGATCTTAAGGGCATTAGCCCAGCAAGATGCATGCACAAGATCTTATTGGAGGATGATGCTAAGCTAGTGGTTCAACCACAGAGGCGGCTAAATCCAGCCATGAAGGAGGTGGTGCAGAAAGAGGTCACTAAGTTACTAGAGGCTGGGATTATTTATCCTATTTCTGATAGCCCCTGGATCAGCCATGTCCAAGTTGTCCCCAAGAAGGGAGGAATGACAGTGGTTCATAATGAAAAGAATGAACTGGTTCCTACAAGAACAGTCACAGGGTGGCGTATGTATATTGACTATAGAAGGCTCAATACAGCCACCAGAAAGGATCATTTTCCTTTACCATTCATAGACCAGATGCTAGAGAGACTAGCAGGTCATGAATACTACTGCTTTTTGGATGGCTATTCAGGATACAACCAAATTGCAGTAGATCCTCAGGACTAAGAGAAAACAACATTCACATGTCCTTCTGGAGTATTTGCCTACAGAAGGATGCCCTTTGGTCTATGCAATGCACCTGCAACCTTTCAGAGGTGCATGCTCTCTATCTTCTCTTATATGGTAGAAAAGTTTCTGGAAGTCTTCATGGATGACTTTTCAGTATTTGGAGACTCATTCAGCTCCTGTCTTGACCATTTAGCACTTGTTCTGAAAAGATGCCAAGAGACAAACCTAGTTTTAAACTGGGAAAAATGTCACTTCATGGTGACTGAAGGAATTGTCCTTGGGCATAAAATTTCAAACAAGGGAATAGAGGTGGATCAAGCTAAAGTGGAAGTAATTGAAAATTTACTACCACCTGCCAATGTAAAGGCAATCAGAAGCTTTCTGGGACATGCAGGATTCTACAGGAGGTTTATAAAGAATTTTTCAAAAATTGCAAAACCTTTGAGCAATCTGCTAGCTGTTGACACGCCATTTGTATTTGACACAGAGTGTCTGCAAGCGTTTGAAACCCTGAAAGCTAAGCTGGTCACAGCACCAGTCATCTCTGCACCAGACTGGACATTACCATTCGAACTAATGTGTGATGCCAGTGACCATGCCATTGGTGCAGTGTTGGGACAGAGGCATAACAAACTTCTGCACGTCATTTACTATGCTAGCCGTGTTTTAAATGATGCACAGAAGAATTACACAACCACAGAAAAAGAGTTACTTGCAGTGGTTTATGCCATTGACAAATTTAGATCTTATTTAGTCGGTTCAAAAGTGATTGTGTATACTGACCATGCTGCTCTTAAATACCTACTCACAAAGCAGGATTCAAAACCCAGGCTCATAAGATGGGTGTTGCTTCTGCAAGAGTTATAGAAATAAGAGACAGAAAAGGGACAGAGAACCAGGTAGCTGATCACCTGTCCCGGATAGAACCAGTAGCAGGGGCGTCCCTCCCTCCTACTGAGATCTCTGAAACCTTTCCGGATGAGCAACTCTTTGCCATTCAGGAAGCACCATGGTTTGCAGACAGGAAAGGGAAGAAGCATGAAAGGCTTCTCTCAATACAGAATCAAATAAAACCCCCACATTCAAACTCTAAGTTTGGTGTTGGGAGGCCACAACCAAACTCTAAGTTTGGTGTTAAGAGGCCATCATCATGTTCTGAGTATTTGTGAGGCTCCATGAGAGCCCACTGTCAAGCTACTGACATTAAAGAAGCGCTTGTTGGGAGGCAACCCAATTTTACTTATCTATGTTAAATTTCTATTTTCCATTGTTATTTTATGATTTCTATAGGTTGATGATCATGTGAAGTCACAAAAATAATTGAAAAAGCAAAAACAAACTGAAAAACAGAATGAAAAATAGCACACCCTAGAGGAGAAGCCTACTGGCGTTTAAACGCCAGTAAGGGCAGCAGAATGGGCATTAAACGCCCAGTCTGGCACCATTCTGGGCATTTAACGCCAGAAATGGGCACCAGACTGGCATTTAACGCCAGAAAAGGGCAAAAAACTGGCGTGAAACGCCAGGATTGGCAGCAAAGGGCGTTTTGCAAGCCTAATTGGTGTAGGGATGAGAAATCCTTGACACCTCAGGATCTGAGGACCCCACAGGATCCCCACCAACCTCAACTCACTCTCTCTCTTCTTCACACCTTTTCATAATACTCTTTCCCATATACCCTTCACCAATCACCTCAATACCTCTTCCCTAAAACACCCCTCATCTATCAAATCCTACCCTCTTCTCCATAGAACCTTACCCTCTCCCCACTCCTATAAAAACCCATCTTCACTCCTTCATTTTCACACATCTTTTGCTCGAGGACGAGCAAACCTTCTAAGTTTGGTGTGGTAAAAGCATTGCTTTTCGTTTTTCCATAACCATTTATGGCACCTAAGGCCGGAGAAACCTCTAGGAAGAGGAAAGAGAAGGCAGTGGCTTCCAACTCCGAGTCATGAGAGATGGAGAGATTCATCTCAAAAGCCCATCACTAGAAAGAGGATGGAGCAAATAAGAGAGCCCACTCATGGACCTCAACAAAAGCAACCCATTATCCTCCATGAAATTAGAGAAGACCAAAGAGTTATGAGAGAGGAGCAACAAAAGGCAAGGAAGAGATATTGAGGAGTTCAAGCCTCCATAAGATCTTCAAGAGGAAGAACAAGCCGCTATCACTAAGGTGGACCCGTTCTTTAATGTCCTTGTTCTTTATTTTCTGTTTTTTGAATTTTTATGCTTTATGTTTATTTATATTTGTGTCTTATTACATGATCACTAGTGTCTAAGTGTCTATGCCTTAAAGCTATGAAAATGAATCTATCACCTTTCTTAAATAAAAAGTGTTTTTAATTACAAAAGAAAAAGAAGTACATGAATTTCAAATTTTAAAACAGTTTAATTATTTTGATGTGGTGGCAATACTTTTTGTTTTCTGAATGAATGCTTGAACAGTGCATTTTTTTAAATTTATTGTTTATGAATGTTAAAATTGTTGGCTCTTGAAAGAATGATGAAAAACGAAAAATGTTATTTGATAATCTAAAAAATCATAAAATTGGTTCTTGAAGCAAGAAAAAGCAGTGAAAAGCTTGCAAAAAAAAAGAAAAAAAAAAGAAGAGGCGAAAAAAAAAAGAAGAAAGAAAAAAAAAGAAAAAGAAAAAAAGCAAGCAGAAAAAGCCAATAGCCCTTTAAACCAAAAGGCAAGGGTGAAATAAAAAGGGGATCCAAGGCTTTGAGCATCAGTGGATAGGAGGGCCCACAGGAATAAAATCCTGGCCTAAGCGGCTAAACCAAGCTGTCCCTAACCATGTGCTTGTGGCGTGAAGGTGTCAAGTGAAAACTTGAGACTGAGCGGTTAAAGTTGTGGTCCAAAGCAAAAAGAGTGTGCTTAAGAGCTCTGGACACCTCTAATTGGGGACTCTAGCAAAGCTGAGTCACAATCTGAAAAGGTTCACCCAGTTATGTGTCTATGGCATTTATGTATCCGGTGGTAATACTGGAAAACAAAGTGCTTAGGGTCACGGCCAAGACTCATAAAGTAGCTGTGTTCAAGAATCAACATACTGAACTAGGAGAATCAATAACACTATCTGAATTATGAGTTCCTATAGATGCCAATCATTCTAAACCTCAAGGGATAAAGTGAGATGCCAAAACTGTTCGGAGGCAAAAAGCTAAAAGTCCCGCTCATCTAATTAAGACTGATCTTCATAGATGATTTTGGAATTCATTGTATATTCTCTTCTTTTTATCCTATTTGATTTTCAGTTGCTTGGGAAAAAGCAACAATTTAAGTTTGGTGTTGTGATGAGCGGATAATTCATACGCTTTTTGGCACTGTTTTTAGTATATTTTAGTTAGTTTTTATTATATTTTTATTAGTTTTTATTTAAAATTTACTTTTCTGGACTTTACTATGAGTTTGTGTATTTTTTTGTGATTTCAGGTATTTTCTGGCTGAAATTGAGGGACCTGAGCAAAAATCTGATTCAGAGGCTGAAAAAGGACTGCAGATGCTGTTGGATTCTGACCTCCCTGCACTCGAAGTGGATTTTCTGGAGCTACAAAAGCCCAATTGGCGCGCTCTCAATTGCGTTGGAAAGTAAACATCCTAGGCTTTCCAGCAATATATAATAGTCCATACTGTGTCCAAGATTTGATGGACAAAATCGGTGTTCCAAGTCAGCTTAAGAATTCTGGCGTTTAACACCAGAACTGGCATAAAAGCTGGAGTTAAACGCCCAAACTGGCACAAAAGCTGACGTTTAACTCCAAGAAAAGTCTCTACACATGAAAGATTTAATGCTCAGCCCAAGCACACACCAAGTGGGCCCTGGAAGTGGATTTTTACACTAAACACCCTAGCTTACTCATTTTCTGTAACCCTAGGTCACTAGTTTACTATAAAAACTACTTTTAGTGATTCATCTTGGACCTCATGAAATTCTACATGTTTCATATTGTATCTTCTACGGCATGAGTTTCTAAACCCCATTGTTGGGGGTGAGGAGCTCTGCTGTTCTTCATGAATTAATGCAATTACTACTGTTTTCCATTCTATCACGCTTGCTTCTATTCTAAGATATTCATTCGCACTTCAACCTGATGAATGTGATGATCCGTGACACTCATCATCATTCTCACCTATGAACGCGTGCCTGACAACCACCTCTGTTCTACCATAGATTGAATGCATATCTCTTAGCCTCATGATTCAGATCAGAGTCTTCGTGGTATAAGCTAGAATTATTGGTGGCCATTCCTGAGATCCAGAACGTCTAAACCTTGTCTGTGGTATTCTGAGTAGGATCTGGGAAGGGATGACTATGATGAGCTTCAAACTCGTGAGTGTTTGGTGTAGTGACAGACGCAAAAAGGATCAATGGATCCTATTCCGACATGATCGAGAACCGACAGATGATTAGCCGTGCGGTGACAGCGCATTTGGAACATTTTCACTAAGAGGACGGGAAGTAGCCATTGACAACGGTGATGCCCAACTTAAAGCTTGCCATGGAAGGAGCCTTGCGTGCATGAAGAAGAAGATAGTAGGAAAGCAGAGATTCAGAAGACAAAACATCTCCAAAGCCTCAACCTGTTCTTCATTACTGCATAACAAGTATTTATTTCATGTTCTTTTACTTTTTACAATTAAATCTGAGAATTGTTAATATCCTAACTAAGAGTTACAAGATAACCATAGCTTGCTTCAAGCCGACAATCTCCGTGGGATCGACCCTTACTCACGTAAGGTATTACTTGGACGACCCAGTGCACTTGCTGGTTAGTTGTGCAGAGTTGCAAAAGTGTGATTATAATTTCGTGCACCAGGTATTAAATTTGGATATGTATATGTGTGGTAATGTGAAGTTAGGTGTATATATTGATTGGAGCTTGATTTGTGGACACTTGAGACTTGGTAGAGGTTGGGTGACGTTGCCTTGGTGATTCCGGATCTCTTGGGGCTGTGTTTGGTGCATTAGTGGGTTGTCTCGGGTAATACGTGGAAATAAGCCAAGGTATGGTTTAGGTTTATCGTATTTAATATGTAAGGTTTTGTGAAAACTTAGGCTAGATGACCAAGGATAGGTTAGAATGTATGAGAATATTGATTGCTTAGTACCTTTGATGATATTTGTTAATGTGGATTGAGTAATTTTTGGTGATTACTATTTGCAACGAGATTAGGATGCTAAGTGATGAGTTTTTGAAGGTTGATATGTTGATATGGATGAGTATGAGTAGGTGGTGATATATGATGAATTTGTTGGCTAATTTCGGAGTCTATGTATGAAATTATGAACAATTAAGGTATGACTGGTTATGGTAGGTTGTGGGGCTATGTTGTTTTGAATCTGGTATGACTTTATGCAGGGTATTGTTGAGTGAATATAACTAGTGACTTATGTTTTGTGAAAATAGAGGTTTGGAAGATTTTGTGAAAAAAACTTATTTTTGACCAAACTTTGGTGAGATATAACTTGGCTTCCGGACATACAAATGATTTCAAAATTATTCCAAATGAAATTTGGGTCCATGAAGTTTACACCGTTTGAAGAACGAATGAAAAATATTTTAAAACAAAAAAATTATGCGCGTCAAAAATTCAGAGGGCGAAGCTGGAATTCTGCAGACTTAGCCATTTCTGGCCAAACTGCATTGTATGCATACGCATACCCTTCATTCGCGAAGGGTTGATTCTGCCTCGCGGACATTCATACACAGACAAGACTATGCATACGCAAAATGGGCCAAATGCACTCCCACGCGTACGCATGGCCCCTATTTTAGCAAAACTTAATTTTATGTTTTATAAACCTAATTTTAAACTTCTAAACCTCTATTTTCATTCCTTTAAGTCTAGATCTTGTTAGTAAGCCTAGTAATAAGATGAAGATAGAAAATTGAGGTATCTTGGGGGTGAAGTAAGGTTGGAAAGTGATGATTTAGGTATAAGAAGATAAGTGGCTTATATATATATATATATATATATATATATATATATATATATATATATATATATATATATATATATATATATATACTACTTGAATTATGAAATTGGCTAAAGAAAAGAATGAATGTTGCATTTGAGTACTCTTTCTCGAAAGTGCGACCCCAGGAGATGGTGGAAGGTGAGGATCCCTTTCTTTGTTCCTCCTGGTATTGTAAAATCGCCCCCAGAGAGATGGTGGGAGGTTAGAATCCCCTCCTTTGTTCCTCTTGGGCATATGAGAACATACCTCCTGGGTAGACGCAAGGGTTGTGGTTTTGCCCTACTTGCTCTAGGTTGGTTAGTATAGAGGCTTCCCGGGTAAATACGAGGGTTGTGGTTTCGCCCCACTTGCTCTGTGTTATGATAAACTATATAAAAGGATGCAAACATATGAGATATAAAGTGATTTGACAGCTATAATGACTTATTATGAGATGTATATGAATGAGTATGAATGATTATCTGAGATACGAGTTTTCCTGGGTAAAGTACCATGGCTTGCCACCACGTGTTTTAGGTTGAAACTCGATACTCTGTTGACCCTACGTCGTAAGGGTGATCGGGCATGTATAAATTACTGGAAATGGTAACCCCCATTGAGTAAAGTTATATATATGAATGTATGAATTATGAATGAAAAAGAGAAAAAGTGTAAGACCCGGTTAATTAACGACTAATTAACCCATAAATGAGAATTTATTCTAGAAAGCCAAAAATGTTATTTTTATGGCTAAATGTGATAGAGGAGAGTGAGACGAGAATTTCGGTACCAATTTTATAGAAATCGGACCAAGATTGGACCGAACGGGCCAAACCGGTCCAATTGGACCCAAAGTGGGCCCTTGGCCCAACTAAACTAAACCTAATACACTCATTTCAGCACTCTCTCTCCTCACTACACTCAAGAAACACGCTGAAATGGAGTAAGGGAGGGGAAGAACACTCTCTCAAGTTCTCTCCCTTAGTTGATCTTCAAACCACCATAACTTTTGATCTAGAGCTCCGATTGCCGCACTGTTTGCGGCCACGCGTTCACCGCGAAGAGCTCTACAAAACCCATACAATCAATCTTGAGGTAAGCCACATTTTTTTGTTCGAAATTTCAGCCCTTGTTTTCGAGTTTCATGGATGAAATGTTGAGATTTTGGGCTCTTTGATGTTATAGGACCCAACTCTCTTGAAGGAGAAGGTTAATCTTGTCTCCTTGAACCTTGGGTGTGGTAAGATTCTCAACCCTAGTGTAATTTGTTGTTCTATGATGTTGGGTATTGAGATGTTGTGTATGTGTATGATGATTGTGGCTTAGGTTGTGTATATGTGAATATTAGAGCTTGATTGGTGATTTTGGAAAGCTTGGGAGAGGGTTTTGTGTGATAAAATCTGTTCTTGGAGGTGTTGAGACCTTGAGAGCTTGTGGACAAGTGGTTTGGAAGTGCTCCGGTTGAGCTTGGAAAATCGGCTAAGGTATGGTCTCGGTTTTTCGTATCTAATATGTAATGTGGTAGGAAATACTTAGGCTAGAGGCCCTAAGATAGGCATTGAATGGTTGATGTTGTTAAATGGTTGAGATATATGATGTGATCATATATGTGATTATGAATATTGATGCCTTGATTTTGTGATATACGAGAAAATGCATGTTGTGATATATGCTTGATGAATGATTAAGGTTGAATTGGTGGGTGGTACCATGTTGATGGTGAGTATGATGTTGATTATGTATAATGATGGTTGATTGGAAATGGTATTATTGGAAATTTGAATGAGAGAGGATATATGACATGATATTGTGTTTGTCCTTTAGCCATTTGAATGAGAAGTGTTAAAAGGGTTGGATGGTGATTTTGGAAAATTTGGTAAAATGTCAATGTGTGAGTTGAGGATGGCTTGATGTTGATTTTGGTATATTTTGATTGATTTCAAAGAAAAGGGATGAAATTGGCATGTTTTGATTGATTTTAAAAAGAGTTGAAAGTGGCTTGTTTTGAAAATGGCACTTTATGGTTTTGTATGAAAACATGGTTTTTGGGCATACTTTGACGAGACATAACTTGGACTACAGATCTTTTATTTGTGCCAAACCTGTTTAGAAATGAAATTGGATCCGGGATGTCCATGCCGTTCGAAGAACGGGTGAAAAACGATTTAAAATGAGAAAGTTATGTCCGTCGAAAGATTGGGGGTTGAATCTGTAAATTCTGCAGCTTTTAACTTAGAAAATTGTTAGCAGAATGACCCTTCGCGCGTAGGCGCACATGGCGCGTACGCGCCGATCTTCAAGAAAGCACCATCCACGCGTGCACGTGGTGTACGCGAGCGCGTCGATGCGCTGCACCAAATGCCCAGCCATTTTCCAGAGAGTTGTGCCAGAGTTGTGCCAGTTTTGTGCATGGGGCGCAAGAGCACCCACGCGTACGCGTGGTTGACGCTCGCACGTCGTTTGGCTATTTTTCAACCCACGCGTCCGTGCGTATGACGCTTGCGCGTCGATGAGATTTTGTGGCCATCCACGCGTGCGCGTGGAGTGCGCGTACACGTGGCCCTGTTTTCATCCCAAAGTTGATTTTTGAGTTTTAAAAGCCAAATTTCATACTTCTAAGCCTCCGATCTCACCACTTATGTCTTAAATCATTTTGACATGCCTAGCAATGAGAGAAGGGTCTAGTGAATGTGGTTACTTGCGAGTGAAGCAAGGGAAAATGGATGATCATTGAGGATCAAAGATGATTATGTGAGATGCGGAGAATGGCGGTGGAAGTGCTTGTTATGCCATGGGCCGAAGGGCCGTAATTGTTAATGAATTGGCTGGTTATGGATTTAACCGTAAGCCGGATGGCTGGATTATCGCCGTGTTATGGCAGAGCCATGTTTATGGCTAAGTATAAATGCATATATGTTGTTGAATGAATTGTGAATGTTTGCACTTCCACCATCGGAGATGAGAGTTTCCCTGGGAGGAAGCAGTGGCTAGCCACCACGTGCTCCAGGTTGAGACTCGAAGCTTTTTTGACCCTATGTCGTAAGTGTGGCCGGGCACTGTGAAAGGCCCAGATGAGCTCGCCCCCGTAAATATTCACCAGTGAGGGTGATGGATATGGATCATGATTATGATCAAGTTTATAATGAGTATAACTCGAGTTGGGGATGCGCGACAGAGGGACAGTCTAATGGTTAGCTACCAGGACTTGTCGGGTTGGCTCTATAACCGACAGATGATATCATTAGCCACTAGGGACAGGCATTCATCATATGCATACTATATGAATTGTTTGAGATTGCCTATTTGACTGCATATTACTTGCTAATTGTCTAAATGCCTTATCTGTTCCTATTTGTAAATCTCTTGTCTGATATAACTGTGTTTGCTATATTATACTCCTGCTGGTGATAGGGAGGTCTGAAGGAATTGGAAAGGGAAGTATTAGTTAGACTGAAGAATCTTTAGTCAGTTGCCACTTACGGTTTAGTTTTTTTATAAGCTTTGATATTGTCTGGAGGAAGTTCTAGGATTGCCTTCGGCTTTCCTCTATTATGATGTATTATATATGTGGAAGCTGTTACCATGCTGGGGACCTCTGGTTCTCACCCATGCGGATTTTGTGGTTTTCAGATGCACGACGTGAGGTTTCTCGTTGAGGCATGCTGGAGACTTCTGGATTAGCGAAGATCCTTTATTCTCGGGACTCTGTTTTGGTTTATATGTTTTGCTTAGATACTTTTATCTCCACTAAATAATACAAACTGTGATGACTCCTCTTATAAGAGATTTTTGGAGAATAGGGTTCTGTATTTGTGTCCCTTTGGGTTTCCTTTGGGGTTTCCTTATTTTATTATATGTATATATATGTTGCTATGCTCGGACCGGTTATCTTCGCATCCGGATTTGAGTTTTGATATTCCCGTTTTTGACACTCTTTTGTATATATATAATCTCGCGTTAGCTTATCCTTTGTTCGTTGCGTTATCGATCGGAGGGTTGCGCTTTCGAGTTGCGATTTTCGTTTACCCCTTTTTCTACAAAGGCTCCTAGTTATAATCAATCATTCAAACTACTATACGTACTAATTTTTTTTGTTTTAGAGGTCGTAATACCTTGCCATCTCTGAATTATGACTTAAGCATAAGACTCTGTATGGTAGGGTGTTACATTATGATATCAGAGCAGTTCGTTCCTGTAGAGCCTGAGGGACGGACTGACTATGCTTCTGTGCATTCTCTGTATGTGTGTTATGTGCCATTAGTATATCTGCTTGATATAATTGGCATAAATATTCATGAGCATGCATTTGGGACTTTGAAGCACTAGACTTCCGATATTGAGACTGATCAACTTAATATCGATTGTTTGGTGTGTATAGGAACCAGATGGCGCCTCGTGGACGCGGTAGAGGTCGTAGGAGCGGTCATACAAATGCTCGTGCACCGGAGATTAACCCTAATGACCCGGTGAACTTTATGACTACATTGGAGAACATGGCTGCTGCTATACAAGCCACTACTGAGGCTCTTGGTCAACAGATGAACAACCATGGTAATGACGGAGGTGGAGTTCAGGGCCCGATGACACTGGCAAACTTTTTGAAGGTTAATCCACCTAAGTTCAAGGGAACCACTAGCCCGACTGAGGCCGATACATGGTTTCAGGCCATGGAACGAGCACTGCAAGCGCAGGTGGTACCTGAAGAGCAGCGTGTGGAGTTCGCTACCTATTTGCTCACTGGGAAAGCGTCACATTGGTGGCAAGGAATCCGACGCCTCCTGCAGCAGGGTGATGATTATATCACCTGGGATGTCTTCCAAGAGAAGTTCTATAAGAAGTACTTTCTGACTTCTGCCAGGACGGCCAAGGAGCTTGAATTGTTGCAGCTGAAGTAGGGTACTATGTCCGTATCTGAGTACACTGACAAGTTTGATGAGCTGTTCAGATTCTCTCGTATATGTCAAGGGACTCCGGTGGAATATGAGGAATGGAAGTGTGTTAAGTACGAAGGAGGACTCCGGAGCGATATTTTCGGTTCGGTGGGGCCAATGGAGATTAGGACTTTCTCCGAGTTGGTGAACAAGTGTAGGGTTGCTGAAGAGTGTGTGAAGAGGGAAGCCACTGAGAAAGGAAGTCACAAAGGATCATTTCCACAGAACCGAGGGAAGATTTTTGCACCTAGAGGTCTGCCTTTCAAGAGGGGAGGTTCCTTTAGGAGGCCCAACAACAACTACTCCCAAGGGAAAAGATTTGGGAAGCAGCCTCAGAATGATCAAGCTTGTACTAGGTGTGGGAGTCACCATCCGGGAGTACCATGCAAGGCCGGATGGGGTTTGTGCTACAATTGTGGAAAGGCGGGGCATAGAGCCGCAAGTTGTTCGGAGCAGCAGAAGCAAGGTGCTGGGAAAGCACAACAGACCGGTCGGGTGTTCACCACCTCAGCTAGGGGTGCAGAGGGATCTGAGACACTCATTTGAGGTAACTGTGAAATGGCTGGTTAAACTTTAAATGCTTTATTTGATTCGGGAGCATCGCATTCATTCATTGCATTTGAGAAAGCCCATGAGTTAGGATTGAAGATCATAACCTTAGGTTATGACCTAAAAGTATATAATGCTACCCATGAAGCCATGGTAACTAGGCTAGGATGCCCGAAAGTTTCGTTTAGGTTCAAGCAGCGTGATTTTGTCCATAATTTACTCTGCTTACCAATGATCGGTCTCGATCTTATCTTGGGATTGGACTGGTTATCGGAGAACTATGTCCTGCTTGATTGTTCTACAAAGTCGGTGTACTTTATGCCGGAAGATACAGAAGGACCGGTTGTGGTGAATAATTATTACTTGAATTCGATGATGGTGAACTGTTCCGGAATCGAATGTCAGGGTATCCTGTTGTTAACCGCGGGTGTTTCGGGTGATGACCAAAGGTTGGATCAGATTCTGGTAGTGTGTGTGAGTTTCCGGACGTGTTTCCCGATGATATTGAGGAATTTCCACCTAATCGAGAGGTCGAGTTTGCTATTGAATTGGTGAATGGGGTGGGACCAATCTCAAGTGCTCCTTATAGAATGTCACCGTTAGAGATGGCCGAGCTAGAGTCTCAGTTAGAGGAATTGTTGGGTAAGAACTTTATCCGACAAAGTGTTTCTCCGTGGGGTGCTCCAGTGTTACTGGTAAAGAAGAAAGATGGAAGTATGCGACTCTGTGTGGATTACAGGCAGCTGAACAAGGTCACCATAAAGAATAAGTACCCATTGCCAAGGATTGATGATCTCATGGATCAGTTACAAGGAGCTGGGGTTTTCTCCAAGATCGATTTGCAATACGGTTATCACCAGATAAGGGTGAGGGGTGAAGATATCCCTAAGACCGCTTTTAGGACTCGTTATGGTCATTACGAGTACACTGTAATGTCCTTTGGGTTGACGAACGCTCCTGCGGTATTCATGGATTACATGAATAGAGTGTTCCGTCTGTTTCTGGATAAATTCGTTGTTGTCTTCATTGACGACATACTAATTTACTCCAAGACTGAAGAGGAGCATGCGGAACACTTGCGGACCGTGTTGCAGATTTTAAAGGAGAAGAAACTCTATGCGAAATTGTCTAAGTGTGAGTTCTGGAAGAGTGAGGTGAAGTTTTTGGGTCACGTGGTGAGTAAGAAGGGAATAGCCGTAGATCCAACTAAGGTGGAAGATGTGATGGATTGGAGGCAACCAACCACAGTAACTGAGATAAGGAGTTTTCTGGGTTTAGCTGGCTATTATCGAAGGTTCATCAAAGGCTTTTCGCAATTAGCTTTGCCGTTGACAAAGTTAACCCACAAAGACACTCCGTTTGTTTGGACTCCTGAGTGCGAGGAGAGCTTTCAGACATTGAAGGAAAAGTTGACCACTGCACCTGTGTTAGTGTTACCTGAGCCGAACGAACCATTTGAGGTGTACTGTGATGCCTCACTAAAGGGTCTAGGATGCGTGCTGATGCAGCATCATAAAGTGGTGGCGTATGCCTCACGACAGTTGAGACCTCATGAAGTTAGTTACCCTACGCACGATTTGGAACTCGCTGCGGTCGTGTTTGCCTTGAAGGTGTGGAGGCATTATCTCTATGGGGTTAAGTTCCAAGTCTTCTCCGATCACAAGAGCTTGAAATATCTCTTTGATCAGAAAGAGCTTAATATGAGGCAAAGGAGGTGGATGGAATTGTTGAAGGACTACGACTTTGAGTTGAATTTCCATCCGGGAAAGGCAAATATAGTGGCAGATGCGTTAAGTCGGAAGTCGTTTTATGCGGCTTGGATGATGCTTCAAGAGGAGAAGTTGCTCAAGGGATTCGAGAGTCTAAAAATTGGTGCTCGAGAAGTATCTGGAACCTTGTGTTTGAGCCGATTAGAAATCTCGAGTGATTTTAAGTCCGAGCTCCTAAAGGCTCATGAGAATGATGAAGCGTTATGGAAGGTGTTACCGGCTATCGAGCAAGGAAAACAGTGGATAGTGTCGGAAGAAAAAGATGGGTTATGGAGATTCAAGGGTAGGGTCATTGTGCCGGATGTTGACACTTTGAGGCAAGATATCTTAAAGGAGGCACACAAAAGCGGATTCTCCATTCACCCGGGAAGTACTAAGATGTACCATGATTTAAAGGCGATGTTTTGGTGGCCAGGTATGAAGAATGATGTGGCGGAATATGTTTCAAAGTGCTTAACTTGCCAAAAGGTAAAGATTGAACATCAAAGACCTTCTGGGATGTTGCAACCTTTAGAGGTTCTGCAATGGAAGTGGAAAAGTATTGCAATGGACTTTGTGTCGGGATTGCCAAGGACTAGGACTGGTTTTGATGCTATCTGGGTGATTGTGGACCGACTGACGAAGTCAGCTCACTTTTTGCCCATTCGGATGACTTACACCCTTGAGGAGCTAGCTCGGTTATACATAAAGGAGATTGTGAGACTCCATGGTGTACCTGCTACTATAATCTCTGATAGAGATCCTCGTTTCACTTTGAGGTTCTGGGGTGCATTTCAGAAAGCTTTTGGAACCCGATTAAGCTTGAGTACAGCGTACCATCCTCAAACAGATGGTCAATCCAAGAGGACGATCCAAACACTAGAGGATATATTGAGAGCTTATGTTTTGGATCAACCAGCGAGTTGGGATCGGTATATGCCGTTAGTGGAGTTTGCATACAATAATAGTTACCATGCGAGCATCGGAATGGCTCCATATGAGGCATTGTATGGGAGGAAATGTCAATCTCTGCTATGTTGGTATGAAGCTGGAGAGAAAAGGCTTGTTGGGGCCGGAGATGATAGCTGAGACCACTGAACAAGTCAAGAAAATCTGAGATAGGATGCTTACGGCGCAGAGTCGCCAGAAGAGTTACGCCGATCAGAGGCGGAAGCCCTTGGAATTTGAAGAAGGAGATCATGTTTTCCTGAAGGTTACTCCAACCACAGGAGTAGGTAGGGCGTTTAAAGCGAAGAAGTTGAATCCTCGATACATTGATCCATTTCAGATCCTGGAGAGGATTGGACCGGTAGCGTATCGGATGGCTCTACCATCTCATCTTTCGAACTTGTACGATGTGTTTCACGTGTCACAGCTTCGGAAGTACACTCCTGATGCTAGCCATGTATTAGAACCTGAGTCGGTTCAGTTAAGAGAAGATTTGACGCTTCCAGCGGCTCCAGTTAGAATTGACGATACTAGTATCAAACGGTTGTGTGGAAAAGAGGTTTCATTAGTCAAAGTGGCTTGGAGTCGAGGCAGTGTTGAGGAACACACTTGGGAACTTGAGTCGGAGATGCGAATGGATTATCCGCACTTATTCTCAGGTAATTGAATTCGAATTTTGTGGGCAAAATTCCCAATTAGGTGGGTAGGATGTAAGACCCGGTTAATTAAAGGCTAATTAACCCATAAATGAGAATTTATTCTAGAAAGCCAAAAATGTTATTTTTATGGCTAAATGTGATAGAGGAGAGTGAGACGAGAATTTCGGTACCAATTTTATAGAAATCGGACCAAGATTGGACCGAACGGGCCAAACCGGTCCAACCGGATCCAAAGTGGGCCCTTGGCCCAACTAAACTAAACCTAATACACTCATTTCAGCACTCTCTCTCCTCACTACACTCAAGAAACACGCTGAAATGGAGTAAGGGAGGGGAAGAACACTCTCTCAAGTTCTCTCCCTTGGTTGATCTTCAAACCACCATAACTTTTGATCTAGAGCTCCAATTGCCGCACCGTTTGCGGCCACGCGTTCACCGCGGAGAGCTCTACAAAACCCATACAATCAATCTTGAGGTAAGCCACATTTTTCTGTTCGAAATTTCAGCCCTTGTTTTCGAGTTTCATGGATGAAATGTTGAGATTTTGGGCTCTTTGATGTTATAGGACCCAACTCTCTTGAAGGAGAAGGTTAATCTTGTCTCTTTGAACCTTGGGTGTGGTAAAATTCTCAACCCTAGTGTAATTTGTTATTCTATGATGTTGGGTATTGAGATGTTGTGTATGGGTATGATGATTGTGGCTTAGGTTGTGTATATGTGAATATTGGAGCTTGATTGGTGATTTTGGAAAGCTTGGGAGAGGGTTTTGTGTGATAAAATCTGTTCTTGGAGGTGTTGAGACCTTGAGAGCTTGTGGACATGTGGTTTGGAAGTGCTCCGGTTGAGCTTGGGAAATCGGCTAAGGTATGGTCTCGGTTTCCCGTATCTAATATGTAATGTGGTAGGAAATACTTAGGCTAGAGGCCCTAAGATAGGCATTGAATGGTTGATGTTGTTAAATGGTTGAGATATATGATGTGATCATATATGTGATTATGAATATTGATGCCTTGATTTTGTGATATATGAGAAAATGCATGTTGTGATATATGCTTGATGAATGATTAAGGTTGAATTGGTGGGTGGTACCATGTTGATGGTGAGTATGATGTTGATTATGTATAATGATGGTTGATTGGAAATGGTATTATTGGAAATTGGAATGAGAGAAGATGTATGACATGATATTGTGTTTGTCCTTTAGCCATTTGAATGAGAAGTGTTAAAAGGGTTGGATGGTGATTTTGGAAATTTTGGTAAAATGTCAATGTGTGAGTTGAGGATGGCTTGATGTTGATTTTGGTACATTTTGATTGATTTCAAATAAAAGGGATGAAATTGGCATGTTTTGATTGATTTTGAAAAGAGTTGAAAGTGGCTTGTTTTGAAAATGGCACTTTATGGTTTTGTATGAAAACATGGTTTTTGGGCATACTTTGACGGGACATAACTTGGACTACAGATCTCTGATTTGTGCCAAACCTGTTTAGAAATGAAATTGGATCCGGGATGTCCATGCCGTTCGAAGAACGGGTGAAAAACGATTTAAAATGATAAAGTTATGTCCGTCAGAAGATTGGGGGTTGAATTTGTAAATTCTGCAGCTTTTAACTTAGAAAATTGTTAGCAGAATGACCCTTCGCGCATAGGCACACTTGGCGCGTACGCGCCGATCTTCAAGAAAGCACCATCCACGCGTGCGCGTGGTGTGCGCGAGCGTGTCGATGCGCTGCACCAAATGCCCAGCCATTTTCCAGAGAGTTGTGCCAGAGTTGTGCCAGTTTTGTGCCTCGGGCGCAAGAGCACCCACGCGTACGCGTGGTTGACGCTCGCATGTCGTTTGGTTATTTTTCAACCCGCGCGTCCGCGCGTATAACGCTTGCGCCTCGATGAGATTTTGTGGCCATCCACACGTGCGTGTGGAGTGCGCGTACGTGTGGCCCTGTTTTCATCCCAAAGTTGATTTTTGAGTTTTAAAAGCCAAATTTCATACTTCTAAGCCTCCGATCTCACCACTTATGTCTTAAATCATTATGATATGCCTAGCAATGAGAGAAGGGGCTAGTAAATTTTTTTCTTAACTCTCCCAATTCATTAACAATTACGGCCCTTCGGCCCATGGCATAACAAGCACTTCCACCGCCATTCTCCGCATCTCACATAATCATCTTTGATCCTCAATGATCATCCATTTTCCCTTGCTTCACTCGCAAGTTACCACATTCACTATGGTCATCCAAAGATACTTATATATTTTTTTTCTTACAATCAAAATTATTTATTCTAAAAATTTTAACAAATATAAAGATATATAAATAATTACATCTTTAACAAATTTTGATAAAAGAAAAAAACTAATAATAAACAAAAAGATAAAGACACAGTAAACAAAAACATAAAAAATTAAATTAAAAATACAAAGTAGAAAACAAAAATGACATATTATAATTGAATAAAAAAATTATTCTATTTTTTATTCAATTTTTTTATGCAACACGAAAATGACTCATTCAACCTAACTTGTAAATACTATAATTTGAAAATCCCATAGAAGGGAATCACTCAACCTTCTACTCAATTTTTCGATATAACAAGAAAGGAGCTAACTCAACCTCACTTGTTTACATCATATTTTCATTGTGAAAGTAAAAAGTGTTTTAATATTCTTCTAATTTTTCTATGACGGCTACAATAATTTAATACATATTTATAATCTCTTATTAGGTCAAAATAAAAAAATTATAAATTTACTAATATAAAAGTCAATGTAATAACTAAATAAATAAAATCAAAATATATAAAATTAAATTGAACATTTTAATACTTAAAAATACAAACTACATTGAATACCTAATTTATTTTTCTTCCTCTTTCTCACATGCTTTATTTTTTTATTTTTTTATTTTTGAAATAGCATCACCAAATCAAATCAACTAACAAAAGTCTCTCACACTAATTTTTTTACAAAGCCCATATCCAAAAAGATTCACATAGACCACCGTAAAACAAAATTAATCAAGCCCAACAAGAGTGAAAAAAGGTCCCACCACCAAAAAAAGTCCATTCTTTTTGCATAACCTTTGAAATTAGGGGAGTTCTATGGTGTGGATGCATTAAACATCCATACCTGTGGATATTATGTGGATGCCTTGTTCAATGAACAAGTTTTGGTTGCCCATGCTCACAAGTGCAGCTGAAGGGACAACATGTCAGGGAGAAGCAGTGGTTTTGCAGATGTACTGCACAATGTAGGAAAATTAATAAGTGTAATGAGATGCTAATTATTTTTGGCGAGTTGGGGCTATTGGAGAAGTTGTAATTTTTTTTGTGTATGTGGCCATGACTGGGTTTTAGGCTTGGATCACCATTTTTTATGCAACTGTGCAGAAACAAGTTTTCTTGTGGATAAAAACAAGACAAAGATAACATTAAAAAGGTTATGTGCTAATGTGATTTTGGATTTGTTTGGGTAATCTGGTTTTTTAATTTTTAGAAAATGTGGTTAAGCCTCTGTAAGTTCTGAAAATCCTTCCGGGCCAGTCCACTGTGTAAGACCGTCCAATTGAAACCCATTAAGAATAGCTAAAGTGAATCGGTCTGTTGGACCGAATCTGAACCCGGCCGGTTTACAGAATACAACGTCGTTTCCTTCCTTGAATGGGAAAAATGGATTGCACATGTTATCCCCCCTTCTCCAACTCCTTCATGCAGCAAAGAGAAACTTGCCATAGCCTCCACTGAAGAAAGCAAACCCTAGCCGCCACCAATACTTGTCGCCGTCTGTGGGAGTGGGAGACTGTAGCTGCCGTCCCTCCCACTCAAGGAATTTCATCGTCGTGCTCTCGGGCATATCGCTGGTTCCTCGGCGTCCTGTGGTCGCTTCTCGAATTTCTCTGTGGTAGGCTGCTCGCGCCTCCCTTTGCCAGTGAGTGCTAGAGCTTTGCATGCTAGTTGCTGCTCGTCGTCTATGGTTGTATGTTGTCGATTCTGCCTCCTAGTCTCACTTGAGTCTCGTCTCAGTTACTGGCTTCTCGTGGTTCGTCTGTGTCGTCGCCGGTGGGAGAAAGAACTCGTGGGGACTCTTGCTTCGTCGCCTTCCGTGGGGTGGTCGCCGAGTCGCAGTCGACCATTGGTGAGTCTCTGCACCATCACTTCCCTGTTCCCTATTTTTCAGATTTTCCTTCTCCTCATATATTTGCATGTTGCTAAATTTCTATTCAATAAATTTGGCATGTTGCTGATCTAAATGTTGCTGTAAATTGGGACTTTACTGGGGTTTGTTAAATTTGTTGCTGTAACTTGAATTTGTTGCTGAATTTGTTGCTTCCCAATTACAGAATCAGAACATAATGCTCAGTCAGTGCTTGGTTGATTGGCTTTGCACACTGATTATATTTGATTATAAATTCTAAATTGATAACCTTTAAATTTTAAATTTGCACTGCCTATATAACTGATTCACTATTCGTTCTGTATTTTTTGTTGTTGTTAATCATTATGATGAGCTTAGTTAAAATTGGGGTGAAAACGGTTGAGTGTTTCTTCATTTTTCGTTGTTCGTAACTTCTATTCTTATTAAAAAATTTGCAATTGGTGTTCTTTTGATTTATTATAGGCTTCATATTTTTAATTTCACTCTGCTTCTAGGCTTTGAAATCAGTTTATGATAACTATGGTGCAATTATTTGGTTGAATAACTAATGTAATTATTGAGTTCAAGAGATTGAGTTTTTCTGTTCTTATTATTAGTAAGACATGGATAGTTTTTTCACTACTTTGGCACATTTATTTATGAGTTTGCTGTGGAATTCGGTGCTGTGTGGCAATTAGCACTAGTCACTTTTGATGGAGTTCCTTTGATAGCTGTCATTGGAGGCATTCACATAACCACTTTGGTCAAGGCCATGCAAATTTGTAGAAAGTAGTAAAGCATTACTTGCCTAGTCCAGCATGTATGCTCTCTGGTTCCTAGAGTAAATATTTTGTGAATTCATGAATATTATAATGTTTCTTGGAGACAAATCCACAGGGGAGCATTGTATAATGTCATGTTAACAAAGGAGAAAAAAATTCAACTCACCACACTATATAATCATGCATCTAAGCTCATTAATCATGCTAAGTGGGTAGAGTTCGATGTTGTTAATTCTCTAAGTTAGCCAGGGTCTGTTTTAGTTTTGAGTTAACAGGGATCTGTGTTTGTTGAGTTAATAGAGTTGATTTTCCTTTGTTGATTAATTGATGCTCGCTTTGTTTTGGCATGGTTTAAGGTTAAGGTAATTTGTGCGGGTAACAAAAAATAATTCAGTTAATGAAAACTGATAGGAAAAAATTATTAGTGAAGAAAGTTTACGTTTATAATCTGAGCCGTTTAATAAACGATGAAATATGATATTCATGTAATTATTAAAGTGTTGGGTACAGAACGCGAATCATGATGTATTTCAGGGTATTGTTGCATGTTTTTAAGATAACAAAATGGTATATTGTGGTGGGTTTATAGAGCAAACAACATAATATTTTATTTGGGGGCCACGAGATTTATGTGGTTGGTTTTGTGCAATAACGTTGGATGTTTTTTTTCGTTTCATCTTAATTTGTAGGCCTGATTTAAGAATTTGGCACTGTGTTGTGAATATTGCAATGGACATCCCTCAGGTTATTGACATTAATAAAATATGTGACGATGAGGTTGGTCTGACGGGCGCAGTTGATTTTGGAGATGTTGCCGATATAAGGGAAAATGATATTTTAAGGAAGGTGTTTCATAGCGAAGATGATGCATACGAGTTTTATAAAAAAATTAGGAAAATTCTACGGGTTTGGTATTAGAAGGGGAGAGATGTTCAAGGATGAGAAGGAAAATTTGGTTTGGAGAAGATTTTCTTGCAATAGAGAGGGACAGAAAGATAAGAAATGTTATAACAGGATCGATAGGAAGAGGCCTCACAAGCCAGAGACAAGGACGAATTGTGAAGCAAGAATGTGTATATATTTATACAAGGAAAGCTCGTTGTGGAGGGTCAAGAAAATCATTTTGAACCACAACCACGACATGACTCATCTTGGAATGGTTCATCTAATTCCAAGTTTTCGTTCCATAACAGATACTGCGAAAGCCCAAATAGATGGGTTTCATGGTTGTGGCATCTCAACGGCGAAGACAATGCGGTATATGGCTGGAGTATCTGGAGGGTATTCATTGGTAGGTTTTTTGAAGAAAGATGCTTACAACTACGTCGATAAAAGGCATCGTGCAAAGATAGTTGATGGAGACGCGAACGCAGCTATAGTGTACTTGGAGGGTAAAGTTGATGCAGACCCGACTTCGATAGCAAGGTATAATGTGACGGAGGACGATATGCTAGCGAATTTACTCTGGGCCGACGGTGGCAACAGGATAGATTACCAATACTTTGGAGACGTACTTGCATTCGACTCAACCTATAAGAAGAACAAATACACGAGGCCGCTGGTGATTTTCTCAGGATGAAATAACCACAAGCAAACATGTATTTTTGGGTTTGGTTTGGTGTTAGATGAGAGTATTGCATCATATACATGGATGTTGGAGAATTTTTTGGAGGTCATGTGCAGCAAGCAGCCGTCTATTGTTGTCACAGACGGTGATGATTCAATTCGAGAAGCCATACGAGCAGTTTTTTCAAACGCGACGCATAGGTTATGTGCTTGGCACTTTGAGAAGAATGTCACGTCAAACGTGAAGGATGAAAATTTACGTCGGCTATTTAATCGGTGGATTTATTCTGATATGATGGTTGAATACTTTGAGGTGGAGTAGGCCCAGGCTGCAGCCGATTATGGCTTCAGGACGCACTGTGGTGGAACCAAGTGTATGGGAAAAAGGAGATGTGGGCAAATGCTTTCCTGTACGAGAAATTTTGTGCCGGGTATCAGACAACATCACGGTGCGAAGGGATAAATTCGGTGTGCAAGAATTTCCTTGAATTAAAACACAGTATGTTGGAGCTTGTTCAGAATCTAGAACTTCTTGTGCGGGAGTATAGGAACAATGAATTGCTGGCACAGTTCAGGTCTATTTATAGTAAACCGGTGCTGACAACCTCGCCGGACTCCCTTGAGCGTCATGCAGCTTTGCTTTACACAAGAGCGGTATTTGGAGATGTTAAAAGGGAGATTGAGAGTGTATCTTCAGTTAATTTTGTTGGGGTGAGGAGGTCATTGACCACGAAGGTGTACATAGTTGAGGAGTACGGTCATCCAGGCCGTCATATTATAGTTTTATATGATAAGAATATGGGTAAATTAGAATGTTGTTGTAATTTTTTGGAAAATTCAGGGGTTTCCATGCGAATAGATGTTTTTTGTGATGAAGCATCACTTGTTGACAACACCTAGTAGTCTAGTGTTGAAGCGTTGGACCAAAGAAGCAAAATCATTAGCGGCATACATCGAGAAAACAGATGACAGGGGTGATAGAGGATTCTTGTTTTGCCATGGAGCACTTCATTCGGCGTCACAATGGTTGTTCTTTTTAGGTGCCCAGCAGGTTAGGTTATTCACTGTTGCTTTGAAGGGCATTCGCCGACTATGTGCAACCTTGGAATCAGAGTTGGCCAAAGGTGTCCATCCTACAAACTCTAAGGCATGCGGTGAAATTCGAGATCCTATTGTTGTGCGAACAAAGGGAGCACCAAGGCGTCATAAGAGGAAGGCATCGAAGAGAAAGTGTGCTAAGTGCAACAAGCTGGGGCATACTAAAAGGACTTGCACAGATGGAAGGCCTCGAAAGGGCAAAAGGGCCCGACTGTATACATTCGATTCGGATGAAGACGAAGGACAAAGTGGAGGTAATATAGATTGTTTTATAAATTTCTTTGTTGGTAAAGCGTGAAGGTTTTTAATTTGCTTAGATACTTGGCAGCAACGGCTTCTTACTTAAGGTTTTTGATGTGAAGAACCTTTTAGTGATACAAAAATTGGTAACAATTGTGAGTTATTTAGGTTGCTGAACTGGACGTCACTGGATCCAATGATCAAATGATCGGGGTAGAAGAAGTGTTCGAAGGTGGGTCTCTTTGCATGCCCGAGGTAGAATCCAAGAAACCGGTTCCATTTCGCAGATACCGTAGGCAAAAGTCGTTCGGAACCAGCAACAGTGTTGGTCCAAATCAACAGGTGTGTAACTGAACGCATAAACAATTAGTATGTTAGACTAATAATGTTTGGCATCTTGATAACGAGTTTGATGAATGACACTGTTTTAGGTTCTGGAACTATTCCACAACTTGTCTAAACTGGTGTAGATGAGTGAAGCTTTTGTTCGAGGGTTCCATCCAACCGCATGTTGGTTAGTATGGACTACTTTTGTGTGATTATGATGTTACCGCCATCCGTAGCCCTTTAATGTTACTTTCATGTTAAACTAATCCATGTATACTTGCATGGGGACCACTATGTTTGACCTTCTCTTGTTTGTCCTCTTGAGTGGTTTGTCGTTGCATGAAAAGGATTCAGTATTTGGCAGAAGTTTGTGTAATATTGTTAATTACTGTAGCGAGAAGCTATGTTGCATGTTTAGTCATACTTATATGTTCAACTTTTTCATAGGTTTTATTAAAGAATTTAAATAAGGTTTAATTACTCTGCTGATCCCTATAGTTTCACAAAATTTTCAATTAAGTCCCTATACTTTTTTTCTTTGGGTAAAGTATATTTTTTGTCCCTAAAGTTTGACAAAAGTTTCAAAAATACCCCTAAGTTTTATTTTATTTTAATTTTGTCCCAGAAGTTTTTGATTTGCATCAAATATACCCCTGACGGCTAATTTTCAAAAAATTAAAGACCAATTCAACAACAATTTCATAAGAACAACCCTCAACACAAACAAATCAAGCATAATTTTCATGCATTATTGTTAGATTGATCTTAATTGTTTTGAAAATTTAGCCGTCGATGGTATATTTGATGCAAATCGAAAACTTTTGGGACAAAATTGAGACAAAATAAAACTTAAGGGTATTTTTGAAATTTTTGCTAAACTTCAAGGACAAAAAGTATACTTTACCCTTTTTTCTTTTAATTGAGTCCTTGCACTAAAAATTTTTTTTACTTGGATCCCTACACTTTTTTTCCTTTTATTTAGGTCCCTATACCAATTCTTTTTTTTAGTTTGGTCCTTATAAAATTAAATCAATTACTACTAAAAGGGACTTAATTAAAAAAAATTTGGTGTAAGGACCCAATTAAAAAGAAAAAAAGTATAGGGACCTAATTGAAAATTTTACGAAACTATAGGGACCAACAGAGTAATTAAACCTTTAAATAAACACTTAATGTAAATACAAAATAGGTGCACAAATAGCCAATTGTGTAGGAAAAAACGAAAAACTGGATGCATGACTGATAGGATATGAAGAGCTTTCTTAGGTTGGGAAAGGTTTGTTGCAAGGGGCTAAGTAATGGTTACACAGTTATGTAGCAGAGAAAAGTGTGAAAATTTTCCAAAGTAAGTTTTTCACTTTGTTGGTGGTTTGCTGTACTATGATCAAATTCCTATTGATTATTAGGTCCGTAGCTAATAACAAGACGGTGACAACATATCAGTTTTCTTAGTTCCTACTATACGAGCATCATTGAAAATTGAGTCACCATAAATGATTTATTTTTTACAATCTGCAAACAACCGAGAAGAAGTTTTATTTAACTGAGTAGTATCACTGCGATATTTGGTGAGTAACATTAGATATTTACTTGATAACTTATGAATGTAACTGCAAAATAAGAACTAGATAATGTAACCGCACAACCGACCTCATTGTTAACCGCCTTAATGTACAATTTAACTGGTAATGCGATGCTAGACAAAGGTCATAGAATGAAAAACTTTCTGGAATTAAAGTTTGGTATAAGCGTTACCCACTGTTAATAGCTTAGAAGATGGAGCGTACTTCACATTCAGCCTAGGCATTTGAAAAATTTGTTACAAGAACGTTGTGACAGCCCAAAAAATGAAACCATACTTCCTCTTGTGAAAAGTGGACCCAGATACAACAATCAACCCACTGAATTCCAAGGGACCAAAAGATGGACACAACAAAAGGGCCTGTTTATATAAACCCATCAGCCAAATAAAAAGACACACCAAAAGGGCCTCTTTATATCAACCAAACAGCCCATCATTAGAAACATGTTGGTTGGAACTAAAGGGGCATTTTACATCAGCAGCTCGTGTTATAATGTTTAAATATTCCACCTTACATGACCTAAAAAAATCCAAAAAAAATCCTATAATTGGCCACCAAAAATGGTACATCTTGGTTGAGTACATTCTATATGGTAGGACTTGTATTAACATCCACTTGGCCAGTCATCTTCTTAGTCTTTCTGGCTGATTTTCTATATCTTTTGTCTTAATATTCTACAGCTTTCTGACCGATTTCAGCTCGATAGGGATTGTGTCTCCCAAATACAATACAACTGCTAACCTCATTCTTGTATGTTCGTTAACGACGTACAAAATGGCAAATGTTACAACAAAAACAGTATTATGAAATGGTGATTTTGCTAACAAATTGACGGACCATAATTGGGGTTATGCAGTTACCGGTAGGACGTAGTTACTCCATAGATGGGACTGGATCATCCACTGGACGACCCACACTCTGCAGTCATCACTGAAGTTAACAACATTAGGCAACAAGGACGCACGATACATCAGTCCAATAAGGAAAAATGATTGGTAGTGTTATACCCGTACAAGAAAACAACTAAGGATTAGGTATGTGAATTTTTTTAAAGAATGTACATAATATGATAGTTAACATGGTTCTGCCCACCACTTGACCTTTGATCTATTAAATTAACAACGCAATAAATTTTCATAACATAAAATTTACAAGTCAAACAAAAATTAACTTGTCACATAGAGAACCTGATGCACCAAAGTATATCATAACAGGTGCTTATATGCTTGGAAAAAACGTACTCCCTTTTGAGTGGAGAATTTGTGATTGGCCACTGATGAGCGAAAATTGTCGTGTCGGTCTATATTTTCTTCTTATAGAAAGAATTACTTCATTGTAAGCATAGCTCCAAACCAACAAACAATTCCCACATCAAAAATTTGAGTTGTCACATGTACAAAGCCCAATGAATTTATAACCGGAGTATTTAGACTCCGAGTCATCTCACAAGGAATTGCAATGAAGTGCTCAACTATTGGCTATGAAAATGCAAAGGGGGTTTGATTTGGTAATTAACAAGAAATTAAATGACAAGAAAATAAAATAACAAGAACTAATGAAATAAAGGAAAGAACTCTTGGCTAGACATAGGTAATTGAGATCACCATCCTTGTCTACAAACCAAATATTGATAATTATGAGAGGCCAACCTATTAAGTCTACTTCCAAAAGCCTTAAGTACGTAATATCTACTCCTAGGCTTGAAGTACGTCAAATAGGCTTGATCACATCAACCCATAAGTCCCAACCTATCTACTAATTAGATTAGTAGTGGGTTGGTGTCAATGAGTATCAAATTGATCACCAAGAGTTCTCAAATCACCAATTCAATGAGACCCAATGACTCAAGGTCACTCAATTCCCTTACCCTAGGCCAAGAGTAAAGAAAACTACTCAAAAACTAGAAGAAATATTTTATCAAACACTTAGAATGCAAGAAAATTAAACATCACCAATTGTAAGAATTAACAAGATCCATAACTATCATCAACAAGAAATCAATAATAGCAAGCAAGATCAATCATAAAAGAAGCATAGAAACATGAAATTGCATTAAAAGAAAATTAGATCCAACAATGTTCATCAACATAAAAGAGAGCAAAACATGAAATTAACAAGAGAAACTAAGAAGATTAAGACAATATAACACTAAAATGTAAAGAGAATTGAAATCAAAACAAGAATTGGAAGATAAAATTGAGAGTGATTAACCTAACTTTACCCTAATTGCTATCCTAAATCTAGAGAGAGAGGGGAGAGCCTCTCTCTCTAGAATTCTCTCCTAAAACATGATGAAAACTAAACTATGACTACTTGGTTCATTCCCCCTTCAATTCTTGGGTTCAATAGCATCAGAAATGAGTTGGATTGGGCCCAAAATGCTTCAGAAATTGCTGGGGGCGATTTCACTTTTAATGGGCCATGTGCAGCATCGGCGCGCACGCGTACATGGCGCGTGCGCGCCCCTATACATAAAGCAAAATATGGAAAATTTTATATCATTTTGAAGCCTCGGATGTTAGCTTTCCAACACAACTTGAATCGCCTCATTTGAACCTCTGTAGCTCAAGTTATGGTCTATTGAGTGCGAAGAGGTCAGACTTGACAGCTTTACGGTTCCTTCATTTCTTCATGAGTTCTCCCACTTTGCATGCTTTTCTCCTCACTTCTTCCATCCAATACTTGCCTTCTAAACTTGAAATCACTTAACAACCATATCAAGGCATCGAATGGAATTAAAGTGGATTAAATTTAGCTATTTTAAGGCCTAAAAAGCATGTTTTCACACTTAAGCACAAATCAAGGGAGAATTGCAAAACCATGCTATTTCATTGAATAAATGTGAGAAAAGTTGATAAAATCCCCCAAATTAAGCACAAGATAAACCACAAAATCGGGGTTTATCAAATCTCCCCACACTTAAACCAAGCATGTCCTCATGCTAAGAATAAAGAAGGACAAGAAAAGGGTTATGAACATTTATTCAATGCAAATAAACTATATGCATCTATCTATATGAATGTAACTAAATGCAAAATGATTCTACCTACTTGGTCAAAAGCAAATCAATCTCCAAGAGCATGTATGAACAAGTTGGGCTAGGATCATATGATGATTCATGAACTCTACCAATTCAAATATCAAAATGAAGTACAAGTAGACTTGCAAGAAGAAAAGCTCACGAAATCCGAGAACAAGGAATTGAGTATCGAACCCTCACTGGAAGTGTATCCGCTCTAGTCGCTCTAGTATATAGAGTCGATCACTCAATTCTCTTCTAATCATGCTTTCCATGATTTGGTTTTCATCTAACAATCAACAATTATTCAATGCATGCATACACTCATCATGAGGTCTTATTCATAGGTTGTAATGGGGCTAGGGTCAAGGTAGGGATGTATATGGTCAAGTGAGCTTAAAAATTTGCATCTTTGATTAGCCTAAGCTCTCACCTAACACATATGACAACCTATACAATTCTAATGCATTACCTAGCTACCCATGATTCCCCCTTTTTCACATACTCATGTATTCTTTTTAATTCACCACACATATGCATTGATTTTTATTGAACTTTAGTTTGGGGCATTTTTGTCCCCTTTTTATTTCTTTTTCTCTTTTTCTTTTCTTTTTCTATATATATATATATATTCTTTTTCTTTTTCTTTATCATCATTTTTTTAAAGTATATACAAACGTATCAATGCATATGGTTTTACATATAATGCATGAATATGTACCCAATTCCTAATATTTTCAACAAAAATAAAAATTACACTTTTACCTCAACCAATGTCCCAAGTTTCCCACACCCAAATGATACACACCCTCACTAGTCTAAGCTAATCAAAGATCCAAATTAAAGACATTTATTGTTTTTCATTTAGGGGTAGTGATGTGCTATAATTAAGAACAAAAGGGATTCAATAGGCTCAAATTTTGCTAACAATGGTTGATGAAGGGTAGGCTATTTGGGTAAGTGAGCTATATGAAATGATGGCCTCAATCATATAAATGCATGTATACATGGAACAATGGACATAAAGAATCAAACAAATCAAAGATTACAATCATAGAAAGAGAACAATGCACACAAGAATTGGGATAAGTAGTTATATGATGTAACCACACAATTGAGCTCAAAACTCACATGCTTGTGTTCTTAACTCAAAAACCATGTTCCAAAATAAATTCTTCAAGCAAGTTTATCACAAAAAAATTTTTCAAATTGGTAGGGTGCCCTAAAAACAGTTTTTCTTGGAAAAGAAATCATCACCCTAACCAAGTAGTCCTAACATAAAAAGAAGTGGTAAAATATGTACAAATTCTAACTATCATGCAACCTATCATGCAATGCAACAACTAACTAAAAAAGACAAAAATTAAGAATTGGTGTTGAAAAAGAAAGTTGTTACCCATGGAGGTCGGTCGGACAACCTCCCCACACTTAGAAATTTGCACCGTCCTCGGTGCATGCAAAGAAGAACAAGGTGGACGGGTAGCTTCAATTGATGAGCTCCTTCAAAAGCTTGTGCAGAAGGACTTGTTTATTGCCCCATTTAAAAGCTTTCTCATTCCTTCCTTCTTGGTGGCCAACCTAAAAGGAAAGAAAAAGAAAGAAAATTAAGCCTACAACAAAGATAGCAAAGCAAGTGGAACATAGGCGGGGGCTAATGCCAAATAAGAGTAAGGTTCTCACTACATGTTAGCTACGCATGTAAGTGAGAAAACAATTCAAGCAACAGCATATTAACTAATACTTGATGCAAGAACAAGTTAAAGCATGAAGAGCACATTGAGCATCAAGTTCAAACATAAATTGACACAAACAAGATTAGGGATAACCATGAGAGTAATTGGCCCTATCCTAACACAATGACAACAATGTATAAAAACAAGGGATCATGAGTTAGGAAGGATTAAAGCACTAATCTTGTGTGTAGAGAAAATATTACACTTAATGTCAAACAAGTCACAAAGCACCAAGATTAACCAAGAAATTCTCAACAATTGAGTAAAAGAATTCAACACCAATATTAAAATAAGAAACTTAGAAAATAAAAGGAAAAACAAGTTACAAAAATAAAATTAAAATGCAATGAATGAAAACAAGCAAATGCAATAAAAGAAAATGAAAGAAAAGAAAAGAACAATTTTTATTTTATTTTATTTTTTATTTATTTTTTATTTTTATTTTATTTTTTATAAATTTTTTTTTAAAAGAAAAAAAAATTTTCAAGAGAGGAAGAAGAAGAAAAAGAAAAAAGAGTAGAAAGAAAGAAGAAGAAAAGAAGAAAGAAGGAGAAAGGAGAAAGGAGAAAAACAGGGTGCAAATCCGTGCATATGCGCCATGCGTGCTTAGGCATGGATGTAGCAGGTACAATCCGCGCGCGCGCGCCATGCGTGCTTACGCGCGGATGCGGCAGGGACAATCGGCGCGCACGTGCCATGCGTGCTTACGCGCGGATCGCCTGGCACAAAGTAGGCATAAAGTGGGCACAACTCTCGGGTTTTAGTACTAGGAGTTGTGAAACCACAGCGGCGCGCGCGCGCATTGTGCGCTTGTACGCGTATGCCCTTTTTTTTTTTTTTAGAGAAACAGGGCACTTTCCTAATCTACAAGCATTCTAAAACAATCAAAAATCAAATTTAACAATAAATCTTTTTTGTTTTTGAAAAATTTTCAAATACACTAAAAACAAAACTTATACTACAAGCAAAACACTACTCAACAACAGCTAAGCTACAACTTAAGGCAAAAATCTAATCAAAGAAACCAACAACTAAAATATTAAAACAAGAGTATGTAAAGAAGAAAACTACCTAACAATGGCAACCCAATTCATCCATTGATTATATTTACAAGAGAATGGAAAGAGTTTACCATGGTGGGGTGTCTCCCACCTAGCACTTTTAGTTTAAGTCCTTAAGTTGGACATTTGGGAAGCTTCTTGTCATGGTGGCTTATGCTTGAACTCATCTTGAAACTTCCACCAATGCTTGGACTTCAAGTAAGCTCCAAAATTCAAGATCAATGGCACCAAGCTTTGATGAAGTTCCACACAAGCTAAGGGCTTCTAAAATTTGTCTTCATATATTCACGGATCCCAAATCTTGTTTCTACACCCATCTTCAAGTTGATCATCACAATTCCAATTGGGTGGTTTAGCCTTAGAATTCTCAAAGAAGCCTCCAAACAACTTCCTAGACCCAAACAATCTATCTTTACACCAACCTTTGCAATTAAACTTTGAACATATAACCATAATGAACCTAGAATGATGCTTCCAACCACTAACCATCTCTCTCCTACTCTTGACTCCACAAAGAGCTCTAAGTTGACTATCATTTTCTATCAAACCATATTCGAGTGGGAAAGTAAATATTAGAGATAAGAGTTTTACCCACTTGAATGTTGTGTAGGATGGTGACTTAGGAAGGGGTGGTCCCAATGATCTTGTAAGTTTCACTCCCTTGTGCTCTTCTTTGACTACCTCCACCTCTTCACAAGCTTCTTCAATTTCAACCTCTTCCTCTTGGTAGCTCTCTTCCAATTCAATCTCTTCTTCATTGCTTACCAAGGGCATGGGAGGTTGTGCATCTTCTTCTTTAATCTCAATTTCAAGCCCAATGGGAGAAGATTCAATTGTAGATAAGAAATTCTCACTGATTGAATCCATCTCTTGATCAACCTCTTCCAATCTTTCATCACTCATACTATGCCTTGGAGGTTGCGCATTATCCTCTTCAACATCATTTTTAAGCTCATTGGAAGAAGGTTCAACAACTTCCACAAGATCATCAACAATATCACTTGCTGTGGAAGTGTTTTCAAGCTTAGAATCCACCTCTTGTTCAACTTCCTCTAGCTCTTCAACCGTTTCTTCTTCTTCAACAATCTCTTCACTCTCCACTTGTTGCAAGACATACCCCATCTCCTTGTCCTCATGTTGAGATTCTAAAATCTCTTTCATGCTCCTTTCTTCGATTGATTTCTCACATTCATCCGTGGAGATGCTTTGCTTGTTGCATGAGTCCCATGAGTCCAAGTTGGCTTTAATTTTGGCAAGGTTAGCCTCGATAGCTTCATAATTCTTTTGGGCTTCCTCTTGATCCTTTTAACGGATTATTTCTTGAAGCTGATCCATTGCTTCCTTGAGATGATCCATTGGCTCTTGGATGGATGGATATGGGTGTTCTTCCATAGAGGGTTGTGGTGGAAAGGGAAATTCATTATGTGGTTGAAAGTTATCATACATGGGAGGTAATTCATCTTGGTGATAATATGGAGGTGGTGGTTCTTGATGGTATTGGTGGTGGAATTGGGGTGGTTCTTCATATGGTTCATATGGTTCACAAGGTGGTTGGTATGGTGGATATGGGTTGGGGTCATATGGAGGTGTTTGGTGAAAAGGGGCTTGTGAGTAAGGTAGTGCAAAATTATGTTGAGGAGGTGGTTCATAGGCATATGGTGGTGGTTGTTGACAATCACAATAATGGTCACCATATCCATTAGATTGATATGCATTAAGATGAGAGTTATACCCATAAGAATCCGGAGGTTGTTGTTGCCAAGAAGGTTGATCAACCCCTTGAGGCTCCTCCCATCTTTGATTGTTCCATTCTTGATGCATATTGTCATTATAGCTCCCATTTCCTACAACATAATTTGAACCAAACTCATAGCCAAAGTGGTGAGAATTCATAATAGCAAGAGAAAATAAAAAACAAAACTAGTAAGAACTAATAAAAACTAACTCCTAAAACAAGCAAAAACTAGCAAAGAAGCATATTAACATATATACAATAGCCAATAACACAACACCATTGCAACTCCCCGGCAACGGCGCCATTTTGATGAGCAAAAATTGTCGTGTCGGTCTAGATTTTCTTCTTATAGAAAGAATTACTTCATTGTAAGCATAGCTCCAAACCAACAAACAATTCCCACATAAAAAATTTGAGTTGTCCCATGTACGAACCCCAATGAATTTATAACCGGAGTATTTAGACTCCGGGTCATCTCACAAGGAATTGCAATGAAGTGCTCAACTATTGGCTATGAAAATGCAAAGGGGGGTTTGATTTGGTAATTAACAAGAAATTAAATGACAAGAAAGTTAAATTACAAGAACTAATGAAATAAAGGAAAGAACTCTGGGCTAGACATAGGTAATTGAGATCACCATCCTTGTCTACAAACTAAATATTGATAATTATGAGAGGCCAACCTATTAAGTCTACTTCCAAAAGCCTTAAGTACGTAATATCTACTCCTAGGCTTGAAGTACGTCAAATAGGCTTGATCACATCAACCCATAAGTCCCAACCTATCTACTAATTAGATTAGTAGTGGGTTGGTGTCAATGAGTATCAAATTGATTACCAAGAGTTCTCAAATCACTAATTCAATGAGACTCAATGACTCAAGGTCACTCAATTCCCTTAGCCTAGGCCAAGAGTAAAGAAAACTACTCAAAAACTAGAAGAAATATTTTATCAAACACTTAGAATGCAAGAAAATTAAACATCACCAATTGTAAGAATTAACAAGATCCATAACTATTATCAACAAGAAATCAATAATAGCAAGCAAGATCAATCATAAAAGAAGCATAGAAACATGAAATTGCATTAAAAGAAAATTAGATCCAACAATGTTCATCAACATAAAAGAGAGCAAAACATGAAATTAACAAGAGAAACTAAGAAGATTAAGACAATAGAACACTAAAATGTAAAGAGAATTGAAATCAAAACAAGAATTGGAAGATAAAATTGAGAGTGATTAACCTAACTTTACCCTAATTGCTATCCTAAATCTAGAGAGAGGAGAGAGCCTCTCTCTCTAGAATTCTCTCCTAAAACATGATGAAAACTAAACTATGACTACTTGGTTCATTCCCCCTTCAATCCTTGGGTTCAATAGCATCAGAAATGAGTTAGATTGGGCCCAAAATGCTTCAGAAATCGCTGGGGGCGATTTCACTTTTAATGGGCCATGTGCAGCATCGGCGCGCACGCGTATATGGTGTGTGCGCGCCCCTATAACTAAAGCAAAATATGGCAAATTTGATATTCTTTTGAAGCCCCGGATATTAGCTTTCCAACGCAACTGAAACCGCCTCATTTGGACCTTTGTAGCTCAAGTTATGGTCGATTGAGTGCGAAGAGGTCAGGCTTGACAACTTTACGGTTCCTTCATTTCTTCATGAGTTCTCCCACTTTGCATGCTTTTCTCCTCACTTCTTCCATCCAATACTTGCCTTATAAACCTGAAATCACTTAACAACCATATCAAGGCATCGAATGGAATTAAAGTGGATTAAATTTAGCTATTTTAAGGCTTAAAAAGCATGTTTTCACACTTAAGCACAAATCAAGGGAGAATTACAAAACCATGCTATTTCATTGAATAAATGTTAGAAAAGTTGATAAAATCCCCCAAATTAAGCACAAGATAAACCACAAAATCGGGATTTATCAGCCACGTAAGGGGAAAGAACTGAAAAAAAATAAACCAATTACTTACGATCCATCAGCTTGTTGTCCGATCTCAGGCTCCACTATTTCATAAGTGGATGGCTTGTGCATTTCATTTGTAGTTCCTTCGTAGAAAAAGTCATCACACAACAAGTTCTCCAAGAAAAAAGCCTGTTTCATCCACAAGCCAAGATGCATTATTTTAATTTAACAAAATGCATCTTTCCGTTGTTTCACAGAAAAGTAAATTGAGTAAAAAAAATTTTCCATCAATTGTGCTTACCACATACAACATCTGATCCTCACGGGACTTTGTAAGCTTAGAATCTTTCAACGAGTCAAGATACACTAACTTTCAGTTGAAGAAATCAATGATCATCAGATACCAATGATCCTCCGTGTGCAAGGGAATGTAAACCTGAGGATGTTGAACAAAACAGTGTGTTTGCCACCTATAGAGACATTTAACATCTGATGAAAAATGCAGAAAGTTACCTTAAATAGTTGGTCTGCCTTTCCCATGAACTTGCGCTTGATGTATTCCAGCGTGCTTGGACAATAATTTGTTGGATTAACCGCGATTTGCTGCAATTGTAAGAGTCACATATAGTAATTTTGTAACACTTAGAAGGAGATGTGCTATACATTCGTTACCTGGAAAGAGGTGGGAAGCCACCACCTCTTGAGAACAGAATTCAACATAGCTCCTTCGGTGCACATGACAGCAACCAGACTGATCACCTATCAAATGGGAGGAAAAAATGATTTATTCACGATTATGATAAGGGTCAGTCAATGGCTTTCTTGAGTATGTATGGAAAAAAATCAAACGGAATCAATGTTGTATATAGTTTGTACGTTGTCCATGAGCCGTTCACCAGGACAGAGGGTGTGTAGGGCACGCTTGTCTCCAAGACAGTGCTTGGTTGGGACGAGGACCTCGCTATTAAGTAACAAGGAAAGTATTTGAAAGAACTGAAGATTGATGGTTTAGAGGTTATAGCAAACTCTCGTTGTAAGTATAGTTACTAAACCAAGCAATCAACCTTTCTTACAAACGTTTTGGTTGTCACAAGTAACAAACCCCTTTTTAAATTGTTAACCGAAGTATTCAAATCTCGGGTCGTCTTCTCAAGGAACTGCAGGGAGGTATGTTCTTATTACTGGTTATGGAGATTGTAAATTTGGGGTTTCAAGAATGAGAAACAAATATGGCAATTAATTTAAATGGCAATTGAAAATAAATAAATACTGTAAAGCAAACTTTTGGCAAGGTATGAGAAATTAGAAGTTCAGAATTAGTTATCCTTATCAATAACAATGAAAGTTGAATCTTAATTCCACTTAGTCAACCTTTGCTAAGCAAAGGAAAGTCAAGGGACTAATTAGTTTGACCTTCGAATCCTATTTATTTCCTAAGAAAAGATTGGGATTATTAAAGTTCAGTTTAATTAGCAAAGATAACAGTTATCAATTATATTGAGCTAAGATAACTCCCGAGTTACTGATTTCTTAACCAAGACCAAAAGGGAAAAAGAGTAAAATTGCTGGAATAAAACTATCCTCAGATGGGAATAATTGCAACTAATAAATAAGCTAAAGCAATCATAAACTGAAATACCTCATATAACATTAATTCAAAATAGTAATCTGTAACATGGAAAAATTCATAAATCAAATAGCAAAAGTAATTAATCTACTAAATAATGGCATGAATAAAAGTAAAAGGAAAACTTAAAGCAAAGGAACATTAAACCTGGGATCGAGAGTCACTCTTAAAACTAAGAGAAGTCCTAAATCCTAATCCTAAGAGAGAGAGGAGAGAACCTCTCTCAAAACTAAATCTAAATCATGAAAACTAAACTAAAAGTGGAGACTCTCTCTGAATGGATGCATTCCCTCACTTCATAACCTCTAGTCTATGCCTTCTGGACTTGGATTTGGGCCAAAAAGGGCCTCAGAATTCGCTGGGAGCGTCTTCTGCAATTTCTGGTGCGTGGCCTCTGTCACGCGTCCGCGTGGGTCACGCGGTCGCGTCATTCGGAGCTTTTCCTTACCACGCAGTCGCGTCAGTCATGCGATCGCGTAGATACCAGTTTCTTCAGAAGCTCCATTTTGTGCTTTCCTTCCATTGTTGTATGTTTCCTTTCCATCCTTTAAGTCATTCCTACCTTAGAAGATCTGAAAACTACTCAACACACTAATCACGGCATCGAATGGAATTAAAGGTGATTAAAATAATTAATTTAAAAGCATAGGAAACATGTTTTTCACATACATCACATAATAAGGAAGGGAAAGTAAAACCATGCAATTAACATGAATAAGTGGATGAAGGATTGAATAAATCACTCAAACTAAGCACAAAATATATCATAAAATATGGGTTTATCAGTATTATGTCGACATATCAATTATAGAAAACATCCGACGCAAACAAGAGAATCGAAATCGTTCAAGATAGATAGCTAAACCTCTTCGGCAAATCTTTTCCAAAAACATAGGCGGCAACTGCAAGTTCCATTCCAACGAACTCCATTCCCTCAGGTGGTGGGAATAGTAATTCCATACACTATTTATCAAATCATACTTAGGAGAAACTCTAATAGGCAAAGAATATATGATCCTTATATATATTCATCAATAGGATGATAATGGGCATACCTTAGGTGTCTCAGCACCATCCATATAGGTATTAGAATGAGTGTAATAGGTGAATGGAGTTCCATGACCCTGCTGCTGTACCTCCAACATGACATCGGTGCTAGACTCTTCTTCCTCAAAGTATAGCTTCCGCTAAGAAACATGACCATAAATGAAAAACACATGGTATAAACACATGAGGCTCCATGGAGACCAAAGTACCTAACAAAGAAATGTAGCTAATCACACATGACAATCATTTCAACCCAATCTGACCTTCAAGGAACTATTCGCAGTCTTCGACTTTGCCGATTTCAACTCTGGCGTCCTCCTTGCTACCACCCTTGTCCCTGTCTTCTTGGTGGCATCGCTGGTCTTTCTAGGTCAGTCACGTCTCTCTTTTGCTGGAGCGTTATTTCCCTCATTCTTCTTGGCCGGCGCAGGATCTTCTTTGGTTGACACATTCTTGATCAAAGCTCCGAGTATGTGGCTGTGGCCTTCAACCACTTATGTCAGCTTCTTGATTTGGTCTCCATGAGACTGCAGAAGGGCCTTCGTTGTTTTCTCATCTTTATCCAGATGCTGCAAGTACAACGAATAAGTATCAAATTAGCACATGAGTAACCACATCAAACCGACTATAGTACAACCCTCGTGACATCTACATCTCAACAAATAAGCTTGACCAAATAAGAACTCATACCTCTCTAATGCTACCAAGGAGACATAACACTTGTTGGTCCTGCGTTGTCCCATTCTCACTGGCATTAGTTCGTCCTTCCCTACAAAAAAAATAACCCGCCATATGAAGGCATCATTTTACACAACTTAGTGTATCTATGCTCGTACAAACTAATAATCTATACATGTCAAGTTCAGACTGTGATGCTGGGGTATCTTCGAAAAATTTCAACACATCTCTTTCCTTGCCAAAGGGTGAGACACTGTTTTTCTCCATCGGTGTTGGTTAGCAGTAAGCGTCCTTGCTGTGTGGAAAGAAAAAGCAGTTGTATGAGTAGTGTTAAGCTCTCCAAGCGTGCATGCATTCCTTTATCAAGACAATGATGCAACCATAGTTACTGGGCTTGGGCCTTGTGCATCTTGGACCGGTGAAGTCAGGGAGGCCCAACACACAGTCTTGCTTACATTGAGGGTCACTTCCTGTAGTGTATCATTCCTAACTTGTACATGTCCTAACAATTATTTTTTTATAAAATATTTGCATAGTTTTATTAACCCTTAGCATACTCACTCTTCAAGAAAGGTTAAGTGTGAGAGAAACCCTGCTTTTAAACGTATTGTCACATCATAAGACACCCATCATCCCTTTCTGATGCGCTCCCATCAATCAATGAAAGCATCATATCCTTTCTTCACAAGAAAAAATCTAAAAGATTTACCCATTGTATCACCGAAAGCGTGGTTAACAAAATAATTAACACTCGCGCCAACTAAGAACATGAGTTCTTCCTAACCACTTTGAACCACTGCTAAATTAAATTAATGTTGTTAGATTAAGTGATAAGAATCTGGTTCCCCCTAAAACTTGGTATGCCTTCTTTAATTTTATTTAATTTTCCCGCCATACGTAACTTACCGGAAAAATTCAATTATAATAAGATTTTATCATCCACAATAATAATAAAAATATAACTCGTACAAAATTAGAACCTAAAATAATAATAATAACAACATTGTTGAGAGTACATAAAAAGAGTACTAAAGTATGTTATTTTATACGTTATTATTATTTTAACAAGTACATATTAGTTTTTATTATCAAAAGAATACTTAAAAAATTGTCTATTTTTGTATGTTATTTTTTACATAAAAAATGAATATTATTTTTTATTACAAAAGTAAAAATTCATAATATACCCAATTTGGGTACTGTAAAAATAACTATATAAAAAATATAATGAACGAAGTAAAAAAATGGAACTAAATATACTAAACAAAATAATATCATAAATTAATATTATATTTTTTGAATTATTAATAAATCATCAACTTACAGGCGATGTAAGCATGTTTTTAAGCAAATAGCTTGCTAATAAAAATATGAATAAATAAATATCCAATTCAGTATTTTTAAAAACAAATATCCAACTTTGTTGTCAATGTTTTTTATTTTTCTGTCTTCTTTTAATTTTCATTACCGTAAATTTCATAATTCGTTGATGATAAGTAAAAATCATCATGACAGGATTCCTTCTTTAATCGATAATTCCGAAGTTTGCTCAAAATCATCTTTTTCTTTAGTTTGTGATTCTTTATTTTAATTATTACTCATACCATACTATTGTCTACATGTTTCATAACCAACAAGTATATGAAGGGAAATATGTCATATTCTTGATCACAAATACAAGTACCTAAAATAATTAAAAAAGAATAACAACACAAAAGCAGGATGCATATAACGGTAGTATACTTTTTGTGTGACTAGTATTCTTGATCATTTCTTTTTGTGTTTAATTTTAACTAAAACCTATTATTTCTAACAGCATAAAGTTACTTGTATAAAGTTATCTTACTAATTAGGAAATCTTTACCCAATTACTTTCTCTAATGAAAATCACTTAGGACGTGATTAAACCTGCCTCAAACCAACGTGTAAATTGTATCCCATCATGATCCAGATTAAGCTTGTTTCAACCATAAAGCCCAACTAAAACACCTGCACAATACTCAGTTACAACCAAAAGAATGCAAGTCTTCCATCTACTCAAAACAAAAGAAGAGATTAAAACTAGAACCAAATACACGAACACAATCACATGGAGCCTATTCGTCCAATATTTCTCCAAACATTTCAACTTGTCCCCTAAGATCTTCGTTTTCAACTGCTCTGTGACACAGCCAAGAATGCGATAATTGTAATCACTAACAGTATATCCCGTAGCAAAAAGAATCTTCTCAACCATTGTGAATGACACTTCTTGACAAGCAAAACGTTTCTCGTAGCATAAGGGACCATGAGCCACAAGATCTAGACCTCTGTCATTCTATGGAAGAACAACCGTAAACCCAAAAAGAACATCACCATCCCTTGAGTTGATTTCCTGAGGAACAAAAATCGGGGGACCAATCCGGAAGAAAGAGCACGCTCGCATCAACATGAGCTCCATGTCTTCGACATGCATGAACGCACTCTCTATCAAAGGCACCACCACTCCACGACCCAAATATGCATGGTCTAACACTTACGCACATCAATAACATGACAACTCCTTCGACATTAAACGTTTCATAAATGAAAATGTTGGAAAATGCTTAAAAAATATATTTTAACATCTTACCTCCCTCTCCACCAGAGTTGCTGCCACCACCACAATGCTGGCTGTTCGCTGCCACTACTCCCGAGCATCCTTGCTAAGATGATGGGAGTGAGCAAAAAGCCCCTTCTAACAATCTAAACGGTCTTCTGCTCACTGGTTGAACAGCATGTGCTGGCTGACGGGTGGAAGGAGTTGCGGCGCTGCGCAACCAAGCCAAACCCTCATCCAAATCCTGAAAGCCACGATATTCACAGTTTCGGTAGCCATTCACTTGTTGGTTACACTCCTTCCATGTCCTATAAACACCAGGGACACGACCCCTGCGCACTACATAGACGGGAAAACAACCAGCTTCAGTGCTCATCACGCTTAACGCATAGAGGGAAAAATGTATATTTGAGGAGGAGGGGAGGAAGCAACACTGACACCACTAATATCTTCTCTCACATCTGACCCTAACTCATTATAAAGCCATTTTATATACCATCCCTATAAGATACATCCCACGCTCGCAGGAGTTGCACCCACATCTCATGTGAGTGTCCACTTCTGTACACAATAATATAGTAATTGTAAATATTAAAAACATTAATAAAAATAAGAACAATAACAAAAAAAATAATATACAAACTAATATCTTTATTCGGATGAATAAAAATATAAATGAGAAAAAGTGTTAAATATCTTTATTTATTTATTTTTTAACGCCTTTCATAAATATTATAATAAATTGCGTACTCATAAAGATTTTATTATTAATATGACATATGTAATGTTTAAAAGGAATTTTCTATATTTTTAGTTCACTTAAATGATGCAAATTTATGCTATATAAATAATTACTAATAACAACACGATAAAGGACAACATTTAAAAAATAATAGAAATATTATTTTTCTGTCTTAAATATTATTTTTCTGTTTGGTTAGTAGCATACATCACATATTTATTTATTTATTTAATTTTTTAGGTTAAATATCAAAATAATGCACTACATCCTTTTGTTTTCTTTATCCATTTAACAATATACAATCCCTTCCATTTTATGTGAACACGATGACAAAATAAAAGTTAGAGAAGCTTAGTCACATTCCCTGAAAATTAAAAAATCAGATCACCCAAACAAATCCAAAAACACATTAGCCCATTCCCTTTTCAATGCTATCTTTGACTTGTTTTTATCCACAAGAAAACTTGTTTTTACACAGTTGCATAAAAAATGGTGATCCAAGCCCAAAACTCAGTCATGACTACATACATAAAAAAAATACAACTTCTCCAATAGCCCTAACTTGCCAAAAATAATTAACATCTCATTACACTTATTAATTTTTCTACATTGTGCAATACATCTGCAAAACCACTGTTTCTACCTGACATGCTGTTTCATCAGCTGAACTTGTGAGCATGGACAACCAAAACAACATGTTCATCGAACAAGACATCCACGTAATATCCACAGGTGTAGATGTTTAATGCCATTCACACCATAAAACTCCCCTTAAAATTAAACACCAATTGCAAATTTTCAACAATCAAAGAACTCTACAATTTACTGTCCACAATCTACTGTCTGCAACAGGTCTCCTCCTAGATTACTATGCACGTCTACATCACACACTCACTCTATTAGGTCCCTTGGAGAGGAGCACTTGGAGGTAGACGTGTACATTTAGTCATTTACACATGTAGAAAAATTTTATTTCTACATAGTAGCAAACGCCTTAAAGAAATCATTGAAATTGAATATCCTGAATATGAATTGAATAGATTAATATTGTTTAAGTGTAAATGATTTAATTGTATTCTTAATCATAAAGTCAAGATTAATAAACAATTTGACATTGTGAAGGTATATCATAATAGAGAATATTTAATATATGATCTTTTTATATTTGTTCAAAATACAATTCAAATTTATTATATCTCATATCCTAAAAAGATAAGAAAAAAATCAATTGGTTGGTTGTTATCAGAATTAAATCAAGACACAGTTAATGATCACACTAGAACATGCATATTAAGATGAAACAAAACCTGTAGAACCGATAAAGAATGATGAATAATTAAGAGGTTTAAGGGTGGAGGATAGTGTATATGAAAAAGTTCAAATGAATAAAATAAATGCAATTCACAGACATAATGGAAAATTTAAATTTGACAATGAATCTAAAATGACGGTGAAGATGGATCACATAGATGCGTCACATAAATACATTATTTGATAATAATAATAATAATAATAATAATAATAATAATAATAATAATAATAATAATAATGAGAATCAAAACAACGTTGATGACAATGATTATGATAGTGATAGTGATGATGATTAGTCTATCTCATTCGGATTTGGTCAAAGTTTTATATACATATTCATTCATACTATATAACATTAGTAGAACATTTACAGATAGATTATATTTTTATTAGTTTAATTTTGATAGTAATTAATTATAGTAGGAGTACATAAGATTAGTCATAAAATAATTTTTGTGCAGTTCTTTTTATTGTAAAAATTTTAAACGGATGAAAACAGAAAAACTACAAAAATTTGTAGCTAATCTTATGTACTCCTTATTTACTTTTATTATAATTAATTATCATTAATATTAAACTAATAAAAAAATATAATTTAGGTAACACTTGCGTCTATACATGCTAACTAGTTTTAAATTCAACTCACCTAACTCCAACTCATGCGATTTCGAACATTATTAAAGGACATTATTCTCAATCATGACCTTCGTGGAAAAAAAAATACTTAATGCTACTAGAAAATTTTTGTAGAAAAAGTTTGAAGTAAGTTGTAGATGAACATTTAATTCTTTGATAGATTAAAAATTTCTTTTAAGTCTAGAAATTTTAATTTATATCAACTTACAACTCCTCTTACTTGTATTGATTATTCAATGCAAATATCAGTTTGTTCTTTTAGACTTTTATTGGATTCGAAGTGCTAATTTACTCAAAAACTTGTTAGAAAAAATCCATGTAAACAGTGCCAAACTACAATGGATAAGTGCAGATATCAGTTTATTCCTTTAGACTTTCATTTGGCTTGAAGTGCTAATTTACTAAAAAGCTTGTTAGAAGAAGTCCATGTAAACAGTGTCAAACCACACTAGATAAGACTTAACCGCGATGTTCTTTGTATTTATTGGAAAGAGTATACAAGACAAGTTAAATGGAGCTTCTAATTGTCTTTTAATTTTATGTTAGTTTTAATTTATATAATTTTATTCTGAGTACGTACTCTCTAGGAATGTTATATATAATTTAGTCTTGTTCTAATTATTTTATTAAAAAAAATTTTAATCATAAAAATAAATATTATGTGTAAAGATAGTATTATTTTTTCTGTTTTTCTTTTTGATTCTCTTGTATTATTTAATTTTATACTAATCTTGATTTATATTATTTAATTTGTATAGGTACTCTTATTATTAGTATTGTATAAAGTTTACTTCACTTAATTATTCTATTAAAATTTTTTTGTAATAATAAAAAATACTATTTATAAAAATAATATTTTCTCTAACAATAAAACTTGTGGCTTTACTCATCTCTCTAGCCTAAACTCACTATCTTAGATTTTTATTTTTTTCTTAATTCTCCCTTTTAAATTTGGTTCAGTTTTATTCACTTTTTAGTGGTTTTTATTTGAGAAACCCCTACTTTTTTTTATCTTATGTCTTGCATTTGGACATTTGTATCACTTTTATGATGCAATAAAAATCTTTTTTTAACTTTAAAAAAAAAACTTGTAGCTTTAACCGTGAAAAGAAAAATTGAAGTAATATACGATTTTGTTGATTGGATTTGAGAAAAACCTGCAAATCTAATGAATCACTATTGCACAGATTTCAGAAATAAAGATTTTCAGAGAATTTTATACAATAATTTTGATTTTTCATCTCTTTTTCTTCCATGATGATTGTCATCTCCTCCACTTCTAGTAAGGAATGAATTACTTTTATATTTATATTATTATAATTATAAATTTAATATTAATAATTAAAAATAAATTATAAAAATAAAATATTTTAAATTATTTAATACATATAGAACGTATAAAATAAATAAATTTAAATTAAAAAAATAAGATTTAAAAAGCATTTGGTTGTTATTATGTATAATAAAATAAAAATTATTCAAAAAACTTATTAACAATGCTAAAAACTTACTAACGTTTACATTGTTATTATGTATAATTGAAAAAATATTATGTATCTTATTTTAATAAAGAAAGTAGAAAAAATGTTACCTTTATATAGTATTTTTTTATGATTACAAAAAAAATTAATAGAATAAATAGAGTGAAAGTAAACTTTATACAATATTAATAGAATACCTATTCAAATCAAATAATACAAATCAAAACTAACATAAAATTAAATAATATAAGAGGATCGAAGAGAGGAGAAGAAAAAATAATATTTTTATACATAATATTTTAAAGAGAAAATTTTATTATTTTTCTTTAAAAGATATTGAAATGACATTCCTCTCCTCTCTACTTCTAAAATATATATTTTCCTCTTTTATGGCTTTTAAAAAAGAGAAAATTTCACTTTCCTCCCTTGATAAATGCTAAAATAATACTCCTTTTCTCTCTATTTATAAAATATACACTCTCCTCTCTTATAACTTTTAAAAAATCTTATCTTTAATCTATTTTAAATTTTTTTGTATTAACTAACGTTAATTTTATCTATTTTTTAAGAAAAAATAAATTATTTTTTACAAAAATACTCTTTAGCAAAAATTTTATTTTTTTGTGATTAATTTTTGTTTACTAAAATACCTTTTAACAAATTATTTATCTATTGATTAAATTGTATTTTTATCAAAATATTCTTTTAAAATTTTTTTAATCATTAAATTATTTTTCCTAAGACACCCTTCAATAATTTTTTAATTATTAAATTGTGATTTTATCAAAATTTTTGTTAACAATTATTTTTGTATTTTACTATTAATTTTTCGATATCAATATATATTATTTTAACATTAAATGAGAAAAATCTTACCACTGTTAATATGTATAACAATTAATATTAATAAATAATTTATTTCATAGAACTATTTAGGAGTGTTCATGGATCGGATTCAATGCATCCACGGTGTTTATCCGAATTTGATCTGAAAATTGCGGATATGGATCCGATTAGCACACTAATAGGATCGGATTGCGAATTTTGTGTAGGTATCCGCATATCCGATCCGCATATCCACGTATCCGCAAAAATAAAAAAATAAATAAGTAAATATTCTTTTTATATTTTATTTCAACTAATAATTGTCATATATGTTGTATTATTTTAATTTGTTATTTAAGAAAAGTATGTTTAATATTATTTTAAGAGTAAACATACTTAAAAGAATAGAAAAAATGTATTTTATTAATATTTTTTAATAAAAATAAGCTTTTAAAAATATTTGTGTGTTTTGCGGATATATCCGATATCCAATCCGATCCGCAAATGTGCGGATCGGATCGGATCCAAGCTTAAAAACTACAGATATTGGATCCCATCTGATGATTTTAGTGTGGATCGAATCGAAATTTTCGATTTGCGTTCACCCACCTTATCAAAACTTAAAAGTAAGTCGAGATGGATAAATCCCAAATTTAAAAAATTAATCTCATTCCTTCACATCTTTACAAAACAAGTTCTTTAATAATTAAAATATTATCGAAGGATATCTTAAGAAAAAATAATTTAATCATTAAAAAATTTCAAAAATAATTATTTTGAAAAAAAATATAATTTAATCAATAAAAAATTAATTTGTTAAAGGATATTTTAATAAACAAAATTTAATCAGAAAAAATAAAATTTTTGTTAAAAGATATTTTTATAAAAAATAATTTAATTTTTTTTAAAAAATGGGTAAAGTTAATGTTTTTTTTTTATCAAAGATAGGAGATTTGAATTCGCAATTTTTTAATTGAGTATGGGAAGATTGTGTCATTTGAGTTATAAATTATTGGCAGGTAAAGTTAATGTTAATTAACACAAAAAAAATTAAAATGAATTAAAGAAAAAAATTTTTAAAAGTTATAAAAAAAGGAAGTGTATATTTTATAAATAGAGAGAAGGAGAATAAAATTTTTTCTTATTTTTATTGTTACAAAAAACTCTAATAAAATAAATTATAGTGAGACTAAATTGTATACAACACACGTACTTAAGAATAAAATTATATAGACTAACACTAATATAAAATTAAAAGACAATGCATTTACTGTATTATGCTTGCTTTTATACTGTGCAATGATGTGTGTTATAATTGAAGAAAGAAAAAACGAAAAGATGTATTATGCTTGCTTTTATACTGTGCAATAATGTGTGTTATAATTGAAGAAAGAAAAAACGAAAAGATAACTGTTACACTTTGTGGAAAGAACAGAAAAAAGTTTGAAGTTATACGTCCAGAATTTTGTAATGAATATCCATGTCAATATAAATAAAAAAAATAAAAATGAAAATGTAAAAAAAATATTGCTAATGATATATATAAAAAATAAGAATACAGTAGAAATAATAATAATTGAACACTAAATTCTTATATTTTTTTAATTTATTAGATATTAAATAAAATAAAATATTATTATTTACAGTATAAATTAAATAAACAATATTTAACATTTAGTATTATAGTTATTATTATAGAAATCAAAGTTGTTAATTATATAATAGGACTATGTGCATGTTTGGGCGCTATTATTTTGTTAAAAAAAGATCTTTTTTCAATGAAAAAAGATCTTTTTTTATTTTTTAACGTGTTTGGCAAATTTCTAGTAGTAAAAGTAAAAGCACTAGTAAAATCAAAAAAAGATCTTTTTTGAGAAGCTGTAATTTACATCTTTTTTTAAAAGATCTTTTTTCCTTAAAAAAAAGATGTTTTTCATGTAATAAATAAACAAAAAAGTACTTTTATATTGTTATACCCAAACATAATTGATTGATAAAAAGACCTTTTTACATGAGATATCCAAACATAAAATTACTTTTACTTCTCTATAAGATCTTTTAAAAAAAGATAACTCGAAAAGATTCTTAGAAGCTCACCCAAACAAGCCCTATTTCAATTTAACTATGTTAAAAAAAATTAAATCTAAATTTATTAAGTATTAAATAAAATAAAATAAAATATTATTATTTACGGTATAAATTAAATAAAAAGATGACCAACACTTAGAATAAAAAAAAAAGTAGATTCTTAAAAATAATAAAAAAATATTTTATACATTAACACTACGAAACGTGATTTATTTCGGTAACTGTATATAGTTTAGAATGTGATTTACTTTAAAGAGTAAAATGGAAAGAAAAAATTGGATACCAATTTTTTATATCCTCTTTATATATTATTATAGTATATTGTTATAGATATATTGGTTTTGTAAGATTTTTATCTCATGAATTTTATTTGTAACTAAAGGACCAAATCCTGAACCTTCCACTTGAAGGAATGCAACTTGGACATATCCTTTAGTAAAATAGATTATGTTTCTAATCTATTTGCTTTAAGTATGATTAATAGTAACATATATCGTTATATCAGTTTGATATTATTTGTCAAATATTTTAACATTAATTATTTTAATATGTATTAGTGAGAATCTTATTTCTATGTATATGGACTAACTTGTTTTTCATAACTTATTGCATTGAATGTTCCAAAACTAAGTTCTTTTTCTATTTTAAAATTTAAATTTTTATGTTATTCAGTCTTTTTTTTGTATCACTTTAATTTTGATAGTCAAATTCAATGATTATAATCAATGCTTTTAAAATTGTAATTCGAATATAAATTGTTAAATGCATTTAAATTGAGTATCACCATAAAGTACAGTAAAAACTAAAAAGCTAGTTGAATTTAATTTTTCTAAAGTTTTAATGACATACCGACTTTTAATTTATTAATGGAGATAATATTTAATTTGATCTTTAAATTTGTAAGCAAATTTTAATTTAGTTCTTAAAATTTTAATTGTTTTTATTTAGTCTCCAAATACGAATGTGATTTAGATTAGTCCCAAAAATAATTTTTGACTTACAAACGTTAATGGAATGTTGACATAGACAGTCGGATATCACACTTAATTATGTAAAATGACATCAGTTTGATTTTGGCACTTAAATAGCCCAAAAACATTATAAATAATATTTATTGAAACTTTACCTCCTAATGTAAGTAATACAATGTCACTTTTAGACTATTTGAGCTTCAAAACAAAAATTACATCACTTTATAAATTTTAACGTGGTATTTGATTGTCTATGTTAGTGCTCTATTAATGTTTGAGCGTTGAAAATTATTTTAAAAATTAATGAGTCATATTTATAAAGTTTAAGGATTAAATATAAGCAATTAAAATTTTAGAGACTAAATTAAGATTTTAATATAAATTTAAGGACTAAATTAAGTATTAACTCTTTATTTATTAATGGTTTATTATTCATTGGTAGTTTATTTTTAGTCCCGTTTAATTTTAAGGGGTAATTTGAGTTTCAATAATATAATTTAATTGTTTATTGAGAAGAACTTAGTGAGTAATTTGAGTTTCAATCATATAATTTGACTTTTTAATTAAAGTCAGGTAAAGTTAGAGGTGGTAATGGGGTGGGTAGGGGCGGATTTTACTCTATCCGATTCTGCTCTATCCTACAATAATACGCATTGAACCTGTTCCGTTTTTATCAGCTAATAGTAAAAAGTTAAATCTTCTGTGAGTATTCGTTTAGCCCCTATCCGCTCCTATAATTATTAATTATTTTACTAATTATTAATCATTTTACTAATTATCTTTTATATATATATATAGGGGCAGGTTTAATCTAAAATTGACCCTCGTATCGCTCCGCTCAAGAACACGTCCCATTAAATCGTCTCGGTAATAAGGCAGGTAATTACCCGCCCCAGGCATATAAAAACGGATGGGTATTTACGAATTCGGGTAATATTGCTACCCTTAAGTAAAGTTAGTAAACTTTTATAGTTTTATGAAGTGCATGATTTTTTAAAAGAAACTAATATTTTGTTCTGTTCATTATAGCCGATGTATAGTCTTGATTGCTATCAGGAAGAAGATTTTGGTCACGTATTGATGAGGAGGTATATGTCGGCCTTTTTAAGAATATCGAAGGTCAAAGGAAGTGGATACCTGTAAAGATATTTTAAGTTAGTATAATAGTAGAGAAATGAGTGAGAGCTAAAAATCGATATTTTTTTCATACTTTTTTTGTTTACATAATTACCTTTAAGAAAATTTTCAAGTGTATCAATATATCGGTGTTTTAATGATTTTAACGGTAGATTTTAATTATAAAAATATATATATATAATATATAATCAAAATAAATAATTAAAAATTACTGAAACACCGGTATATTTGAAAACTTTTCATGCCTTTATATAGTCGTATGTTTCGGTTGATAAGACTAGTTTTTTCATTATTTGATATTTACAGTATGAGATTGTTATGGGAATCTCTCATTTAGTGGATGAGTGGCTCCATTTGATTAGGTCATTGTACGTAATAGTTATTTTTGTTGTTTATTTGATTCCGACTAATAAGCAACGTGTCCGAGTTTATCGGCACGAATAATGTTCAATAGCGGAATCTTATTTTAAAAGAATTAATGGCTCAACAGTCAACCGCTTTTTAATATAAAATTGAAATAGCCAATGCCAATTTTCTTTCTGTTTTTTTAATTTTAAAAATTTTAGAATTCAAGAGTTCCGATCTATTCAAATCAAAAACTTATAAAATGATTTGTTTTATTCTCTATTTGCTATTTCTCCACTTCTTTGTCTTTCTGTTAAATTTTGTTCATTCTTCTTTTTTAGTAAGTATTTTTGTTCTGTTTGTGTGTTGAGTGATAATAAGAAGTAAAATTAAAAAAAATGGTGATATTACTTTAAGAGTGTATTATACATAGTTATAAGAACTGGATCGGATCGGTCGAAAAATCGGTGTACCAGACTCTTAATCGATCCGGTCCAGTCTTCGAACTGTCTAAAAAAAATAGAACCGGTCAAAGCCGGTAAGAATCGGTTCAACTGAATTATTCGAGAAAAAAATTTAAAATTGATAAAGATGTAAGAACCGGTTTAACCGAACCGTTCAAAAAAAAATTTTAAAATTAATAAAGATGTAATTTGAACTTGGGTCTTTTTTGTGCTCGCATGCTTTCCTTGCTAATAAATTATGTTTTCCTTATTATTTTAAGAGTAAAGTACACTTTTTGTTCCTGAAGTTTGACAAAAGTTTCAAAAATACCTCTAAATTTTATTTTGTTTCAATTTTGTCCCAAAAGTTTTCGATTTGCATCAAATATACTCCTGATAGCTAATTTTTCAAAAAATTTAAGACAAGTTCAACAACAATTTCATAAAAAAAAACCCTCAATATAAGTAAATCAAGCATAATTTTCATGCATTATTGTTAGATTGGTTTTAAATTTTTAGAAAATTTAGCCGTCAGGGGTAGGGGTGGCAAGCAGGTAAGCCCGCCCCGTCCCGCCCCGCCTAACGGCAGGCTGGCGGGCCGGCGGGCTAAACCCGCCAAGTATTCTCTTTTTTTTTTTTTACTTTTAACTATTAAATAATATATATAAAGACATAAAAAAATCTCTTCTGTTTTTTACTTTTAACTATTATAATTTCTAAAAGTATAAACAAATTATAATTTTTATATTCACAAACATTAAAGTCTTTGTAATTATAAATATCTAATAAACATAATTATAAACCAAGTTTTCATCCAAAACATAATTATAAATATTGTTACCAAAGCAAAATAAACATAATCCAAAGCATAAATATAAATATTGTTTCTAAACAAAATAAACATAATCCAAAACACTCAAATTTTATCTTCATTCTCCTATAAGTTGGGTTGGGAAAAGTTGGATTTTGGCAAAAAAAAATTATAAAAATACCCTTTGCCAAAAAAATACTAAGTCTGGCGGGGAAGCCCGCCCCGCCTCGCCAAAGCCCGCAGTTTAAGCGGTGCGAGTTAGGCGGGCTTTTGCTATTTGATGGTCCCAATTTTCCAGCCCAACTCGCCTTTTTTGGCAAATTACGTGGGCCGGCCCAACAGGTTTAGGCCCGTTTTCCACCCCTAGTCGGGGGTATGTTTGATGCAAATCAAAAATTTTTGGGACAAAATTGAAACAAAATAAAACTTAGGAGTCTTTTTGAAACTTTTGCTAAATTTCAAAGACAAAAAGTATGCTTTACCCTTATTTTAAAAACTAATTATCAATTATATAGTAAAAATGTATAATAATTTTTTAGATATTATTTTAATTTTATACTCACTTATATTTAAATTAATCATATTTTTTATTATTCATAATTATTAATATAAATATAATTAAATATATATACATAAAAATATCAAATATTTTTATTAATTATAATATAATTATTTTTTTATGATTATATGATATTTATTAATATTATTTTTTAATAAATATATATAGTATATAACAATATAATGAATATAAAGTAATTAGTTAGTTATTAAAATAAAAAATATTTACTCTAATATGAAAATAAAATTAAAAATATTTTATTTTGAAAAAATACTAAAATTTTATATACTTATTTAATAATAACCAAATTATAACTTGTTGATGATAATTTGTTGAACCTTAATTGTTTTTAAAATAGTAGTGAAAAAATATATATTTTAAATTTTAATTTTAGTTTTGGACAATTTTATATTTTTTTATTTACGTAGAACCGATTTTACTAATTTAACCAATAACTTATCGGTTGAACCAATAAACTAGTAAACCAATAGTTTAACCGATTCGATTATCGGTTCAATTCTGACAATTATAGTATTATATGATAATCAGATTTTATCACAAAAGTTTAAAAACTAAATTAGTCATCAAATCATTTTTGTTACTGATTTATTAATTTAACGATTCAACCATAATTCAACTAAAATAATCAAATTATAATAAAATAATATATAAAATTATAAGTAAATACGTAAAAATAATTATATGAATATAAAATTATAAATAAATACACAAAAGATAGAAGTATAAATAATTATGTTATATTTTCATTAAATAAACATACCAATATAAGTGATCTTTTATAAATATAAATATTTTATTATTATTTTTAGTCTATCAATTATTAATTTTATAACAAAATTGAGCTTAAATTAAACCCATTAAAAATCTTATAACCCATAAGTTGTCAGAAATATATATATACTTCTAGGCACATTAAAATTATATATATGATCATAAAAATGAAAGGTATATATGAACACAATTCTTTTTACAAATTCACAAACTAAAAATCGAAAAATTTTTATCTTAATACTGAATCACTTTTTAATCTAATTAATCACACTATTAGAAGAGTGTTTTAAAACCTTGCAATTATTCTTTTTTCAATCATATAAACTTTACAAGTTACCTACTTCATCTTTCTGATACGAAGTTGTATCAAGAACCAGAGAGAATTAGATATAATAAGAGAGAATAGAAGAAAAATTCCTAGAATTAGGGTCAAAGAGAGAAAATAGAGTTTCCAATTACATCATGCATATCTCCCTTCATGCATGGTGTCATCTCCCTCCACCTTCGCGACGACACCGCTGGCTCGAGGTAGACCCGTAGCTTCGCAAGCGCCAGTTGCTGTCGCCTGGCCAACCGCCGCCTTTGTAAACGAGTAAGGTGACTTTGGCGGTGGGCGATTCAACCCCTCTGTTGCTGATCAGCCGCCCTAGGCGACAACTTCTTCCTCAACTGGAGCCTTTTCCTCCAAATGTGCCAACACAAATTCGGACCACGTCGATCGCTTCCGGTCCACACAATATCGCCATCATCAGGTTTGTGTATACGTTCTTCACCGTTCTTGTTCGTAAGTTTTGGAACGACACTATAATTCTTTGCCACTGAAATTGCCAGATCTGCTGTGGTTGGAATACCTGGAATTGAGTTTTCAAATGTGTATTCTGCTGGTTAACATTCTACTTGAACTGCAAGTTCTGTTGATTCTTCAAGTAGAAATTCAAAATTGAAATTGACTTCTTCTGCTTCTTCTGCATCTATTTGTCGTTGTTGCTGAAAATGTGTTACTGCTTCTTTGTAATTACAATTTGACACTAATGAGAGCTGAATTGTCGCTTGATCTGGAGTTTTTGTTGATTTGCTTGTTGTGGTTGAAACTCAAACTTAAAATCTGATGATGATACTTCTGCTTCTGTGTGTTCTGCATTGCTGTCGAACTCTGGAATATTTGTTTCTGTATTCTCGAATGCTGCATCTGCATATTCAGAATCTAGATTTTGTAAGTTTAGATCTGTGATTAATAACTTTATAACTTTTCTGCTTCCAGATTTGATGAATTGTTGCTGAATAATTGAAAATCTACCTCTGAAATAGCTTGAATGTTTGGATTTAGATTGTCTCCTAATAAATTTGTTTCTGATTTTGCTTGAATCTGGAAAATTGGAGACTGGAGTCGTTGATGATCGTGCAAGGTTGCACAAATTTTGGTGCAAATTGCTTGAATTTCTTTTAGTAGCTTCGTCCGTTTTTGATAATCTAAATCCAAGTGTTGTAAACTAATTTCAAGCTGGTCCCAAATTGAATCCGATGAATCATCATGGGAATTCGGCATGGTGTTCAATGAAAGTACCATTTGATACAAATTTGTATCAAGAACTAGAGAGAATTAGAGATAATCACAGAGAATAGAAGAGAAATCCTTAGAATTAGGGCCAAAGAGGGAAAATAGAGTTTCCAATTACATCATGCCTATCCTACATTATTACATCATACTCTTATTTATAGTATAATTCTCTAATTGGGCTAACCCAATACTAATCCTATCACTTTCATCATTTTTTTGAAACATCAATAAAGTTCTACAACTAAATAAAATAGTTAATCAAATCCAACAAAATTCTTATAATGAGTGTTCACATCCCCACACACGCTCTTTTTCTTACTACTTACATTTCTCTTGGTGCTTCTTCTTCTTCTCCTCATTTTTTCTCATCTTTTTTTTATTATTGTCATTGTTGTCACCACACTACCTCTTTCTCCTCTTCCTCTGATCCTCCTTTTTGCATTTAAATTTCTTCTCCTCCTTTCTTTTCTTCTCCTCTTCCTTTTCTATTCATTCTCTTTCGAATTTTTGCACTTATTCTAGTTAATTTTGCTGTGTTATCTATAGATTTTTTTACTTTTTTTTTTTTATCAAAATTTATAAATCTCAGATCTTCATGAAATAAATTCTTAGTTCCATCACATCATTTAGTTGAAAAATTCAGCGTTAGAGTTAAGACATTTCGGTGTTATTTTTTAAAAATTTATATGTTATTTTATATATTAGATACATCAACTTCTTCTTATACGTAAATATCAATGTTCATTCTCTTTCGAAATTTTGCATTTCTTCTACTTAATTTCAATGCGTTAACAACAGATTTTTTCATTTATTCTTTTTCTATTAAAATTTATGAATCTAAAACAAGTCTTCAGAAAATAAATTCTTATTTCTATCATATCATTTAGTCAAAAAATTTGATAATAAAGTGAAGACATTTTGATATTATTTTTACAAATTTATGTGTTATTTTTTATGAGGTAAGCACTCAAATCATTAGGGATTTCATAAAAAAATCAAATTGTGGTTAATCGGTTAAAAAATCATAACTACATTTTGGTTAACCAGTTTAATAAAATAATTTTAAAAATCATATCCATATTTTTTAGAATTGGTTAACCAAAACCAAAACCAAATTAAAATCAAAACCTAATTTCAAAACCAAATTACACACACACACACACACACTCTCTCTCTCTCTCTCTCTCCCCTTCCTCTTTCTTTCTCTCTCCCTCCCTTCTTTCTCTTCTTCTCTCTCTCTCCCTTCTCTCTCTCTATCTCTCTCTCTCCTCTTTCTCTCCCTCCTCTCTCTCTCTCTCTCTCTATTCTTTGTCGCCTTCTCTCTCTTCTTTTCCTCCTATTTCTCTCCCTTCTCCCTCACTCTCCCCCCTTCCTCTCCTCTCTCTCTCTCCCCCTTCTCTCTCTCACTCATTTTTCTCTTTATCTCCTCTCCCATTCTCTCTCTCCTTTCCCTCTTTCCGCTTCTCTCTCTCTCCTCCTCTCTCCCCCCTCTCCTCTCTCTCTCTCTTTCTTTCTCTTTCTCTCTCCTCCTCTCTCTCCCCTCCCCCCTCTCTCTCTCTCTTTCTTTCTCTTTCTCTCTCTTTCTCTCTCTCTCTCCCCTCTCTCCACCTCGTCTTTCTTTCTCTCTCCTTTGTCTCTCTATCCTTCTCTCCCTCTCTCTCCCCTTCCCTCTTTCTCTCTCTCTCTCCTTCTCTTCCTCTCTCTCTTTTTCTCCTTCTCTCTCCTTCTCCCCTCCTCTCTCTCCCATATCTCTCTCCTTTCTCCTTTCTCCTCTCTTTTTCCTTCTATCTCTCTCTCCCCTCTCCTTCCTCTCTCTCTCCTTTTTCTCCCCTCTCTTTCTCTCTCTCGCTCCTCTCTCTTTCCTTTTCTTCTTTCTTTCTCTCTCTCTCTCTCACATTTTCTCTCTATCCTCTTCTTCCTCTCTTCCTTTTCTCTCATTCTCCTCTTTCTTTTCTTACTCTCTCTTTTCTCTTTCTCTCTCAACCTTTTCTCAATCTCTATCCCTCTTCTATCTCTTTTCTCCTCTTCTCTCTAAAGCGAGAGAGAAGAGAGAGAGGAGGAGAAAGAAAAAAAGGAGAGAGATAAGAAGAGAGAAGAAGGATAGGAGAGAGAGAAGAAGAGAGAAAGTGGAAGAAAAAGAGGACAAAGAGGAAGAAAGAGAGAAGGGAGAGAGAGAGGATGGGGAGAGAGAAGGAGAGAGAAACAGAAAAAGAGAAAGAGAAAGAGAAAAGAGAGGAGGAGAGAGAGAAGGAGAGAGGGAGAGGAGGGGAGAGAGAAAGAGGGAAGGGGAGAAAGAGAGCATGGGGAGAGAGGGAGAGAAGGATAGAGGAAAAGAAAGGGGAGGGGGAGAAAGATGGGAAGGCAAGAGAGAGAATGATAGATAGAGATGAGGGGGAGAGAGAGAAAAAAAAGAGAGAAGGAGAGAGAAAAATGGAGAGAGAGGGAGAGAGAAAAGGAAGAGAAGAGGAGAGAGAGATAGAAATGGGAGAGAGGGGAGAGAGAGGAAGAGAAAGAAAGGGGAGGGGGAGAAAGAGGGGAAGGGGAGAAAGAGAGAGAGAGAAAAGGAGAGAGATGGAAAGAAGGAGATAAGAAAAAGTTATTCGTATCATTTAGAAAGAAAATTATTTATATTAGAAAAAATTATTTATAGAAAATACTGAAAAGAGATAAGAAAGAAAAAGGAACGAAAGTAATGGAAGGGATTTTATTATTTACAAATGTTACTCGTATCATTTAAAAAGAAAAAAATTTAGATTAAAAAAATTCAATTAAAAGAAGGTTTAAAATTTTGGGTTTTTGTATGTAAAAATATTAATTTTTGTGTAAAAATCTATTTTTACATGTAAAAACCAATTTTATGGTATAAAAACTAATTTTTTAGTATAAAAATCGATTTTTTAGTACAAAAATCGATTTTTCTATATAAAACCGGTTTTGAATTTCACTAACCGATTAATAATCGGTTTCATAATGTAAAACTAATTTGGTTAATTAACCAATACTATATTTTTGGTTAACCAAAAAACTGATTTGGTTTTTGGATTAACCATACCATGAACACCCCTACAAATCATTGAATGTGTAATATTTTTAGAAAGATTCAATATTTTTTTTTTGTATTGTGTTACTAGATTCTAGTGTCAATTTTAAGTAATTTTAGTGCTATTTTATTTTATTTTATAGAGTCAATGTATAGGGGTGGCAACGGGGCGGGTAGGGGCGGGTTTTTGCTCTACCCGACCCCGCCCTGCCCGACAAAAAATCCGCATGAAACCTGCCCCGTCCTACCCGCGAGTAATAAAATGTTAAACCCTAACCCGCCCCGCTCCTACCCGCCCCTATAATTATTAAATTCAACAAATAAAATAAAAATTTAAAAATTATATAACCACTATTTACATACATAACATAAATTAAAGTAAAAATTTATATATGATATAATATTATTAATCATTTTACTAATTATTTTATATATGTTACATATATTATATATTAAAAATATATATTTATATATATATTATATATACCGGGACGAGTAGGGACGGGTTTAACCTAAACCCGACCTCGCCCCGCCCCGCCCAAGAACCCGCTCCGGTGTGGGGGCGGGTAATTACTCGCCCCGAGCGGGTAGGGGCGGGGTGGGTACCCGCGGGTTCGGGTAGTGTTGCCACCCCTATCAATGTAATCTTTTATAGTCAATTTACTTTCTACATTCTGTATTATTGTATTTAATTATGGTGTCACTTTAAACAAATTTTGGTGCTTTTTATTTTTGCCAAGAATTCAATCCAATAAGTGTGAACATATATTTATTCAATTAAATAAGATTTCAATTCAGTACGAACATATTTATTCAAGTCTAATATGAAAAAAATACTCCTAAAAGAAGAAGAGCAACAAAAAAAAATATGTAGCATTACAAAACACATTTGTGTGTTTTATAACAAAATATCAGTATCAAAATTAAGAATTTTATATATTATTGCTAAAAATTTTGGTATTATTTTTTTTTATAAATTCTGCACAATTCAAAATGCTTCCTCCTCTTTTTCATCATCTTCTTTTTTTTTCATCTTTTTTTTTCATTTTTTAATTTTATTTTCTCATAATTTCTTTTTATTTTACCGTCTTAATAAAAATAAAAAAATCAAATAAAGAATAAGAAATAACTGCAATAATACATAAGAAAGAGAAAGTGAAAAAGAAATAAAAATAAAATATAGCAACAACAGCATTAATAGAAGAAGGAGGAGACAGAAATAATGCACAAAAAAAAAAAAAAAGAAAAAAACATAAAAAAAAAAAGTGTGATTTCATGCGCATCTTGTATGAGTGATTTTTATTGGATTTAAGCCAACTTGATTAAATTTGGGTGTCAACAAAATAAAAATATGTAATGAAACTATCAAAACATTATCCACACTCATCTTATCTAAATTCTAGAATCACTCTAAAATATAAATACAATTTTAAAGATCAATCTAAATATGAACTCTCAAAAAATTATATTATCTTCTAGTGAATACAAATTTCTCACTCTCCTTTTACAACATATAAAAGAATTTGTCAAAAAAAAAATTTTTAAACACTAAAACCAAAAGCAAGAGAAAACACACGAAAAACAAATTGACTAATATCTTACATGAATTGGTTAAAAAAAATCTTTAAACACTAAATTTAAAGCAAGAGAAAACACAGGAAAAACAAATTGAATAATATCTAACAAGATTTCATCATGACATCACAGTTAGAAGTTCTTATCTACTCTAAAAGTAAGAGAAATATAAATTTGGACGGAATATAAATCTTGACGGACATACAGTCACTAATGTTTGAATTAGAAGAAAAATCTCTTCTTCTAAGATGATAGCCAACCAAATTTATTTGTGTTTTGGTTCTTTCTGTTGGGTATTCTTATTCTTAATATGAATCCTTGTTCTAAGATGAAAGCCTCCATGATTTACAGCATCAAGAAACTCTTCCAAGCCAAATTGATTATCTGAGTTTTTCTCTGAATTTTGCTCCTTTCTGTTTCCACCTTTTACTCTTACAATTCTTTCAAACGGCTTCTTTGGGTTCATTGTCAAGAATTTTATTATTTGAAATTCCTCCTTCTCCTTCTTCCTCTTCATTTTCTTTTCTTTTTTCTTATCAACCCTCTTAACAACGATTATGCGTTTGGCACTCTTCTTCTCTATGTAATTCAATGTCTTCAATAAATTACTAAAGTCATAGCAATCTGTTACACATGTTAAGTTTAAATTTATAATTAAAAAATAAAAAGATACTCACAATGATTTCAAGATTATTATTGAATTTAAATTTAAAAAAAAAATGAAACACTAACCTTTTGAGAGAGATTGAATTGAATTAGGATCTTGATTAGTTGCAGAACCAAGAATAATGGAAGAACTTTGGTTTCTTATGGTGATATCAGAATTTAACAGAGCGTTTGACATTTCAGCAAAACTATCAAAACATGAAGGTTTTTCATGGCTACAATTGTGGGCTTTGTCACTCTTTCTTTTCGATTCTGGTTTCATTCTGCAATGCGAATTCACGTAAAGACATGAGAATTTTGAAGGATTCTTTTATTTGTACATTTTCAAGGAGATATAAATTAGCCTATAAATTTAATTTTGATGCACTAAAACAGTTTTTAGGTATCCAATTCCAATTACATAGTGTCAAGTCATAAAAAATAATTGAACCAACTGCATAAATTACTTTACTTAACAGTATATCAAAATTAAACTCTGGAATATTACTTGTATATTTTTGTAGCTTTAAAATGTGGAAATATTGATCCGTCTATGTCTAGAATCCTAATCTCAATTTGAAGCACAAAAAATACTAAATTCACGACCAAATTAAAACTATTAACAATAAAATAAGGAAACCAATGATGCAATTAGAGAGTGATTGGAATGTCTCACAGGCACAGCCATTATTGAAGAAGAATAAGGGAATGGAAACATACCTTAAACAACAGAAGAAGCGATCGCAATACGCAAACTATTATCGTGGTAAGTGGTAACTGCTATGCGTCAATATACACACCGCCTCAGAAACTTTAACACTCTGCTACTAATCTTATGTGTGCTTTTTTTTTTTTATGTGTGCTTTTTGGGTTTCGCTTTTGTTCTTTTCTTTCTCTTGTTGGGCCTGTAGCCCACTCATGTAGCTGAAATAAATCTCTCAATCAAGATTATTTTGCCTTGACCAAAAAATAAAAAAATCAAGATTATTTTGCGAGTTAGGTCCAAAAAAAACAATGATTATTTTGCGAGCTAAACGAGCTAATTGTTGACCTGCTAATAAATCTCAGTCATTGATTCAAATAATTAAATATTACAATTAGTAAGAAGTAGATTAACTATGAGACCTTATTTTTAACGTAGAAGACTTGTGCTGCAATAACTATTTTATAGTTATTAGGGTTTATGTGTTATTAAATCTGACATAGTTTAAATTTTGAAATATGATAGAAGTTAAAATTTTAAAATAAAATATAACAAATTTTGAAAAAACAAACTTAAATTTACAATAGAATTCTGCAATAATAAATAACTAAAAATACTAGGGAAAGAAAAGCAGCTTACGTAGCAACTTATGATTCATTACTAATTTTTGGGTTTAAAGAGTTTTATTTAATTTATTGTGATGACAAATATTTAGTTTGGTTAATTAAGTTTGGTTAAATTAATTTTATGATTGGTTGTGTATTAAGTATTTTGGTATATAATAAAGGCTGAAGATGATGATTTGATTATATTGAAAAAGCTTTATCTCATCAAGAGCAAGAATTAATAGAAATCTAGAAGAGATTGCAGTTAATATTAGAAATAAAAATTGTGTCAATAATGATTATTCATTGGGAGAACAACGACTATTAAGATCAGGAGCTGCTGTTTTGTTATAAAAAGATGATCAAAAATAAAGAAAAAAAAAAACAGAAGAAAATAAAGAATATACAACCAGCAGGTTTGAGAGTCGTGATTCTTCTTTATTTAATTTCAAATTGATATATTTGAGTTTTAGATTATAGAGTCTTTCTATTTGAAAAGAAAAATACATGTTTTAGTATGAAAAATTGTGAGTGAAAACCAATGAAAGAAAAGACATGTCATAAGAAAAAAAGTCAAATAATTTCTGTTTAAGTTTGAGTCTTTATTATTGATTTTGTTTGGTTTTGAGGATTCTGATTTGTCTTGGTTTGTGAAACTCATAATTGTAGCTTTGTTTTTCTTGGGGTAGAAACGATTTGGATTTATTTGTCTTTATCTCTATATTTGAATTGGTGTTTGTAATCTTGTCGATCATTATAATAAAGTTGCACCATAATTGTAGTAAAAATTAGACATAGATCTCACTACACTTTAAAATTGAACTAAGATATATGTTGATGCCATTTTCTTTCATTCTTTATTTTTAAACTTCTGTAGTTGCAAAAGACAAATAAAATTTTTCTGTTTGTTCAAAAACTCTTTCTAAAACTAAAAGCGTCTTAATTCAAAAATAACCTTCCTTTAGAAGTAGTAGAGCAAAAATCTTTACCCTAAACCGAGAGTACATGGCAATTTAGTAATTATGACTCGAATTCTTAAATGAATGTGATTTATAATAATCAAGGTTTTGAGAATCGGACTAGGGGCGGAGCTAGATTAACTTTTAGGGAAGGGCTAAAAAAAACTTTATAATTAACAAAAAATAAAATAAAAATTTTAAGAAAGGCTAAATTAAAATTTATGCATAATTTATAAAGAAAACTTAATAGTTGGGGGAGGCCATTGCCCCCCTTGGCTTGTATGTGGCTCCGCCACTGAATCGGACGATCATCAAACTATTTTAATTATTAATTTATTGGTTTACTAGTTTAACCGGTTCAACCGGAAAAATCGTTTTGTAGTTATATCTCTAAAGTTTCAAATAATAGAAGCAGCAATCATTTAAGAAATGAACCCTTTTCTCTTCAAACTCTCTACAATTTCAGTAAAATGAACTACTGTTCATGTATTTGCGTACAGTTTTAGTCCAAAGCTTAAAAAAATATGCTTTTAACTAGCTTCTTAGTACAATCAGTTTTTAACATGTAAAATTAGAAATACAAAAGTTGTAAAATCCTTAACCTTATATTTTAATTAAGACTAAGATTAAGTAGCCCAGCTAGTATACAAAATATACTGAATTTCAAGTCCAAATCTAATTGACTAACAACTGCTGTATTATACATGTTTGCGAAGTACTCCAAAAGTGTATGAAATATTGAAATGCACCATTCAATGCAACAAAAACCTATGCAGGATGCAATGTACAACAAAAGTATAGTTCAGGACTTGTATATGGGAAAATAAGATAGTAAATAAAAAATAAAATTTTTTCACCATATCACCATATTTAAAAACTCATATATCCACCTTAAATAAAGACAAATAAATTAATCTCAAAATTAAGCCAGTCATAATGCAGCATGATTTGTGAAGCTTAATGACACACAAAAGTCAGTCTTAAGACCCAAATAAAAGGGTGCTTATAGAACATAATTCATATTTCCTAGCACTAGTATAACCTGACTCCTAATAATTCGAAGGCTAGATTTATTAATGGTATTGTGCTAGAATAAAAGCTCTAATTTCCGCAACCCACGCAGAAGCAGTCTATTTCCAGCATTCAAGGACAGCAAGGTTGGGAATGTTTTGAACAAAATATTGGAGTTGAATTAATTATTAAGACAGTCACAATTTATGCATAATTAAATCACAAAACAGTAAAACACAAACCAGCACATCAGCAGCAGCACATCACTACCCAAAAAGATCACAAAACACAAAACAACAGCAGAACAGAGCAGCCAGAGCTAATCAATAATCATTAATCAGATAATCATTCATTAAAAACATAAACATTCAATAATCTTTCAATGATATCTGAAAAGAGCATAAAAAAGAAACATGAACAAGTGAGCACTGTGCGGCCGACGAAGACTCAAAGAGACAAGCCCTGACTGCGGCGGACGGTGGCAAACACGGCTGCTCCTTGCGATTGGTGAATCTGAGACCGGACAGCGGTTGGAGACTTGGAGAACGCCGAAGGACGAAGAGAGAAACCTCGGACAACGACGGACGACGGCAGTGGCTCACTCCGTTCGGCGGCAGTGGAGGCTACCTAGGGTTTTCACTTTTTCTTTCTTTGAGTTGAGCTTTCCGATTACTTGATTAGTGAAGAACAAAGGAACGAACGAAAGAGGGGTAGTGGGAGGCACAGCACTGGGCACGCGTTCTTTTTTTTTTTTCCTTAAGAATTTAACCGAAACGACGTCGTCCATCCAAACAGGCCGGTTTTCAGTCCGGTCTAACCGTCCAGTTTCGTGCTGGTTCAGCGGTTTGTGTTTCGTTTTAAGATGATCGATTTTGAGTAGAGAACCAAATTATTTGTATTACCGGTTCATGGTCGGACCGGTTCAACCGGTCGATCTGATCCAATTTCAGAACCATAATAATAATTGAACATCTTCTAATTACAGTTAAAAAAATTTTAAGATTAGAAGAGTAAATTAAATACTTAAAATATAAAATCATATAAAGATTTAAATCGTAAAATTATTAAATTTGGTAAAAATTTTGTAAAATGGACTTACACATTTAAAATCATAATAAAAAAAATTTAAGAGTTAAATTGAAATTATAGCTACTATATCTCTTTTCTTTTTTTTTTTTCATCATTCGCGTTTATTTCACAACCAAAGCGAGATGTTAAGATTGATTTATAAGTACTTATATAAACCCATACTTAACTTTGAAGAGATACCCTAATCAATGTATTTTGCCACATTTCTCATGAGATATTCAGCTTTTTGGCACAAGAAAAAATCAACTCCCAAAAATTTCAACCTCTATGAGACTTATTACCATTTATATTGTGATTTTTTTTATTAGGTGATCATTTGTAATTGAGATACTAATTTATTTTTATAATATTTAAATAAATAAAAAATAATTATATATGTTTTTTCAAGCATAAAAACAGATAAAAAATTTTAAAATTTTTATTTATAATTTAAAAAAAATAATTAAGAAAATAAATTAGAATTTTTAATATTTTTTAATTCATTTTTTTAACTATTCTAAAAGCAAGAGATATATTAATTTGAATAGTAAAGTGACAAATAAATCTTTAAGAATTTATATTTTGGATAAATTAATTTTTAAAAAAATACGAATAATTTTTTTAAAATAGTAGATATAAACATATTACTTTTTAATTAGTCCTTATGATTAAAGTAGAAGATCTTAATTTAAACTAATTTATTAGATAGCTTTATTAGTATTTTTTGTTTAAAGACTAATATATTTGAAATGTAAATTCTAAAGGTTTATTTGTCACTTTACTCCAATTTGGATGAACATCCTGGTTTCGAAGACACTAGTATTTGAAGGCAAAGGATTTGATGGTCCCAGAATGTTTGGACCATTAAATGGTCCCAGAACAAAACATGTTTTTAAGTTTTTTTAATAAATGCTAAATAGTCCTTATCTAATTTTAATTACAAATTAACCCCATATATTTTATTAAATCATAAAAACTATTTTTTATTTTATAAATTATTATTTTATCATTAATCTATTATATTTATTAACAATAAAAAACAAAACAATAACGAATTAGATCTTCCATTGATCGTAATAAATTTTTTGGCAATCTCAATCGATTAAAAGATTATATTTGATCCGTGACGTTTGTCCAGGACTGTGAAATCGTGTTTCTTTAAAAATCAATCGATTGGATCATCAAAACAATCGATTGAATTTCAGGTTTCCCATAACTCAATTGATTGGACTACAGGTTGTTATCACAAAACAATCGATTGAAAATTGCAAGGCAGCATAATTTTCGCAAAAATCAATCGATTGGTCATATTACCCAATCGATTGAACGATGACTAAAATGTGGGTTTTTAATAATTTAATCGATTGCTTATACTACCCAATCGATTCAATGCTTCAAAACAACCTGAGTTCTCACAATTCAATCGATTGGTTGTGTTACCCAATCGATTGAAGTCATCAAAACAATATGGATTTGTCGAATTCAATCAATTGGTTGTGCTACCCAATCGATTGAAGTGTGTACTACGCCTATTTCAATTTTGTTATCGTTTTTATAAATTATTATCTTATTATTCATCTATCTTATCTTTAAAATTCTATCTTCAATTTTTAAAGTTTTATTTTAATTTAGATACTCTAATCTTATCTTTTCTTCAAATGAATATGAAAGAGTAGCACTCTGGTCTCTATAACCGTTCTATGTATGAAAAGAGGAGATTAATATCAGCCTCAGTTCTTTCCATTAATATCAAGTTTCAACTAGTTATCAAAGCACTGCAATACTCCACAGTTTAGGAACAAAATGCGTATTAGCCTCAATTCTTTCCATTAATATCAAGTTCCAACTAGTTATCAAAGCACTGCAATACTCCACAGTTTAGGAACAAAATGTGTATTAACATAGCTATTAATCTCCTCTTTTCATACATAGAACGGTTATAGAGACCGGACTGCTACTCTTTCACATTCATTTGAAGAAAAGATAAGATTAGAGTATCTAAATCAAAATAAAACCTTAAAAATTGAAGATAGAATTTTAAAGATAATAATTTATAAAAACGATAACAAAATTGAAATAGCTGTAGTACACACTTTAATCGATTGGGTAGCACAACCAATCGATTGAATTCGGCAAATTCATATTGTTTTGATGACTTCAATCGATTGGATAACACAACCAATGGATTGAATTGTGAGACCTCAGGTCGTTTAGAAGCATTCAATCGATTGGATAGTATAAACAATCGATTGAATCATTAAAATCCCCACATTTTAGTCATCGTTCAATCGATTGGGTAATATGACCAATCGATTGATTTTTGCGAAAACCATGCTGCCTTACAATTTTTAATCGATTGTTTTGTGATAACAACCTGTAGACCAATCGATTGAGTTATGGAAACTTGAAATTTAATCGACAGTTTTGATAATCCAATTGATTGATTTTCAAAGAAACACGATTTCACAATCTTGGACGAACGTCACGGATCAAATATAATCTTTTAATCGATTGGAATAGCCAAAAAATTTATTACGATCAATGGAAGATCTAATTCGTTATTGTTTTTATTTTTTATTGTTAATAAACATAATAGATTAATAATAAAATAATAATTTATAAAATAAAAAATAATTTTTATGATTAAATAAAATATATGGTGTTAATTTGTAATTAAAATTAGATAATGACTATTTAACCGTTATTAAAAAAATTAAAAAACATGTTTTGTTCTTGGACCATTTAATGGTCCAAACGTTATGGGACCATCGAATCCGGTGCCGTATTTGAATTAGGAAAAAAAATTTTGTTATTCTAAGACAATACATAATATTTAATCTTATAAGTCGAATTTATATACATTTAGAACCGGTTTTGAAACAGCAGACTTTCTTTTTTTACTTTTGAATTATGAAAAGTCATAATACGTGTGTTTGGTATCATTTAAAAAAAAAAGCTCTTAACTTTTCGAAAAAGTTAATTCACAGCTTTTTGAAGAATTAGGAATATATGACTTCTCGTTCTTCTCGTTCTGGACAAGTCATTCTACCACTTTTCTAAAAAAAATTGACTTCAAAATAAAAAAATCTATTTTCATTCTTGGTTCTGTGAAAATGTTTTCTGTTTCTGCTAGAAATATTGGCCCTCTACCACCATTTTTACGCAAGGTTCCATCTCTTAGAAGTACTGTCATTCTACCATCATTTTCACGTAATGATTCATCTGTTGAAAGTATTGACCCTCAACCATCATTTTAAAACAAACTACCTATGCATATATTTCTTCCAGTTATTTTTTTTTTATCATTTTACCACTCTATTTTTATTATTAAATTTGTATTTAATTGTGTGTGGTATGAAATCTCAGTTTTAATTTTATTTTTTTCACATGTGATTTTATTTTTATATAGGTTGTTATTATTTTTATAGTTAGTTATAACAAATTAACAAGTTCTTGACCTCAATAAAAGAGGAGGCTAATAGGAGTAAAAAAAATAAAAAAATAACAACAAAATATACATTGACACACATTTTATATTTGTTTTTTATGTTCACCTACCATATCATATACAATAAAACAGTAAATACTAACTACATAATAATTTCTTTGGCATTGTCATTAAAGTTATTGTGAATTAAAATTTTATTACTATTCACCACATACAAGAACCAATTTCTAATGATATTACGTAGTAAAAATCAATTGTCTAAAAAATGGAACTAATAAGAGAACAAATAAAGAATCAATTGTCTAAACGATTGTAATATTAGTGATTAGGTTATGTAAACATTCAATATTAAAAAGTATTTGTTATCATCGTTATTTTAATTTTTATTTTCTTGTGTAAAAAAAAGGTATTTTTTGAATTATTTATCCAAACGCTACAACTTTAAAATAAATACTTCTATAACCAAAAATTCAAATACAAAATAACTTATTTATAAGTTGCTATTAATAAAAGTTCTTAAAGTTTAAGCTCTTTTTTCAAAAGAATTTATTTAAGTTATTTACCCAAACTGTAGTTAGTTCTTTCTAACGAAGAATCTTATTACTTTTAATATAAATCCTTGTTCTAAGACGAAAGCTTCCATCTCTTGCAGTATCCAAAAACTCTTCCAAGGCAAATTCATTATCTGAAATTTGTTCCTTTTTCGTTCTATTTATTACTCTTACATTTTTTTCAAAAGGCTTATTTGGCTTCATAAACATGAACCTTATTAAAAATTTTTTCTTCTTCTCCTTTCTTTTTATTTTCTGAATTCTTCCAATCTGGATCAAACGTTTAACGTTCTCTTCTCTATGCAATTCAATGTCTTCAGTAAGCTACTAAAATTATAGCAATCTATTATAGAAAAAAAATAAAATAAAAAATCACAATTTTTAAAAAAAATTAACTAATAAATCATCAAAATTAGATTCAGTCATAAGATTATTCTATTCAAAATCATAAATTTAAAATTCTAAAACAGTTTTATATGTTTAGCCAACCACTACTTTTATGACGTAAAATTATTCTTTGATACATTTTACGAAACAACATCAAAATTAAATTCTAAAACAATAAAATATTAACCTTTTGAGAGAGATTGAATTGCTTTAGGATCTTGAAGAGTTGCGGAACCAAGAATATTGGAAGAACTCTCATTTTTTACGGTGACATCAGAATTTATCAGAGCCTTTGTCATTTCACCAAAATTATCAAAGCATGAAGATTTGTTATCCCTGTTTCTTTTTTATTCTGGCTTCATGGTGTAGTGTGAATTCACTTGGAAGGGACTTCTTGAAGAATCTTATATATATTTTGAGAAGAGATTTGAATGGAATTGGAATTGACTTTAAATTTAAATACCGAAAATAATTGATATCTTGAAACAGATTTTTATTTTATCTTTTTGGGGTTAAAACAGCTTTTTAATTATCTTATGTGATAAATATATATTATTTGGATTTAGTTTACTTCCTTAAAAGGAAACATTGTTTTTCCGAAAAAGAAAAGTTGTTGTTACTACTTTAATTCATAGAGAATTATTTCTAGATTTTAAAAAGTTAAAAATTATTATTTTAACAGAAGAAATTACTTATAAAATACATTAATTATGCTAAACATATATAAAATAATATATATAAATATAGGATTTAGATCCTTTAAATTTTGAATTTCACTTTAGAAAATAATGTGTGATCTCTCACTATTTATTTCAAGGTGGGATGAGAGAAAATATGAGAGAGAAACTATTCAATGGTGAGAGATTATACTTTACCCTTTAAAGTAAAAATTTAAAATTTAGAGAATCCAAATTCATAAATATATAATGATTTGATAAGAGATTATTGGAAATTTAGGGAGTTTAATAAAGACGAAACATTAAAGTCCCAACGGAAGGGTTGGAAGAGGGATATAAGAAAAAGAAGGACACAAAAAAGGATTATTGGCATAAAAAGACACACCCCTAAAGACACAACGGAAACATAAAAAGATAGATAAGAGTTTTCTTACTAGACCTCAAGATACCTGCTCTTAGCACCGGAAGAGAATTTCCTACTAAATCTTCAAAGAACCTGTCTTCGAAAACAGAAAGAAACTACCACGTAGATTCATCTTAGGTTGGATCCTTCAATTTTCTTCCTGCAACAAGCGAAACAAATCACTCACCTCACTTAATCACACAATAAAACGTGCATAAAGTTACTAAAAATTTTATTCATCAAAAGTGGTGTAAATTGTCTTACTAAAGATATTTAAATAGGTCCCTAACAAACTAACTAAAACATAACATAAGATAACTTAATTTAGATCTTCTAAAGATAAGATAACTAATCTAAATCAAAATTGATCTTATTGGATTAGATTATATTTTATTTAAATTTAAAATTTCTAAAAATACTACTAATCAAATCTTCTAACAAACCTTAACAACAAAGTAAACTAAAATAAAAGCCTACAAATTCAAAAATTAATAATAAATTATGCCTCCATTGAATTTGAAAAGTATTATTGGGCTATTTGCTATCCTGACTTAGCCCAATAGACCTTGTCCTTTCTTCCTTTATTAGAACTTAATGTAACTCCTCATGTATAAGTATTGCTAAGTTTTCAAAACTCTCATTGAACTTCTTTGCACGTGCTCTAGTAATGGAGCCCTCTGGAAGTGTAAAATTTCTATTCTGCCATTTTATTTTAAAATATTCCCATTATCCTCCCGAACATATCTTATGATTGATTCTTAATTTGAAGATACTACTATATTATAAAGTAAATAGATAAATGATTGCTAATTTATGATTAATAAAGATATTTTATTTTCAAAATATATCTTTTAATTTTTAATAATAACATTCAATGTTAATTTGAATTTACCTAAAGAATTTTTTAATTAAAGTCATTATTAAAAGATTTAAAATAAAGAATTTTGCTAAAAAATAGTTTTAGAATACTTATTGAAGTATTAAACATAGAAAGATAATATAAAAATTGAAAATATCTAAACTTTCTAATATATTATGTGTTTTATTTATTAAAAAAATTTAAAACCTTAAGTAATCTTAGCATATACTTAATAAAATATTTAAATAAAAATATTTATAATTTTTCATATAGTAATCCCATTTGAATTCACCTATTTCATATCTTTCTATAATTTTTTTCACCAAAAATATTAAAAAAAAATAAAATAATTATGAATTTTGGGTATACAAAAGATATGAAATTCTGGATCACAGAATATTAGAATTCAGAATGTAGCTAGAATTTCTAACAGTTACAGGCATCAAAATGATTAAAAGAGAAAAAAATCATGATCAAAAGAATAATGTGTCAATTAAAAGAATAAGAGATGGAGGAATTGTAGTGTGTGAACCCCGTTAAATTAGTAAATAATTAGTCAATAAATTAAATTGTAATAAAAAATTAAAAATATAAATATTATATTAAATTAAGATAGAGCTCATTAAAACGAGATTGTTGACACTAATTTCAAAAAATTTGGCCTAAAATTGGGTCGAACGGACCGAACCGGTTGAACCGGACCCAAAATGGCCCAAGGGCCCAACCAATTCATAAGAAACTGAATGAGCTTAGCTCATTCTTCATCCACCAAGTGTTCCACACTGAAGAACACAAGGAGAGGCGAGGAAGAGTTTAAAAACCCTAACCTCCAATTGAATCCACAATAACTTCTTGTTCCAAGCTCCGATCGCTACACCGTTTGTGGCTACGCGTCCACCGCGTCGATCTCTACGAATCTATTGGAACAATTTCATAGGTAAGCCTCATTCTCACTCCAGTTGCTCTACCCCTTTGATTTTCGGAAACTTTGAATGTACATGTTGAGAATTTGTTGGCTTTGATGTTATAGGTTCAATTTAGCTTGCGAAACTTGTTGGATTTAGTTCGTTTAGTCCGTGGGTACGGTAAAGATCCTAAACCCTAGCTATTTCTTGTTTTGAGTAAATTGGGTATTGAATTGGGTACGTATGTGTGATATATGTAAAATTAAGTGTATATATGTGTGTGTTGGAGCTTGCTTGAGTACATTGGAGGCTTGGTGGAGTTTGGGAGACCTTGCCTTGGAGATTTTGAACCTTGAGGGTTGTGTTTGGTACCTTGGTGGTGTCTCAGAAAATACGTTGAAATCAGTCAATGTATGGTTTAGGTTTCACGTATGTAATATATAACGTTCTGTGAAAACTTAGGCTAGATGACTATAGGATAGACTGGATGTATGATTGTGCTTAATGTTTAGTAAAACTTATGGAGGATGTGGAATGAGTGTGAGAAAGGGAATGATGACTATTGCTTATGGTTGATGGTGATTTAGTGAGGATTATGAATATGAAATTGTTATTGTTGTTTCATTAATATCTTATGATTGCTTTAGATATAGATTACTTGGTTTTGAGTAGTTGAATGATGTGTTGTATGTTGTGGAAAGAATGAGAATGTGGAGAAGGTAAATTTGGATTATTTTAGTGTTGTGGGAAACCTTGGAATTGTTTGTAAAAATCTTGTTTTGGTAAAAATTGAGGTTGAGGTTTTTGGTGTAAAATTAATTTTTGGCCGAACTTCGGCGAAGCATAACTTGGTATCCAGACCCCCAAATAATTACAAATTTGTTTCATATGAAAATTGGGTCCGTGAAGTTTACGCCATTCGAAGAATGGATGAAAAATGTTTTAAAGCGAAAAAGTTATGCGCGTCGGAAGTTGGGTACTGAAAAGGTGAAATTCTGCAACTTAAGCATTTTTTGATTTCTGTATAACTCGAGTACGCGAGCCACCACACGCAACGCGACCAATACCTACGGGTTGGGCATCTCGTGTACGCGAGTTGGTGCATGCGTATGCGACCAAAGGGCTTTAGAGGGTTGCGTACGCGACTACTTACACGTGAAGCGATCAATCCCTACGGGTTGGGCATCTTGCGTACGCGGGCAAGTGGGATGCGTACGTGAGCAAGGAGAAATCAACCCTTGCGTACGCAAGCAAGGTGCTTGCATACGCAAACCCTCTATTTTCAGCAATTAAGTTTTGTGATGTAAAGCTACATTTCGAACCTCTAAACCTCTGTTTTTATCCTTTAAGTCCTAGAACATAATGATAAGCCTAGTAATAAGTTGGAGCTAGAAAATAAAGGTAACTTGGGGATGAAGTAAAGGTTAAAAGTGATGATGAGTTATATGAGAAGAATGAGTATGTTTGGAGGATATATGATGCTACGGCTATGACAAACGATTATGCAATGAATATGAATGATTGTGAATACTTATGTGGCTTATGCATTCAATGTTATCTGAGATACGAGTTTCTCTGGGTTAAGTACCGTGGCTTGCCACCATGTGTACCAGGTCGAAACTCAATACTCTATTGACCTTACGTCGTAAGGGTGACCGGGCACGTATAAATTTCCGGGAATGGTAACCCCCGTTGAGTAAAGTTATATATGAATGTATGAATTATGAATGAAATGAGAAAAAGTTATGCATAGACTCATGGGGATGCGCGACAGGAGACAGTCCAAGGGTTTAGCAAACCGGACTTGTCGGGTTGGCTTGATAACTTATAGATGAACCTCATCAGCCATAGGACATGCATACATCATATGCATTTTGTTTGTTTGTTTGCTATGCATTAATTGGAAATGCCTAAATGAATATATTATACTAATTGCTATATTTGCTACTTGCACTACTTGTCTCCTACATGTGCTTGAAATTGTCTATTTGTCTGTCTTTGCAAATTCACCGAAGAGGAACGGAGGAAAGGTGGAAAGGTTTAGAGTTGTGATTAAGTTTAAGCTAGGTTTAGAACTCCCTAGATGACCACCCTTTCTATGGTTTCTGTTTTAGTTCTGTAAGCTTGATATCTGAGTGTCGGTGTTCTAGGATTGCCTTTGGCATTCCCAAGACCTTATGTCTTATATGCGTGACACCTTTACCATGCTGAGAACCTCTGGTTCTCACCCTATACTGTATTGTTGTTTTTCAGATACAGGTCGAGAGGCACCTCGCTAGGCATCTGGACTTCTGAAGTGGAGTGCTTTCTGGGTTTCATTTTGATGTATAGTTATGTATATATGTACTTAACTTTCTCTCCGACTAACTTGTTTATTTTGCTCCTCTTAGAGGTTTATGGAGAGCTAGGATTTTGGCTATGTATTTTGGGTTTGGGATATGTATATATATATGTAAATATTCTCCGGCTAGCCTTAGCTTCACAGACTGAGTTAGGAGCTTGTTATTTTGTACTTTTGGCTCTCTATTCCCACTTTCTGTTTATTAATACTTACGGACCTTAGTTTTCTTCTCATGCAAGTAATCTCGTTTCTGAGCGTTGTGCTTTTATTTTCGCAATTTTTGTTTGACCTGTTTTTCAATACTCCTAGTTTATTATATTTTTTCTGTTATTATATGTATATATTTTATTTTAGAACCACACCACCTCTATTTTACGGCTTAAGCGTAAAGCTCTGTGTGGTAGGGTATTACATAGTGCAACATACCTTAACAGAAGAAGCAATTACAATCTTTACCTCAAAACTATTGTGCCATGGATATGAGGAACAAAAAAACACAGTTGATGTTGGGTGCTTCTCGATTTTTATTTTGACAAATATTAGGATCACTATTTTTAATAAAAAAATAAAAATTTAATTAGTGTTAATTTAAATATAAAAATATTTATTTTCAAATAATTTTTGTTATTTTATTATTTTCTTTCTTTTATTCGACTTGTAGCCCTTCCATATAAATTTTAACGCAAAAGAAAATTTTCTTTCTAGAGCAATACATGGAACATGGATCAAGTTCGGCCAATCCAAAATATATCTTGAATCCCAGATAAAATTCATTGGGTAAGACCGTAGTACATTTGAATTAGAGATTTGAGTTCTATTTAAAAGATCGTCGCTAGTTAATGAATTGTTGTATATATAAGGCATGATTTAAACTTTTAATACGTTCTGAAACGGACAAATGAGTTAACCACTTAACCAATAAAAAAATATAAGTTTACATTTGAATATAAATAAAATTTTATCTCTTCATTTTTTAAGAAAAAAATCATCTAGGAAAATAACTTTTTCTAAAAACTCATTCAAACAAACTCTACATAACATTAATATTTTCACAAAAATACAATATGCATATAAAAAATCAATCATAATATATTTGTGCATAAAAATATGTTGTTTAACTCATTTTAATGTGTATTTTATATTTTAATATATATTCTATATGGATAATTAATTTAGTAAATAATTTTTTGTGCACACATAATATAAGAATTTTTTAATAAATAATTTAATTTTTTTATTTATTGGAATAGGTAATTTGGAGAGAATTTACATTTTTGCGTCCTTTTACATATCTCGTTTATAGTGTAAATGAGTTGATTATGAACGTATCTTGTTTACACTGTAAACATAATAAGATACATATTTTAATAAGAGGAGTGCTAGGAGGATAGCAGGTTTTGTGATTTGTAACCATCAATTAGCCATCATTAGTATTTTTAATGGTGTGAGATTGCATATAATGGTATAGGATTACTCATTTTTCTTTTGCTGGTTAAGTTTTAGCCAGTTTTTAATAAAAATGCTAACCCCCTAGACTTTCTCTTTTAACAAATAAAACAGGTGCACCTGTGACACGTGAAAGACGAAGAACTCCGCGTATCTCGTCTACAATATAAATGAGATACGTGCATACTCAATTCGTCTACTCTGTAAACGAGATATGGGCAATATTAATTTGTTTACACTGTAAATAAGATACGATACGATAAATTTAAAGTAGTTATAAAAAGATCTGCAAGTATTAGTTTTTCTCACAAACATATCTCTCTTTCTTCTCCTTTCTTTTAATAAGTATAGTAAAAATGTCTAGTAGTGAATATATTTTTGTAAGTGTATATCTTAATTGTCACATGATAAACAATGATCATGGGATTGTATTTGAGTGTGATACTCTTATCTTTTTGCGCACTCGTCGTTTAAGTTCTCTATTTGAGTTAAAGAGCCTAATATTACGAGAATGGGTGCTAACTGGACAAAAGAGGTTGGAAGATTTGGATATAGGTTATTAGCACCAATGGAAAATACAATATTTTGGTTTCGTGTTTTTGTCTCGATGGCGATGACCATGTGTGCCTGGTGTTTGATGACCAATGGAGCTTTCTGCGGAGGTTGGTGATACAGGTGATAGAGGTTCTGAACATTCAAATTTTGTCTAAGATAACCTACCTCTTACACCACCGCCTTTGCACTGTGCTAGTCTACTGGAACACATGGACATGGACAATGAAGAGTTGGATGAAGAATATGTCACCGACAACAATGAAAATGATTCTACTGAGTATGAGGAGGAGTTTGTACCAAAGATGTAAAATCCGGTCAAACCGCAATTAATTAAGGAATTAATTAAATATGGGCGAAAATGGTTAGAAAATTTAGCAATTGAAATTCGACAATTTAAATGTGATATTTGAACTCAGTGGATTTTTTCGAGTCGAAAAACATAGTTTTTTGCATAAAATGCGCACTGAAAATTTGACCGGCAGTACCGCCTTAAACTGTGGTGCACGAATCCTCACGCTTCGTACAACTGAACCAGCAAGTGCACTCGGTCGTCCAAGTGATACCTGAGCGAGTCAGGGTCGATCCCACAAGGATTGTGGTTTGAAGCAAGCTATGGTTATCTTGCAGGTCTTAGTCAGGCAGATAGAAGAGTTGTTGGATTTGTGAGATCTAAACTAGGTTGACATGTTTAATTGCAAAAAAAAAAAAAGGAAATAAAGAAAATGGTATAAAATACTTTGTAAATTGAATTATAATCAGGGATAAGAAGATGGTTAAGGCTTGGAGATGCTTTGTCTTTCTAGATTAACTCTGGTATTACTGTCTTCTTCAATTGTGAATGATTTCTTCTATGGTAGGTTGTATGTGATCAACGCCGTATGGCCGCCGTCGCCAATCTCCTCTGCTTCAGATCAAACGCCGTATGGCCGCGGTCATCCAATCTGAACGAGGGTGAAGCTCTAACAGTCTATTCCCTTGGTGATCCTACTCAAAACGCCACAGACAAGGTCGAATCTTCTGGATCAGAGAATGCTGCGCCTTTGGGTTCTAGCCTCTACCACAGAGACCCTAAACTCCCCATACCTCGACTGAACTGGTGTCTCGAGAAGTCCCCAACGAAGTCGTGGATTAGCCGTCTAAGAGATGTATAATCAAGCTGGTGGTTCGATGCTTTCCAGTCACGTATTCAGACGAACCCAAGAAGACATGGGTAGTTGTCAGGCACACGGTCTTAGTATGAAGAACGGAGCTAATTGTCACAGATCATCCCATTCATCATATTGAAGAATAAATATACATCTTAGAATTGAATCAAACATGGATTGAAGAGAAACAGTAATACTTTTATTAATCCATAAAACTCAGCAGGGCTCCTCCCCTCAACCTAGGAGGTTTAGAAACTCATACTGATAGAAAATACAATGTGAAAAATGACATATGGCAGATCCCCCCTTTGAAGATCGTGTAAAAGTTCTTTAAATACTAAGCTAACGATTAAGGATTACATATGAAAGGGTAAAATAGTCTTTTAGTTCTAAAATCCACTTCTGGGGCCCACTTGGTGAGTGTTTGGGCTGAGCTTTGATGAGATCCACATGCTAGGAGGCTTCTAAGACATTGAAAACCGGCTAGGGAGTTCTCTTTGGGCGTTTGGACGCTGGTCTCTTCTCCTTGGGTGCTGGACGCCTGAAAGGGGGCAGGAGGCTGGCGTTGGACGCCAGTTTTGGGCCTTCTAATCTGAAGCAAAGTATAGACTATTATACATTTATGGAGAGCTCTAGAAGTTAGCTTTCCATAGCCATTAAGAGTGCTCCATTTAGACTTCTGTAACTCCAGAAAAGCTCTTCCGAGTGCAAGGAGGTCAGATACGGACAGCATCTGCAGTGCTTTCTCTGTCTCTGAATCAGACTTTTGCTAACTTTTGCTCCAGCTCCTCAATTTAAGCCAGAAAATACCTGAAAATTGCACAAAAAGACAAAAACTCAAAGTAGAATAAAAAAATATGAATTTTGCACTAAAACCTATGAAAACTTAATAAAAATTAAATAAAACATGCTAAAAACTATATGAAAATGATGCCAAAAAGCGTATAAAATATCCGCTCATCACAACACCAAACTTAAACTATTGCTTGTCCCGAAGCAACTAAAAACACAGTAGGATAAAAAGAAGAGTAAGATACAATAAATCTCAGAGTTTCCAATAAAGCTCACTTTCAATTAGATGAGCGGGACGTAGTAGCTTTTTGCTTCTGAATAGTTTTGGCATCTCACTATCCATTGAAACTCAGAATGGTTGGCATCTTTAGGAACTTAGAATCCAGATGATATTATTGACTCTCCTAGTTCAGTTCTTTTTTATTCTTGAACACAGCTTTTTAGAGTCTTGGTCGTGACCCTAAGCACTTTGTTTTTCAGTATTACCACTGGATACATAAATGCCACAGACACTTTAACTGGGTGAACCTTTTTGGATTGTGATTCAGCTTTGCTAGAATCCCTAGATAGAAGTGTCCATAGTTCTTAAGTACACTCTTTTTGCTTTGGATCACGACTTTAACCGCTCAGTCTCAAGCTTTTCACTTGACACCTTCACGCCACAAGCACATGGTTAAGGACAGCTTGGTTGAGCCGCTTAGGCCAATATTTTGTTTCCTTTAGGCCCTCCCAACCATTCATGCTCAAAGCCTTGGATCTTTTTACCCTTACCTTTTGGCTTAAAGGGTTATTGGCTTTTTGCTCTTGCCTTTTGGTTTAAAGAGCTATTGGCTTTTTCTGCTTTTTATTTATTTTATTTTTTTTGCCACTTTTTTTTTCTTTTTCGCATGCATATGTAACTTTTTTTTTCTTTTACAACATGCTTTTTCTTTTATTATTTTGCTGCTTTTTCCTGCTTCAAGAATAATTTTTTTTTGGATTTTTCAGATTACCAATAATACTTTTCCTTTTTCATCATTCTTTCAAGAGCCAACATTCTAAAATTCCAACTTCAAATATGCACTGTTTATTCATACATTCAGAAAACAAAAGCAATGCCACCACATCAAGATAATCGAACTATTCTTATTATAAACTTGAAATTCATGTATCTCTCAATTCTTTTCAAACAAATTTTCTTTTTAAGCAAGGTGAGAGATATATGGAACATTTTACAACTTTAAGACATAAATGCAAATGATCATGCAACAAGAACAAGAGAGCATATAACCTAACATAACAGAAAATAAAAAAATACAAAAGAAAAGGAGATAAAGAGAACGAATCCACCTTTAATGGTGGCGGCTAGTACTCCTCCTTGAGGATCCAATGTCATACTTGATCTCTTCAATGTCACTCCTTTGTCTTTGTTGTTCTTCCCTCATAGCCCTTTGATCTTCTCTAATGGCTCTTTGATCTTCTCTTATTTCATTGAGGATAGTGGAATGCTCTTGATGCTCCACCCTCAATTGCTCCATATTAGTCCTTAGTTCTCCAAGAGAAGTGTGCCATTGATCCCAATAGCTTTGAGGAGGAAAATACATCCCTTGAGGCATCTTAGAGATCTCATGCTGAGGCGGCTGCACATGCTCTTATGCATGCTCTCTTGTTTACTCCATCCTCTTCTTAGTGATGGGCTTGTCTTCCCCAGTGGAGATATCTCCTTCTATGATAATTCCAGCTGAATTGCATAGATGACATATGAGGTGTGGGAATGCCAACCTTGCTTGGGTGGAAGGCTTCTCAGCTATCTTGTACAATTCTAGAGGACTCACCTCATGTACTTCCACCTCATTTTCAATCATGATACAATGGGTCATGATGGCTCTTTCAAGGGTCACTTCTGACCGATTGCTAGTAGGGATGATAGAGCGTTGGATGAATTCCAACCATCCTCTAGTTTTAGGCTTGAGGTCAAGCCTTCTTAGTTGAATGGGCTTACCTTGGGAATCCCTCTTCCAATGTGCTCCTTCCACATAGATGTCTAAGAGTACTTGATCCAGTCTTTGATCAAAGTTTACTCTTCTAGTGTAAGAATGTGGGTCTCCTTGTATCAGAGGCAAGTTGAACGCCAATCTCACACTTTCCGGGCTGAAATCTAAGATTCTCCCTCGGACCATGGTGCTCCAATTCTTTGGATTTGGGTTCACACTAGTGTCATGATTTTTAGTAACCCATGCAGTAGTATAGAACTCTTGCACCATTATAGTCCCAACATCTTGAATGGGATTGGTTAGGACTTCCCAACCTCTTCTCTGGATCTCTCTTTGGATTTTCGGATACTCATTCTTCTTGAGCTTGAAAGGGACCTCGGGGATCACTTTCTTCTCTGCCACTACTTCATAGAAGTGGTCTTGGTGGGCTTTGGTGATGAATCTCTCCATCTCCCAAGATTCAGAGGTAGCGGCTACTGCCTTTCCTTTCCTCTTTCTAGAGGATTCTCCAACCTTGGGTGCCATAAGTGGTAATGGAAAGCAAAAAGCAACGCTTTTTCCATACCAAACTTAAAAGCTTTGCTCATCCTCGAGAAAAAATAAAGAAAAGAGAATAATGGAGTAGAAGAAGAAGAAAATAGAAGTAGATTGATGAGTGGATATTTTATACGCTTTTTGGCATCATTTTTATATAGTTTTTAGTAGTTTTTGTTTAGTTTTTATTGAGTTTTTATAGGTTTTAGTGTTAAATTCACATTTTTGGATTCTACTATGAGTTTTTATGTTTTTGGGCAATTTTAGGTATTTTTTGGCTGAAATTGAGGAGCTAGAGCAGAAGTCTGATTCAGAGACAGAGAAAGCACTGCAGATACTGTCTGGATCTGACCTGCCTGCATTCGGAATAGCTTTTCTGGAGCTAAAGAAGTCCAAATGGAGTGCTCTCAACGGCTATGGAAAGCTGACTTCTAGATCTTTCCAGCAATATATAATAGTTTATACTTTTCTTCGGATTAGAAGGCCCAAACCTGGCATTCAACGCCAGCTACCTGCCCCCTTCCAGGTGTCCAGCGCCCAAAGAGCAGAGACCAATGTGCAAACGCCCAGAGAGGACCCCCTGGCTCATGTTCCACGCCCAAGAAGCCTCATAGCACGTGGATATCATCAAAGCTCAGCCCAAATACTCACCAAGTGGGCCCAGAAGTGGATTTTAGTACTAAATAGATTGTTTTACCCTTACTAGTTATCTGTTTAGTATTTAAGGGTTTATGTTTATGTAATTCAAACCTTTAAGCACCATATTTGTATATCATACACATTTTACATTGTTTTTATTTTCAGTATGAGTTTCTAAACCTCCTAGGTTGAGGGGAGGAGCCCTGCTGAGTCCTATGAATTAATAAAAATATTACTGTTTCTTCTTCGATCCGTGTTTAATTTATCTCTAAGATGTATATCCGATCTTCATCGTGGTGAATAGGATGATTTGGAAAATTAGCTTTGTTCATCACATTAAGACGAACGTGCCTGACAAACACCCGCGTCTACTTGGGTTCGTATGAATACTTGGCAGGAAAGCACGAGCCAATAGCTATGTTTATACATCTCTCAGACGGTTAATCCACGACTTCGTTGGGGACTTCTCGAGACACCAGTTCGGCCAATTTCTGGGGAGATTAGGGTCTCCGTGGTATAGGCTAGAATCCTAAGAAGCAGCGTTCTCAGATCTGGAAGATTCGACCTTGTCTGTGGCGCTTTGAGTATGATCGCCAAGAGAATGACTTGCTAAAGCTTCACCCTTTGTTAGATTGAATGACCACTGACAATGGCGTTTGACCTGTAGCAGAGGAGATCAATGACCACGGGCAATGGCTTTGATCACTTACAGCCTGCCATAGAAGAAGATCATTCACAAGCAAAGAAGACACTAATGCCAGAGTTCATTCAGAAAGACAAAGCAACTCTGACTCTCAACTCTATTCCTATCCCTATTTCTACTTAATATCCAAGCATTTATGACATATAATCATTCAAGGTTTACATAATCTAACTCCTTTTAATTCCGCTTGACTAAGACCTGCAAGACAACCATTGCTTGCTTCAAGCCACAATCCTCGTGGGATCGACCCTGACTCGCTCAGGTATTACTTGGACGACTCAGTGCACTTGCTGGTACTGCTGTTGTGCGAAGAGTGTGGGGTTTGCGTACACGTGCACCAAGTTTTTGGCGCCGTTGCCGGGGATTGTTGTGTTTGGACTAACTGAAGGATTGTCTTGCTCCCTAGATCAGGTAACTTTTATTTTTTGTTAAGTCCATGATTTTGATTTTCTCCTTCTTCAAAATTTTCGAAAAATCTAAAAACTTTTTCAATTTATGTTCTTGTTGAGTTTCTGATTTTTGCAAGAGTATAACTTTGATTAAAGTCTTTTGTTTTTATTTTCTTCTTCTTCAAATTTTCGAAAATTTCAAAACCCTTTTCAAAAATATTTTTCTTTTCTTTGTTTAATTATTGTTCTTAGTTCGAGTCCTGCATGTTCATGCTTTTCAATTACAAAAATTTTAAAACTTTTCAAAAACCTTTTTCATATAGTTTATTTTTGGCATCCTCTGAATTTTTTGTTCGAGTCACAGTGTTAATGTTCTTGTTGAGTCTTGCATTTTCTTTGAGTCCTATTTTCTAAAAATTTTCAAAATTTTTTTTCTTTGTTTAAATCTTGTTTCAATTTTTAAGTTTGGTGTTTTCTTGTTATTTTTCTTTGTTTTTCGAATTTTTTTTTGGTTTTCTAAAAATTTTAAGTTTGGTGTTCTTTTTGTGTTCTTGTGTTCTTTGAGTCTTTAAATTTTGTTCTTTGTGTTCTTGTGAGTCTTCAAAGTATTATTGAGTCTTGTATGTGTCTTGATCTTAAAATTTTTAAGTTTGGTGTCCCCTTGGTGTTTCCCTCCAAAAATTTTCGAAAAAAACAAGGGTGCTAGATCTAAAAATTTTAAGTCTTGTGTCTTTTTTGTGTTTTTCTCTTTCATCATAAAATTCAAAAAATAAAACATATCTTTTTTATCTTTATTTAATTATTATTTTCAAAAATTTAAAATAAAAATTCAGTTTTTGATTTTAAATTTTTATCTTATCATATCTTAGTTGTCAAGTTTTCAAAAATCAAAATTTTCAAAAAATAAAAATCATATCTTTTTCAAAATATCTTATCTTTTTCAAAATCATATCATATCTTTTTTCAAAATTTAAAAATCTTGTCTTATCTTTTTCAAAATTTAAATTTTTAAATCATATCTTTTTCAAAATCAAATTTCCAAATCTTATCTTTTTCTAATTTCAAACTTTAATTTCAAATCTTTTCTTATCTTATCTTTTATTTTTATCTTTTCTTAATTAATATCTTATCTTCTCTCTCATCTTTTTCAAAACCACCTAACTAACTTTTTTTTTATTCTTAATTTTCGAAAATACTTCTCCTATTTCTCTCTCTTCTTTTTCAAAACTACCTAACTAACTCTCTTCTCTCTTAATTTTCGAAATTTTCTTCTTCTCTTTCCTCGTCTATTTTCGAAAAACAATTAAAATTCAAATCTTTGAAATTAATTTAACTTAATTTTTGAAAATTAATTAATTAATTAAATAAAAATAAAAATATTTTAATTATTGTTTACTTTTTTTTTCTATTTATACTTCTTCTCTTCTCATCTCTATTTATTCAAACTCTACTTCCCTCTCTTTACCTATAATTCTTTATCTTCCTTCCTTTCTTATTCACATCTCACTGAAAGCTCTATTGTCCAAGTAACATAAAAAGCTTTCTTGCGATTTCCTTTTTATCTTCATTCTTCTTCTCCCCCCTCTGTATTCTTCCTTCTCATCTTATTTACTCTTATATACTATTTTCAAGGTATTTTTTTCTACTTCTTTTATTTATTTTTATTTTTATTTTTATTTTTTATTTTCTTCTTCTTTCTTCTATTCTGACTTTAAGGAGAAGCTTCTTGTCTATTGGCATAGTATCTATTCTTCTTTTCTTTTCTTCTTGTTTATGACCAGGAATAGGGATAAAGAACCCCTCTTGACTCCTGATCCAGAACCTGAGAAGACTCTGAGGAGGCGTTTACAACAAGATAAAGCACAACACTCGGAAGGGATGTTTCAGAAAGTTTTGAACAAGAAAGAAGGGACATGGCCGAACCACAAGAGGAGCCTAGAAAGGTCCTTGGTGACTTCACCATGCCTACCTCTGACTTTTATGGCAGAAGCATTGCTGTACCTGCAATTGGAGCTAACAATTTTGAGCTTAAGCCTCAGTTAGTCTCTCTTCTGCAGCAGAACTATAAATTCCATGGACTTCCAATGGAAGATCCACATCAGTTCTTAGCAGAATTCTTACAGATCTGTGATACTGTAAAGACTAATAGAGTTAATCCAGAAGTCTACAAGCTGATGCTCTTTCTCTTTGCTTTAAGAGACAGAGCTAAGTTCTGGTTGGATGCCCAACCAAGAGAGAGTCTTGACTCTTGGGAAAAGTTAGTTAATGATTTTCTGGCTAAGTTCTTTCCTCCTCAAAAGATAAGCAAGATTAGAGTGGAAGTTCAAACCTTCAGACAAAGAGAAGATAAATCCCTCTATGAAGCTTGGGAAAGATACAAGCAACTGATCAGGATATGTCCTCCTAACATGCTCTCAGAATGGTCCCTCATAGGCATGTTCTATGATGGCTTGTCTGAGATATCCAAGATTTTCTTGGATAGTTCTACAGGTGGATCTCTCCACTTGAAGAAAACACCTGCAGAAGCTAGAGAACTCATTGAGATGGTTGCAAACAACCAATTCATGTACACCTCTGAGAGGGATCCTGTAAACCATGGTACCTCTCAAAAGAAAGGAGTTCATGAAGTTGAGACTCTGAATGCCATCTTGGCTTAGAATAAGATCTTGACCCAACAGGTCAACATGATCTTTCAACATCTCACTAGGATGCAAACTGTAGCTGGCAGTGCTCAGGAGGCTTCTCTTGAAGAAGAAGCCTATGATCCTGATCAACCCACCATGGAGGAGGTGAATTACATGGGAAAATCCTATAAAAACACTTACAACCCTTCATGGAGGAATCATCCTAACCTTTCATAGAAGGATCAATAGAAACCTCAGCAAGGTTTCAATAATAACCAAGGTGGTAGGAACCAGAATAGGTTCAATAACAAACTACCATTCCCATCTTCTCAAGGGAATATGGAGACCTCTAAACAGAGCCTTTCTGACTTAGCCAGTCTGGTCTCCAATCTCACTAAGACCACGCACAGTTTCATTAATGAAATAAGGTCTTCCATTATAAATTTGGAGGTACAGGTTAGTCAACTGAGCAAGAGGATCCCTGAGACTCCTCCAGACACTCTTTCCAGTAATACTGAAGTTAATCCTAGAGAAGAGTGCAAGGCCATAACTATAGAGGTTGAGGCCGAAACTGAGAAGATTTGGAAGGCATTGAACGCTAGTGAGGAAGTCCTCACTGGGTATTTAACGCCCATCCTGGTAGAAAAGTTGGCGTTGAACGCCAGCCAGGGAGCACTGGCTGGGCATTCAATGCCCAACCAGGCAGCCATTATGGCACTGAACGCCAGTGAGGAACCCCTCACTGGGCGTTCAATGCCCACCAGCCCAAGGAAGCTGGCGTTGAATGCCAGTAAGTACATCCCTGTTGGGCGTTCAACGCCCAGAATGCTAGAGGGACTGGCGTTTAACGCCAGTCAGGGAGGACACCAAGGGCGTTCAATGCTCAATAAGCTCATAGAATTGGCGTTGAACGCCAGCCCACGCACACCTTTTGAGTGCCTGAATCCCACTCAAGAACCCTTTAGCCCAGAACCAAAGGAAACCATAAAAATAATTGAGGTTCCTTTGAATGCACTTCTGCAGTGCATGTGTTCTGATGACTACTCATCCTCAAGTGAGGATGAAGACGCTAGGGAAAAGCAACTTGCTCGTTTCCTAGGAGCTCTAATGAAGTTGAATGCCAAGTTATTTGGTACAAAACCCCTAGAGGAAGAACCTCCATTGCTTACCAAAGAACTCCATGCTTTGGTTCAACAAGAGCTACCTCAAAAGCTTCCAGACCCTGGACGCTCTCTAATTCCTTGCACTATAGGCACTATGACCTTTGAAAAGGCTCTATGTGACCTAGGGTCAAGCATCAACCTCATGCCACTCTCTGTAATAGAGAAGCTGGGAATCCTTGAGGTACAAACTGCACATATCTCTTTAGAGATGGCAGACAAGACCATGAAGAAGCCATATGGCTTAGTGGAGGATGTCTTGGTTAAAGTTGAAAACCACTACATCCCTGCAAACTTTATTGTCTTGGACATAGGAGAGGATGAGGATGACTGTGTCATCTTTGGAAGAGCTTTCATAGCAACAGCTAATGCTATCATTGATGTGGCTAAGGGAGAGCTAACCCTAAAGTTAGGGGAGGACCACATCTTATTCAAGATGCCTCATCCTAATTCTCCCTCTAAAAGAGAGATAACAGTGCAACACCTAGTGTGCCAACCCTCTCTTTCTATGCAGAGCTCTGCAGAGCCCCCAGACATCAATTCTAAGTTTGGTGTTGGGCAGCCCTCACCAAGCTCTAAGCACAAAGGTACTAAAAAGAAAGTACCTATGATGCACCACTATTTCATGTTACATCTTGTGCTTAATTGAGTGGATTTTATCCACTATCCTCACACTTATTCATGTAAATTGCATATTTTACATTTTCCTTCCCGATTTTGTGCTATGATTGAAAACATGCTTCTTTAGCCTTAAATTCGCTATGTTTAATCCCCTCTTATTACCATTCGATGCCGTGATATGTGTGTTAAGTGATTTCAAGGTTTATAGGGCAGGAATGGCTTAGAGGATGGAAAGGAAGCATGCAAAAGTGGAAAGAATACAAGAAGTTGACGGAATTGCTAATGCTGTCAACCCTGACCTCTTCGCACTCAATCGATCATAACTTGAGATACAAGAGTCCAAATGAGGCGGTTCTAGTTGCATTGAAAAGCTAACATTCGGGGATTCGAAATGATATATAATTTACCATAGTGGCCATGCAGCTAGGTGACGCACAAGCGCACTTGACACGCACGCGCAAATTGGCAAAAAGTCCATCGGCGCGCACGCGCATCTGGCGCGTATGCGCGACATGCGCGACGTACTGCCACTGCAGAAATCACTGGGGGAAATTTCTGGGCTGTTTTTGACCCAATTTTTGGCCCAGAAAACACAGATTAGAGGCTGCAGAGTGGAGGAATCAAAGACATCACTTCTCATTATTCACAATTTAGGTTTTAGATGTAGTTTCTAGAGAGAGAGAGGCTCTCTCCTCTCTCTTAGGTTTTAGGATTTTAGGATTAGCTTTTCTTAGTTTAATAGTTTCTCTTCTACTTTTAATTGTCTTAGCATTCTAGTTTATCTATTTTCCCTATTGATTACTTTATGTTGCTGTTTGGTTTATGAATTCTCATGTTTTAATTTGATTTTCTATTTAATGCAATTTGAGGTATTTCAGATTTATGTTATTGATACTTTTAATTTAATTTAGATTTCTCTCCTTTTGGCTTCGGTTGAGTAATTGGAGACTCTTGAGTTTTCAAACTCCTTTGTTGATTGATAATTGTTATGTTTGACAGTTGATTTGAATTCCAATAACTCTAGTCTTTCTATAGGAGTTGACTAGGACCTGAGGGATCAAATTGATTTATCCACTTGACATACCTTCATAGTTAGAGGTTGACTAAGTGGGAGCAATAGACAATTCTCATCACAATTGATAATGATAACTAGGATAGGACGTCTAGTTCTCATACCTTGCCAAGGGTTTTCATGATCATTAGTTTATTTTCTTGTCATTTACATTCCTTGTTCAACCTTTCAAAAACCCAAAAAATATACTTTTTCCATAACCAATAATAACTACACCTCCCTGCAATTTCTTGAGAGACGACCCAATGTTTAAATACTTCGGTTTATTTTTATTGGGTTTGCTTAAGTGACAACCAAAGTTTTTGTACGAGAGGATTCTTTGTTGGTTTAGAAACTATACTTGCAATGAGATATTATTTGTGAATTTCTCTACTAACAAAAATCTGTTCGTCAAAAATGGCGCCGTTGCTGGAGAATTGGAAACGTGTGCCTTATTATTGGTTATTGTAAATATTTGCTTTTTGCTTGTTTATTTGTTTTTGTTTTTAATTTTTATTAGCTACTATGAATTCTCACCCCTTTCACTATGAGTTTGGTTCCAATGTTGTTGTAAGGAATGGAAGCTATAATGGAAACATGCATTAAGGTTGGAACAATCAAAGATGGGAGGAGCCACGAGGATTTGATCAACCTTTTCGGCAACAACCCCCTCCAATGCGCTATAACCAACAACCATTCTATGATGCATACCAAGACAATAGTTATGGTGGACCTCTTCGTGACAACCAACCTCTACTAAATTACTATGGTCAAGAGCCATTCCAGGGTGCGCACCAAGATGATGAATATGGTGGACCCCCTTGTAGTTACCAACAAGCCCCACCATATACTCATGAACCACCTCCTCAACATAGCTTTGAACCACCATACCCACACGCCCCTTACCACCAAACACCCTTGTATGACCCTAACCCTATCCACCATACCAACCACCTTATAAGCCATACTTAGAACCACCACCTCAATATGAACCATCTCCATACCCTTATCCAAATAAACCCTCCTATCCACCCCAACCTCTATTGGACAACAAAATACTATCTAATCTCATTGATCTCACCTCTAAACTCCAAGATCTTGTATCCTGCAGGGACCAACCCTCTACCTCCAACAATAAACCCTCAAGCTCTAATGCACCTTCTTTTCAACCACATAATGATCTCTCCACCCTATCACCGCCCTCCATGGAAGAGCACCCACATCTATCAATCCAAGAGCAACACGATCTTAATTATGCTAGTGACATGGAACAAGAGAGAAGGGATCGTCTTAGGGACATAATGGATCGGCTTCACGAATTTGTACTGCAAAAGAAGCTAGAGGAGGCCCAGAAGGTGGAGGTAATAGAGACCCTTGAAGATGAAAGAATAGTTTAAAGGAGTTGTCATAGAAAGGAAATCATCACGGAAGAGTACGATCTTATACTAAAACAACTGGATAAAGTAGCAATTATTGAAAAGGAAGAAGTGGTTGCAGACTTAGGAGATGCTGAACCTCCATTGGAAAGTCCAGTCCTAGAGCCTCCTTCTAAGATGTTTGATGTTGGTGTCGAGGAGGGTGTACAACCTCCAAGGCATATCATGGTTGAAGACTTTGAGGAGGTTGATCAAGAGATGGAGATTAAAGAGAAGAGGCACAACCTCCCATGCCCTTGGTAAGCAATGAAGAAGAGATTAAATTGGAAGAAAGCTACCAAGAGGAAGAAGTTGAAATTGAAGAAGCTTGCAAAGAGGTAGAAGTTGTCAAGGAAGAGCTCAAGGGAATGGAGCCGGAAATCACCTTGCCAAAGTTGTTGGAGACCTCTCCCCCAAGGCCATCACCATCCATTCCTTCATTCAAGTGGGTAAATCTTTCATCTCTAAGCTTAATTAGCCCACTTGAATATGCTTTGCTTGAGACGGATGGGCAACTTAGAGCTCTTTGTGGCTATGAGAACAAGAGGGAGATGGTTAGTGGTTGGCAACACAATCCTAGGTTCATTGTGGTAGGAAGCTCACGGCTGAGTTATCATGGTTGGAAGAATCCCAAATTGTATGGGTCTAGGAAGATGTTTGGATGTCTGGTGCACGAAATTGTGATTACACTTTTCACAACTCTGCAAAACTAACCAGCAAGTGCACTGGGTCATCCAAGTAATACCTTACGTGAGTAAGGGTCGATCCCACGGAGATTGTCGGCTTGAAACAAGCTATGGTTATTTTTTGAATCTTAGTCAGGAAATTAATGATAAGATTGATTGTATTTATGAAAAATAAATAACAGGAAATAAATAGTACTTGTGATTCAGTAATGAGAAATAGGCTGAGGTTCCCGAGATGCTCTGTCATCTGAATCTCTGCTTTCCTACTGTCTTCATCTCCAAACACACATGGCTTCCTTCAATGGCAAGCTTTATGATCCTCTCGGATGAAAAATACCAGGTACAATCTCTGCACGGCTAATCAACTGTCGGATTTCTCATCTCGGATGAAAAATACCATGTACAGCTACCGCACGGCTAATCATCTGTCGGTTCCCACTAGTGTCGAAATAGGACCCTTGTCCTTTTGCACACTGTCACTGCGCCCAACATTCGCAGGTTTGAAGCTCGTCACAGTCATCCCTTCCCAGATCCTACTCGGAATACCACAGACAAGGTTTAGACTTTTCAGATCCCAGGAATGCTGCCAATTGGTTCTAGCCTATACCACGAAGGTTCTGATCTCACGGACTCGGTCCGTGGATTAGAGACCCAAGAGATACGCACTCAAGCTGTCGCCTAATGACTACGTTGAGCTCAGATAGAATAGAAGTGGTTGTCAGGCACGCGTTCATAGGATGGAGAATAATGATGAGTGTCACGGATCATATCATTCTCTAAATTGAAGTACGAGTGAGTATCTTAGAATAGAATCAAGCGTGATTGGATAGAAAATAGTAGTAATTGCAATAATCCATTGAAACACTGCAGAGCTCCTCACCCCCACCTATGGGGTTTAGAGGCTCATGCTGTAGAAGATACAAATTCAAATGTAAAAAATGTCATAAGGTACAAAATGAATCTCTAAAAATAGTTTTTATACAAAACTAGTAACTTAGGTTTACAGAAAATTTGTAACTAAGTGCAGATAGTGCAGAAATCCACTTCCGGGACCCACTTGGTGAGTGTTTGGGCTGAGATTTCAAGCTTTCACGTGCATATGCCTAAAGCTGGCGTTAAACGCCACTCTGGGTGCCAAAATAGGTGTTTAACGCCAAGAATTATGCCAGTTCTGGTGTTTTACCCAGAAAGTTTTAGGATGGTTTTGAACGCCAGTTTGGGCCATTAAATCTTGGGCAAAGTATGGACTATTATATATTGCTAGAAAACCCAAGATGTCTACTTTCCAACGCAATTGAGAGCGTGCCAATTGAGCTTCTGTAATTCCAGAAAATTCACTTTGAGTGCAGGAGGGTCAGAATCCAACAGCATCTGTAGTCCTTTTTCAGCCTCTGAATCAAATTTTTGCTCAGGTCCTTCAATTTCAGCCAGAAAATACATGAAATTACAGAAAAACACACAAACTCATAGTAAAGTCCAGAAATATGATTTTTGAATAAAAACTAATAAAAATATAATAAAAAGTGACTAAATCATACTAAAAACTATGTAAAAACAATGCCAAAAAGGGTATAAATAATCCGCTCATCACAACACCAAACTTAAATTGTTGCTTGTCTGCAAGCAACCAAAAATAAAATAGGATAAAAAGAAGAGAATATACAATAAGTTTCAAAAATATCAATGAAGATTAGTTTCAATTAGATGAGCGGGGCTAGTGGTGTTTTGCTTCTGAATAGTTTTGGCATCTCACTTTATCCGTTGAAGTCCAGAATGATTGGCGTCCATAAGAACTTAGAATTTAGATAGTGTTATTGATTCTCTTAGTTCAGTATGTTGATTCTTGAATACAGCTACTTTATGAGTCTTGGCCGTGGCCTTAAGCATTTTGTTTTCCAGTATTACCACCGGATACATAAATGCCACAGACACATAACTGGGTGAACCTTTTCAAATTGTGACTCAGCTTTGCTAGAGTCCCCAGTTAGAGGTGCCCAGAGCTCTTAAACGCACTCTTTTTTTTTCTTTGGACCACGACTTTAACCGCTCAGTCTCAAGCTTTTCACTTGACACCTTTACGCCACAAGCACATGGTTAGGGACAGCTTGATTTAGTTGCTTAGGCCAGGATTTTATTTCTTTGGGCCCTCCTATCCATTAATGTTCAAAGCCTTAGATCCTTTTTTCCCTTGCCTTTTGGTTTAAAGGGTTATTGGCTTTTTCTGCTTGCTTTTTCTTTTTCTTAAATTTTTTTTCTGCAAGCTTTTCACTGCTTTTTCTTGCTTCAAGAATCAATTTTATGATTTTTCAGATTATCAATAACATTTCTCCTTTTTCATTATTCTTTCAAGAGCCAAAAATTTTAACATTCATAAACTTCACTATCAAAATTATGCACTGTTCAAGCATTCATTCAGAAAACAAAAAAAGTATTGCCACCACATCAAAATAATTAAGCTGATTTCAAGATAATTTTCGAAATTATGTACTTCTTGTTCTTTTGCAAATAAAAAAATATTATTCATTTAAGAAAGGTGAGGGATTCATGGAATCATTCATAACTTTAAGACATAGACTCTAAACTTTATTGATCATGGAAAAATTAAGACATAAAATAAACATAAAAGCAGACAAATAATAATAAAAGAAAGGAAATTAAAGACATACAAATAAATAACTCTAATACTAATGCTTATGTAACTCTTAAAACAGGTTTCTAATAATAAAAGTTATCACAGAGTTAGGACTCAACAACCTTGATTTTGAGGGGTAGGTGCTCCTTCAATCTGTGAGACGTCCAACTCTTCAAGGGACAGCTTCTGACGCTTTAGCTTCTGTATTTCACGCCCCTTGTTTCTCTTGTTCTATGAGCATTTTGCAGAGCATGCTGTTTTAATTCTGCTACTCTTCTTTGAGTTGATTCACAGCTTCTTGCAGCTTGGTGACAGATGCTTCTAAGCGGGCCCAATAATCAAATTGAGGAATTTCTGGGAGGAGCTCATGCGCCCCCTCTTGATGAGATTATCTTGAATTTGAGGTCCATCCATCACTTTTTTAGTGATTGGGCGTTCAACTGTGATATATTCATCCACACCCATCTGTACCCCCGCATATTTGCATAATAGACTAATCAAGCTTGGGTAGGCCAACTTGGCCTCAGTGGATTCCTTGTTTGTAAACATGTAAATTTTAACAGGGATCAGCTGATGAATCTCTACCTCCTTCCCCAGCATAATACAGTGAATCATCACTGCCCTCTTGACAGTGACTTCAGATCGGTTGCTGGTTGGGAGTATAGAACGCCCAATGAAATCCAACCAACCTCTAGCAACTGGTTTGAGATCACCTCTCTTTAGTTGGTTTGGGACACCTTTTGAATTGTTAATCCACTTGGTTCCAGGGAGTCATATGTCCTCTAGAACTTGATCTAGCCTTTTATCCTTGGCCATTCTCCTATTAAAGGACTCTGGATCATCTTGTAGTTGAGGAAGTTTAAGAACTTCTCTCACTTTGTCAAAGTGGAAGTAAATAATCTTCCCTCTAACCATAGTCCGAAAGTAGTAGAAAGCAGTTCCTTCTAATCTTTGCTTTTCTGTTATCCACAGATTTGCATAAAATTCTTGGATCATATTTCTTCCAACATGTATCTCAGGATTAGCTAAGACTTCCCAGCCCCTGTTTTGAATCTGCTCTTGGATCTCCAGGTATTCATCTTCTTTCAGATTGAACCTAACTTCTGGGATCACTGATCTTCTGCACACAATTTTGAAATAATGGTCTGCATGTTCTTTGGTGCAGAAGTTCTCATGCATCCAACGTGATTTTGGATTGCTTTCTTTCTTCTCTCTTGAGGCGGTTTGTCTTCCTTTAGGTGCCATGAGATTGGTTTGTTTTAACTCAGGGATCACGGAAATCACACCAAACTTAGAAATTTGCTTGCCCTCAAGCAAAATAAAAAGAAAGAAGATGAATAGAGGGAGAGAAGGATTCAAATGATGGAGTAAAGGGGATGGCCGAAGGTATAAATAAAGGGGAGGGTGGGAATGGGTTCGAAATTTTATAAAAAGATATGATTTGAAAGATATGATTGATAAAAGATAAACATGATATGAAAAAGAGAAGATTGTTTTCAAAATTTAAGAGATATGAAAAAGATATGAGGAAGTTAAATCTGAATTTTTATTTATGCATCTAAGAAATAAGAGATAATATGAATGAATTAAAAAGATTTGAAAAGAAATTTGAAAGATGAATGATTTTTTGAAAAAAAATTGAAAAGAATTGAAAGAGAATTAAAAAGAATTTATAAGATTATGAATTTTTGTTAATGGAAATTAAAAAATAAATGTTTATAATGTTTGGATGCAAAAAATTTTGAATTAAAACATAAAAATTCGAAAAAAATTGAATTGAAAATGAAATGACCTCTCCCCTAACTGTTCTGGCGTTAAACGCCCAGAATGATAGCCATTCTGGCGTTTAACGCCAATCTGGTGGCCATTTTGGGCGTTTAACGCCCAACCAGGTACCCTGGCTGGCGGTAAACGCCAAAAATCCTTCTTTACTGGGCGTTTTTCTGAACACCCAGAATGCTGCCATTTCTGGTGTTAAACACCCAAAATGCTGCCTATTCTGGCATTTAATGCCCATAATGATACATTTACTGGCGTTAAACACCCAGAATGGTAGCCATTCTGGTGTTTAACACCCAAATTGCCTCTTTACTGGCGTTTTGACGCCAGTGAGCTCCTTTTCTCTGTGATTTCTCTGTTTTATGTCTTGAACCTCCATTTTCCTAACTTATTCACTGAAATACATTAGCTAACATTAGGAACAAAATTAAATACTTATATAATTGTTATAAACATCTAATTTTTGATAATGGCTGGGTTGCCTCCCAGCAAGCGCTTCTTTACTGTCTTTAGTTGGACTTTTGCTGAGTTTTTAATTTAGTCTCAGTTTTGAGCAATCTTGCACAACATTACCTTCAAGATAATGTTTGATTTTCTGTCCATTAACATTGAAATTTTTGTCAAAATCAATATCTTGAAGCTCTACATAACCATATGGTGACACACTTGTAATCACATATGGTCCCCTCCACCGGGATTTCAGTTTTCCAGGGAACAATCTGAGCCTAGAGTTAAACAGCAGGACCTTCTGTCCTGACTCAAAGACTCTAGATGATAGCCTTTTGTCATGCCATCTTTTTGCTTTTTCTTTATATATTTTAGCATTTTCGAAAGCATTAAGTCTGAACTCCTCTAGCTCATTCAACTGGAGTAATCTTTTCTCTCTAGCTATCTTAGCATCAAGGTTTAGGAACCTGGTTGCCCAGTAGGCCTTGTGTTTCAGTTCCACTGGCAGATGACAGGCTTTTCCATACACAAGTTGGTATGGAGAGGTCCCTATAGGAGTCTTGAATGCTATTCTGTATGCCCACAGAGCATCATCCAGACTTCTTGCCCAATCCCTTCTACGGGTACTTACAGTCCGTTCCAGAATTTGTTTTAGTTTTCTATTCGAGACTTCAGCCTACCCATTTTTCTGTGGATGATATGGAGTCGCCACTTTATGGTTAATTCCATATTGTACCAGAGCAGAGTCAAGCTATTTATTACAAAAATGAGTGCATCCATCACTGATCAGTATCATAGGGACACCGAACTTGCTGAAGATATGCTTCTGGAGGAACTTCATCACTGTCTTAGTATCATTAGTGGGTGTTGCAATTGCCTCTACCCATTTAGATACATAGTCTACTGCCAGCAGAATATAAGTGTTTGAATATGATGGTGGGAAAGGCCCTTGAAGTCAATACCCCATACATCAAACAACTCAATCTCTAGGATCCCTTGCTGAGGCATGGCATAACCGTGAGGCAGATTACCAGTTCTCTGACAACTGTCACAGTTACGTACAAACTCTCGGGAGTCTCTATAGAGAGTAGGCCATTAGAAACCACATTGGAGAACCTTGGTGGCTGTTCGCTCACCTCCAAAGTGTCCTCCATATTGTGATCCATGGCAATGCCATAGGATCTTCTATGCCTCTTCTCTAGGCACACATCTGCGAATTACTCCGTCTGCACACCTCTTAAAGAGATATGGTTCATCCCACAAGTAGTACTTTGCATCAAAAATCAATTTTTTCATTTGTTGCTTACTGTACTCTTTGGGTATGAATCTCACAGCTTTATAGTTTGCAATGTCTGCAAACCATGGTAATTCCTGAATGGCAAAGAGTTGCTCATCTGAAAAGGTTTCAGAGATCTCAGTAGGAGGGAGGGACGCCCCCGCTACTCGTTCTATCCGGGACAGTTGATTTGCTACCTAGTTCTCTGTCCCTTTCCTGTCTCTTATTTCTATATCAAACTCTTGCAGAAGCAACACCCATCTTATGAGTCTGGGTTTTGAATCCTGCTTTGTGAGGAGATATTTTAGAGCAGCATGGTCAGTGTACACAATCACTTTTGATCCCACTAAATAAGATCTGAACTTGTCAATGGCATAAACCACTGCAAGTAACTCTTTTTCTGTGGTTGTGTAATTCTTCTATGCGTCATTCAAAACACGGCTAGCATAATAAATGACATGCAGAAGCTTGTCATGCCTCTGTCCCAATACTGCACCAATGGCATGGTCACTGACATCACATATTAGTTCGAATGGTAATGTCCAGTCTGGTCCAAAAATGATTGGTGCTGTGACCAGCTTAGCTTTCAGAGTCTCAAACGCCTACAGACACTCTGTGTCAAAGATAAATGGCGTGTCAGCAGCTAGCAAATTGCTCAAAGGTTTTGTAATTTTTGAAAAATTCTTTATAAACCTCCTATAGAATCCTGCATGCCCCAGAAAGCTTCTGATTGCCTTAACATTGGTAGGTGGTGGTAATTTTTCGATTACCTCTACCTTAGCTTGATCTACCTCTATTCCCTTGTTCAAAATTTTGTGCCCAAGGATAATTCCTTCAGTCACCATAAAGTGACATTTCTCCCAGTTTAAAACCAGGTTAGTCTCTTGGCACCTTTTCAGAACAAGTGCTAGATGGTTAGGTAGGAGCTGAATGAGTCTCCAAATATTGAGAAGTCATCCATGAAGACTTCCAGAAATTTCTCTACCATATCAGAGAAGATAGAGAGCATGCACCTCTGAAAGGTTACAGGTGCATTACACAGTCCAAATGGCATCCTTCTGTAGGCAAATACTCTAGAAGGACATGTGAATGCTATTTTCTCTTGGTCTTAAGGATCTACTGCAATTTAGTTGTAACCTGAATAGCCATCCAAAAAGCAGTATTATTCATGACCTGCTAGTCTCTCTAGCATTTGGTCTATGAATGGTAAAGGAAAATGATCCTTTCTGGTGGATGTATTGAGTCATCTGTAGTCAATACACATACGCCACCCTGTAACTGTTCTTGTAGGAACCAGTTCATTCTTTTCATTATGAACCTCTGTCATGCCTCCCTTCTTGGGGACAACTTGGACAGGGCATACCCAGGGGCTATTAGAAATAGGATAAATAATCCCAGCCTCTAGTAACTTAGTGACCTCTTTCTGCACCACCTCCTTCATAGCTGGATTCAGCCACCTCTGTGGTTGAACCACTGGCTTGGCATCATCCTCCAATAGGATCTTGTGCATGTATCTGCCTGGGCTAATGTCCTTAAGATCACTTATGGACCACCCAAGAGCTGTCTTGTGTGTCCTTAGCACCTGAATTAGTGCTTTCTCTTCATGTGGCTCTAAAGTAGAGCTTATGATTACTGGAAAAGTGTCATCGTTTCCCAGAAATACATATTTCAGGGATGGTGGTAGTGGTTTGAGCTCAGGTTTAGGAGGCTTCTCCTCTTCCTGAGGAGTTTTCAAAGGTTCTTCTGTTTTCTCTGGTTCCTCCAGATCAGGCTGAACATCTTTAAAAATGTCCTCTAGCTCTGATTCAAGACTCTCAGTCATATTGACCTCTTCTACCAGGGAGTCAATAATGTCAGTGCTCATGCAGTCTTTTGATGTGTCTGGATGCTGCATAGCTTTGACAGCATTCAATTTAAACTCATCCTCATTAACTCTCAGGGTTATCTCCCCTTTTTGGACGTCAATGAGGGTTCGTCCAGTTGCTAGGAATGGTCTTTCTAGAATGAGAGTTGCACTCTTGTGCTCCTCCATTTCTAGCACTACAAAGTCAGTGGGAAAGGCAAATGGCCCAACCTTGACAATCATGTCCTCAATTATGCCTGATGGAATCTTAATGGAGCCATTAGCAAGTTGAAGGCATATCCGGGTTGGTTTAACTTCATCAGTCAAACCAAGCTTTTTGATAGTGGATGCAAGTATTAGGTTGATACTTACCCCAAGATCACATAGAGCTGTCTTGGTACAAGCACCCTCTAATGTGCATGGTATCATAAATCTTTCGGGATCTTTAAGCTTTTCTGGTAAGCTTTTCAGAATGACTGCGCTGCATTCTTCAGTGAGGAAAACTTTTTCAGTTTCTCTCCAATCCTTCTTATGACTTAAGATCTCTTTCATGAACTTAGCATAAAAGGGTATTTTCTCAAGTGTCTCTACAAACGGAATCTTTATTTCAAGAGTCCTGAGATAGTCTGCAAAGCGGGCAAATTGTTTATCATGTTTCGCTTGGCAGAGTTTCTGAGGATAAGGCATCTTGGCTTTGTATTCTTCAACTTTAGTTGGTGCAGGTTTATTTCCTACAGAAGTGGTTGGAGAAGCCTGCTTAAGGGGGTTGTTATCAGCACTTGTAGTTTGCAGGCAAATTGTTTATCATGTTCCGCTTGGCAGAGTTTCTGAGGATAAGGCATCTTGGCTATGTATTCTTCAACTTTAGTTGCTGCAGGTTTATTTCCTACAAAAGTGGTTGGAGAAGCCTGCTTAAGGGGGTTATTATCAGCACTTGTAAGTGTCTGATCCCTTATTAGCGTTTGAACGCTAAAATTGGGTACTTTTTGGGCGTTTAACGCCAGGTTGCCACCCTTTTCTGGTGTTTGAACGCTAGAATTGGCTATCCTTTGGGCATTTAACGCCAATTCTTCGCCCTTTTCTGGCGTTTGAACACTAGAATCATTCCTCTCTGGGCTCTTACTGTCCTTAGAGGGATTTTGAGCAGTGGCTTGGTCATTTTCTGTTAGTTGTTACTTTCTTGGCTTTCTGTTGCTTTGAATTGAGACATTCAATGTCTTCCCACTCCTTAATTGAACAGCTTGGCATTCTTCTGTTATCTGTTTAGATAGTTGCTGTCTTGTCTGATTCAAGTGTTTTTCCATATTCTCATTAGCATCTTTGGTTTCTTGCAGCATCTCTTTAAATTCTGCTAACTATTTTGTTATAATAAGCAATTGCTGATTGAGTTCAGTAACTTGTTCTTGAGGACTAAATTCAGTGGATACTGCTTTAGCTTCTTCTTTCATGGAAGACCCACTACTTAAGTATAGATATTGATTTCTAGCAACTGTATCAATGAGCTCTTGAGCCTCTTCAATTTTGTTTCTCATATGTATAGATCCACCAGCTGAGTGGTCTAGAGATATTTGGGCCTTTTCTGTAAGCCCATAGTAAAAGATGTCTAACTGCACCCATTCTGAAAATATTTCAGAGGGGTATTTCCTTAGCATCCCTATGTACCTCTCCCAGGCATTATAAAAGGGATTCATTATCCTCTTGTTTAAAGCCTTGGATGTCCAGTCTTAGTTGTGTCATCCTTTTTGGAGAGAAATATTGATTCAGAAATTTGTCTGATAACTGTTTTCATGTTCTTATGCTTGCTGTGGGTTGGTTGTTTAACCACCTCTTAGCTTGATCTTTTACAGCAAATGGAAACAGTAATAATCTGTAGACATCCTGATCTACTTCCTTATCACGTACTGTGTCAGTAATTTGTAAAAAATGTGCCAGAAACTCAGTAAGTTCTTCCTGTGGATGACCGAAATACTGACAATTTTGCTGCACCATGATATTGAGCTGAGAATTTAGCTCAAAACTGCTAGCTCTGATGGGAGGTATACATATACTACTCCCATAGGAAGCATTAGTGGGATTAGCATATGACCCCAGAGTCCTTTTGGACTGTTCATTTTCACTTAGGTCCATGATGGAGAAAGGGAGATGATGTGAATTGTAAATAAAATATATTTTTATTTTTATTTTATTTAATTAAGGATAAACCGAATTAAAAAGGAAATAAGATAAAATAAAATAAAATAATTAGAAAATAGAATATAATTTTCAAAACTAAAAAAATAAAAAAATAAAAAAAATTAGAATACTAAAATGATTAATTAATAAAAAAAATTTGAAAAATTTTGGATATGATTTTCGAAAAAAAATGAAGAGAGAGAGAGAAAGTGGTTAGGGAGTTTTGAAAAAGATATGTCTTAAAATTAAAGATACTTGTAAAAATAAATAAATAAAAGAAAAGATTTGAAAAAAAAGATGTGATTTTAAAATTTGAAGATTGAAACTTTCTCAACAAGGAAACACCAAACTTAAAATTTTTCAATCAAAATAATAAAATAGTACAAGTAATTCGAAAAGTATGAATAAGAAAAAGATTTTGAAAAATTTTATAAAAGATTTTCGAAAAATAATAAAAGAAATTTGAAAAAGAATTTGTTTTGAAAAAGATTTAAGAAGATAAATTTTTAAAATTGAAATTTTAACTTGCCTAACAAGAAACTACCAAATTTTAAAAATTTTGACTAAGTCAACCTAAGGAATTCGAAAATAATGAGCAAATAAAGGAAAAGATATTTTATTGAATTTTTGAATTTAATGAGAAAAGAGAAAAATAATAAAATGACACCAAACTTAGAATTTTTAGATCAAAACAAAGAAAGTAAACAAGAAAACTTTGAATGTCAAGATGAACACCAAGAACACTTTGAAGATGAAGATGAACACCAAGAACAAATTTTGGAAATTTTTAAGAAAATAAAAACACAAAGGACACCAAACATAAAAATTTTTATACTTTGGACACTAATAATTCAAAAATGCACAAGAAAAACAAGAAAAGAAACAAAAC